>NC_058417.1:56235885-56288787 GCF_002201575.2 Neomonachus schauinslandi
AGGAATCTCCAAAGCTCTGCAGAGGGTCGCTTGGGCCCCATCCCCAGACGCCTTGGTGGGGAGCCAAGCTAGCCCAGCGCTGGGTCCTCACTACAAGGGCCCCCCTGGGGGGTGGGGGCTGAGGATGCATGGCTGTGGAGCAGGTGGCCTGGGGATGGGGCCCAAGCGACCCTCTGCAGAGCTTTGGAGATTCCTTACATTTCAGGCCCTGCCCTGGGACCCTCTGGACATCCCCCAGCCCTGCCTTCTAGACCCACCCCTCCTCCCAGCTCTGGCTGCAAGCAGAGCACACCTTGAACCTCCTGGGCCTCTCCCTCCACCCCGCCCCTGCCCCTCCCCGGGGGGCCCCTGGGCTGCACTGCCCGGCTGGGCTCCCGACAGCTAGAGGCCAGTGTTCGGGGTCTGGTTATTTACTGCCCAGCTTCCTCCTTCTTCCAGTAATCTGTCCTCCGACTCCAGGCCGCTTCTGATCAGGCAGCAGACCTCTGATCTCTGAATCTGCCTTGCTTACCGGCATCAGCCTCTGGCTTCCTGTTACGCGGCCTGGGCTGAGGCTCGAGGTCAGCTTCGTGCAGGCTGGGCCCTCGCCTGTACTCAGGGCCCTCTGCCCTGGCCCCTGGGCCCAGCGTGCAGGGAGGACAGAGGGCTCAGATGCTGGGCATGGGCACGGCGGCCCGTCTGGAGGGTGGGTCCAGTTCCACAGACGCCTACCCCATACTAGACGCAGAGGACTCAAGGGTGAGGGGCCCATGGGCTGAGCACCTGGGGCTCAGGCTCGGGGTCCTGCATGGTGGGAGGTCAGGGCTCCCACTGTTGCCCCTTGAGCTTGGCAGGGTGCCCTTCCCCCAGACCCTCCTCTGTCTCCCATCTCCTCCTGCAGCCGCCAGGGGGGTAGAACCTGTGTGGGAAGGAAGAGCAAAGAAGGTTCTAGAGAGTGGACATGGACAGAACTCATAAGGACAAAAGGTGTCAGGGCTTTGGGCTCTGCTGTCCTAGAGACTCCCTTGGCCCTTGGTCCTAGGAGGCGAGGATGGGAAAGGGCTTCTGTTGTAGATTTCCAGCCTATCTTGTCCACCCTGTGTAGATGTCCCCAAAGGAGTCACAGGTCACAAGGGACACGGGTGAGAATGGTGGCCTTGCCCCTGGCGGGGTCTGAATCCAGGGACAGACAGACATCCAGTGCCCTGGGGGCAGATCCTACCTTGTTTATGGACAATATTCCTGTGTTGGGCACCTGCCATGTACTCTAGAGATAGCCTCTTGGGTTTGAACCCGGGTTATCAATCACTGAAGAGCACCCTCCTATGCCCTAACTGCAGGAAGTCTGTCTGCTTAGGATCCCCAATCTTTCTGTTAGCTTGTTCCTGGTGGGCCTGTTTCTGTCCCCTGTGCCACAAACAAGTCTCATTTCTTTCTCTGCTGGCAGCCCTGCCGAGGAGGGACTAGATGGTCCTTCTTGAGGACACCCTGAGCACCCCAAGCTTGGCTCGTCAGCTGCTGACAGAATGGTTGGGGTCAGGGAAAGCATGATGTTCATAGTGGCAGAGGGTTTTTTGGCGGGGAGGGGTCTTTGGAAAGAAGAAAGATTGGACCCTGAAGCTGGGGATTGGATCAAAGTAGGGGAGGCACCAGGGACCCCATCACAGCATGGGGAGTCCGAAGAGCCTCCCACTGGCTTTGGTCTCCAGAGTGGGATACACAGGATGACCCCCCTGGGGTAGGGAGAATTTTTTGCTTAGATTTAAATTTGATCCTTTTAAATAGCAACCTTTTGTGAATATTTTATAATGCAAATAATACATTCGTATAGTCATGGAAACTTGTAATCTATAAATAACTACACATATACTGTTACGAGCTCAAACATTTTGTATTAGAGGGTGCGTGATCCAAACAGTAGAAAGGTTTGAAAGTCATTGTCTCTTAGATCTTAGAATTTCTTATCCTGTGCACCTGCCTACTGCGTCCAAAGTCCAGGATGAAGAAAGAGCCTATGTTCGGGGACCTGGAGTGCTGGCCACAGTGAATGGAAGTCACAGGGTGGGGTCTGAAGACCAGGAGTGGTCAGGGCACCCGGCTGGCTCCATAGGTAGACCGTGTGACCCTTGATCCCAGGGTCGTGAGTTTAAGCTCTACGTTGGGTGGAGAGATTACTTAAAAGACAAAAAACAAAAAACATGCTAAGACTAGGAGATGTCAGGGGCACAGATGGGGCTCAGGCCTCTCTCTGGTTCCCGCTGGGTGCAGAGACAAGCCTGAGCTCACCCTGGCCCCTGGGTGTGAGAGAGGAGCAGCCCTTTGAGCAGGAACCCCAGAATCCCTTAGGACAACACACAGAGGCAGGTACCCTGTCTCTTCAGCCCTGGGTCCCTGGGTGGAGCTTCCTCCCTGGAGAGTTTCATTCCACAAACAAATATTTGTCACGCGCCTGCATGACCCCGGGGAAGGGCAGGACACAGACTGTGGCCACAAGTGTTCCTGGTCAGGTGGGCTGTTGATTGCAGCATGCCAGCCATCCTGAGTGTAAGGTGCCTTCCCGGAGTCCTGGGTAAACAGAGGCTTGTTCTCCCTGCCGCTGAGGCAGGAAGAACAGGAGAAAGCGCCAGGGTCCTCAATCCATCCACCAGTCTCTATCTACGGGGCACCTATTAGGTTTGCTGACCTGTGCTGGGTGCTGGGGTAGGGTGCTTCGCCTCCTGAGAACAGAGGACCAAGGATGAATGGTCAGGAGCCCTGCATAGCCAGGACCATGACCTCCATTTTACAGGTGAGGAAACTGAGGTCCAGGAGGTAGAGTAACTAGTAAGTAGTGCAGTTAGGACTGGAGCCCATGGCTGTGAGTACGACAGGTGTGTGTAGAGCCAGCAGGGGGCAGTGCTGGGAGAACCTGAAGGCACTGTCAACCCTTCCTTGCCTTCTGCGCTTGGAGGAATCCCATGTCTTCCGGACTCCACTCAGCTTGTCTCCTCCAGGAAGTCTTCCAGGATAGCCCCTCTGCCAAGATACACACCCTTTTCTCGCTGTTTCCTCTGCACCTGGCTTACCTTAGAGCAGCCTTTGTCATTGGTCACTTGCCAGTGTCCCTGAGCTGTGGGCTACTGGAGGGCAAGACCCGTGTCTTTCATTCTCGGGATCCCCCGCCCGGGGCCTGGGACATCCTGGGCATGAAGGGAATACGTGAAATGATGTGGATGAGAAAGCAGAGTAGAAGGGGGAGAGAGGAGATGAAGACCGCGAGAACACGAGTTCCGGGAGTCAGGGGCAGAGGGGCAGGCCTCCAGGGGCAGCTCCAGCAGAGGCCTGCAGCAAGCTGTATGCGGGGAGTCCTGCCTGAGCAGGTGGGTGGTCTAGGGGACAGGAGACCTGGAGAGCAGCCGGAGGGATGGGATCGGACTGTGCTGGCAGGCGGGAAGGCTGGAGGGTCCTTGAGCAGAGGCACCTCGGGACACGCCTTCTTTAGCCCAGGACAATCCTGGGCTGACCCGCTGGCCCCGGTCGAGGGGAGGGGGGCTGCTGTACTCCGCCTGGCCTGGGGCCTGGCTCCCTCTGGAAGTTCTTCTTCCAGTGTCTTAGCTGAGGCCCTCTAGCTGCACCAGGAGAAGGTGCCCGCCAGCAGCTGGTGGGGGTGAGTGCTGTGTGCCCTCTGCCAGAGCTCGGGACAGACACGGCTGGGGCCTGGGAGCAGTTGGCTCACTGGCTCACTCATTCATTTCTTCGTAAATGTTTATTGGGCACCACCTGGGTGCCTAGACCCCGCCCGGCATACGGGTTGGGGGACCCTACCTAGGGCCTTGGCCTCTGGCAATGCATGAGGGCCACCCCCCAGGTGATGCTCGGCTCCCCCGCCCCATCCCCTGGGCTCGGAGTTCCTCTGTCACCGGCTCCCCCCCCCCCCCCACTCTGGCCCCGCGGGGAGACAGCTCCCCCTGGGGCTGGGGGCAGGGCTCGCTGGAGGAGGAGCCCCAGGCTGAGCCTCCCCGGAGGAGCCCGTGGGGTGGGGAAGGCCTCAAGTGGGGTGGAGGTGGGCCTCAGCAGCCCCGCCCGGGCCCCACACACGCAGCTGTTCCCGGAATGGGGGTTTTAAACTTTTTTTTTGTTGGCGAATATGCATGTGGTCTTAATTATTTATACGCAGCACTTATCTCCCCCAAATGTTTTATCGGGATTCGGCAGATCCGAGAGCGCGAGATGGAAGCCCCGGGCGGCGCGGGGGGCGGGGAGGGGGCTGTAGGGGGAGCAGCGGAAGCGGGCGTGGGGGCGGGGGCGCTGATCTGGGTGTCCCCTAAGTCAGCCCGGGCCGGCGGCCGAGGCTGGGGTGAGGGACAAAAGGACCTCATCCACGGTCGGTTTAACTCTTTCAGGCACCGACGGGCGCTGGGGGCAACCGTAGCGAGCCGCGGGCCTGCGGGAGGCGGCACCTGGGGCAGGTTGACCTGGGCTCCGGCCTGCGCGGGCCCCGCCAGCAGGGGGCGCTCGCAGAGGCCAGTTCGCCCGGGTGCGGCCCCGGTCACCAACGAGGTGAGCAAAACCCAGGAGGCCTTAAGAAAGGTCCCAGCTCCTTTTTCGTTGGGGTGGGAAGGGGAGAGAACGGGCGTGACCTAGGAACCCCGCGCCTATTAACGTTCCGGGGCATTAATGGTCTCAGTGCTCACCCCCTGGAGACATGAGTGGTCTTATCCTGCCCATTTTACAGCTGGGGAAACAGGTTCAGAGGAACCACACGTCTAAGGGCCTCCAGCATAACTGGGATTGGTGCCCACGTGGACTCGGGCGGGTGGTCCTTCCTTTAGCTGCGCGAGGGTGGAGGGTAGACCTCCCCCCTCACTCACTCCCCGACGGGCCCCCCAGCTGCAGATGCCCTCTGTACGCCCTCTTCCTGGCCGTTTGGGCAGCGCCACTGGAGATTCCTGGAAGCGCCTCCTGGGCACACCCCCTCCCTGTCGCACCCGCCCACCCAGTGCCTGCAGGATTTGCGGTGGGCGGGGGGGGGGGGGGGAGGGCTCAGAGGCCAAACTCCCCCCCCCCCCCGGGCCCCTAGGAACCTGAGCCTGGAGGGCCTGGGAGCTCCAGACCCTCCCACCGGCAGTGCCCAGCGCTCCCTGGCCTGAGGTCCTGCCGGCACCCAGGAGGCCCTCCAGGGTCCGGGGGCTCAATGGGCTGCAGGGCAGGGCAGGGCAGGGCGAAGCGTCAGGTCCGACGGGAGCGCAGGCCTGGGGCTCCCGGAAACCCACAGAGGCGGCAGTGGGCAGGGGGCGTCGGGATTCGCGGAGCCTTCTGTGCCTCCGGGCTGCCGCCCCCAACCCCCCACGCCCGTCTGGGGCTTGCGGAGGCCCCATGTCCCTCGCCCCGAGTGGTGCAGCGCGAGTTTGTGCTGGGGGTGGAGAGGATTTTCTTGAACTTCCCAGTTGGGGCCGGTGGGGGTGAGCTCTTCTTGGACCCCCTGCAATCCCAGACTCCCTCGGTGGGGCAGGGCCGGGGAGGGGGAGCCTCATTCATGGCATTCCCTGAATTTCAGCTCCGGCCACAGAGTCAGCCTCTCCCAAGGCAAAGCTTTTTCAAGAGGGAGGTTCCCGCGAGCTCCCCGGCGGCCGCATGGTAATTGGTCCATCGATTAACAGCTCGGTGTGGGGGGCACTTCAGTGGGGGGCGGGGCGGCTGAGTGAGGGGCCGGCCCTGGGGAGAGGTTGCGGGAGGGAGGCCGGGAAGTCGGTAATTCCAGGCTGGGAAGGGTCTCTGTGCCTCCCCAGGACGGCGAGGACCCCCGCAGGGGGCAGCCCTGGGGCCCCCCGGGTGCCAAGCGCCAGCCGGGCCCCCTGCGCCCCTGGAAGAATTGGTTCCCACCCGCCAACCTGTTCCCATAGCCAGAAGTTGCCATGGTGACCCCCTCCCACCTTCAGCTACAGCTTTTCCAGTAAAACCACTGCAGAAATCCATACTTCCCGACAGGCACGCCCCCCGGCCCCCCACCCCCCACTCGGCGCGGTCTGGGAGCTCCCGGGAGTTAACCCTCAGCTTGCCGGGCGATGCTGTTTGGGGGAGTCCGGGCAGTGAGAGCCCACAACGAGGGGCCTGGGCCGGGGAGGAGAAGGTGGATGGGGGATAGGCGGGTCGCCCTCTCCCTCAAGGCCTCCGAGAGGGACTTGAGCAACTCCGGGAAGCTGGAGGGGAGAAGGGAAGCTAGCTGAGAACTAAAGGCCCCGCCTTGGAGGAGCCTCGTTGGGGCACCAGGGCGGCTCTGCATGGGACCCAAGGGCCCTCCCTGGGCTCCAGCTCTCCAAGGGTGACTTCTCTGGGCAGCAGTTGGAGGGCGGGTATTGCCTCCAGCCGGCCTGGCCTGCAGCTTCTGGCCGGATCTGCTCTCCTCTCCTTGACCTCTGCCCCCTCCTCCCAGCACAGTGCTTTCCTAGAGGCCAAGGGGGCTCCACTCAGGTCCAGTGGGGGGTACCTTCAGCCCCTCCAGGGAGGCTGGACGCCCGAAGCCTGGCTTTGTGTCCACAAGTCTGCTCTGATGGGCTGTTGGACTGAAGTCACCGTTGGCTCAGGGTCTCTGCTTTCCCCCACCCCGCCAGGAGTGAGGCTAAGGATCTTGAGGGAGAAGAGGGGATCCATCCTGCTGCTCCCCAGAGACAAGTCCTGCCCGCCTCTGTTGGCGGCAGAGTCCCTGGGGACCGCCAGGCTGTGCGGCCCAGGGGTCCAGCTCTGTGGCTCAGCCTTGCCTCCACTTCCAGGGCCATGAGCGGAGATGCTCTAATTGTTCTCTCTGTAGCCCAGGATGAATAATTGAGAGGTCTTTGAAGAGAATTAATTAGCCCGTTTATTGACTGTAAATGCTTTCTTTGCTGCAGATGATAAAGAGAAGGCTCACCGCCTGTGCGGGCTGCCTGCGGCTAGGGCCCACAGCTAGCACTTCATGTGCACCCAGGGTCCCCTCAACCTGACCAGGGCTCAGCCTCTCCCTGAGAAAGGAGCTGGTGGCTGAGCCCCAACTTCCTGGCTTCCCTGGCCTCCTGCTTCAAGGTCCTGCTCCTCTGCCCTAGCTCTGCTCCCTTACTCTTCCAGCATGCTAGACTCCTGTCCTGGGGCCAGGCTCCAGGCAGGGTCCCAGGCCCCTGAAGGGGAAAGGCACCCCCGACGGGAGACCTGTCCTGGGGCTGGCTCTGGGCTCCATGGGTCTCTGTCCATGCCGTGCAATGATCCTACTGTGCCCCAGCCCCTGCGAGGAAAATAAGGCAGCGCTCCCGTCCTCCAGGCTGGGCTCAGGTCCGACATGCAAATGTCAATGTCCACACACTGGTGGGACCGGGGAGCGTGGGGCTCGGCCGGCATGGACAGGGTCGGCTTGCTAGGTGGGTGCTAGTTTAACAGCAAACACTTCTGCACCTTTCACTCTATGCCAGGCCCTGGCGCATTAGAGAGACTAACTCACTTGGTCCTTCCTCGCCGCCTATTAGACCTGTGAAGGCAGAGCATGGGCTTGGTCCCCGATGGGCCCACAGGGCTTCGGTGCAGAATCCAGCACAGACAAGGGCTTATGGAAGGAAGGAAGGAAGGAAGGAAAGGAACATGGGTGTGCAAATATCTGTTCGAGACCCGGCTTTCAGTTCTTCTGGGTGCATCCCCAGGAATGGGATTGCTGGATTGTACGGTACGTCTAGGTTTTGCTTTTTGAGGAACTTCCAAACTGTCGTCTACAGTGACTTTGCGAGCTGCCATTCCCACCTACCACGCACAGGATTCCGATTTCTCCACGTCCTCACTGACCTGTTACTTTCTTGGGGGGGGGGGTGTAATTTAATTTTTTAAAGAATAGCCATCATAATGAGTGTGAACTGTGTCTCACAGTGGTTTTGATTTGCATTTCGATCTCCTTTTGACTTCAGCTGGTTTGAGATGGGTTTCTGGTTCTTGTAACTAGTACTAGTTAGGGGGTGCGGGGTTGGTGGCTGTGACACGGGATCCAGCCACAGTGGCTTGTGGAGAAGTTCACTTCTCTTTCATGTGCCAGCCCAGGTGGGTGCTCCCAAGTGGGTGCTCCCAGTGAGGGGAAGCGCTCCTCCCTCCCAGGACCCAGGCCGGTGGCGGCTCTGTCAGCTCAAGGAGGAGCTCCTAGGGTGGCAAGGCCCTCGGGGAGGAAGAAGGAGCCCAGCTCGGGTGCACACGTGCTGCAGGAGGGGCTGGGAGCGTCGGGCACAGAGGAGGAGAGCACGGACTGTGGACAGTTCCAGCGGGAACGCACCGCACCCCACCCCCATGTCCTGCTGTACAAACCGGACCCCACGCTGAGGCCGGGGCTGCCAGGGTGCCGGGCAGTGGACCCTGGGTAGAAGGAGCCTGCAGGCACGTGCGTGGAGGGAAACCCTGAAGAGGCCACCATGGGACCCCAAGGGAATGGTGCCTCCAAAAGATGTGGCCGCGTCTTAAACCCCAGAACCTGTGAATGAGGCCATGTTTGGAGACAGGGTCTCTGCAGGTGTAATTAAGTTACGGATCTCACATGAGACACCTGGGTGATCTGGTGGTGTCCCTGTAAGAGGAAGGGGAGGGAGGTTGGAAGCACAGAGCCAGAGGAGAAGCCAGGTGAGGACAGAGACTGCAGGGACACGGCCACACGCCATGTTGACGTCTGGTGCACCAGGGGCTGGAAAGGCCAGGGAAGGGCCTTCGGAAGGGGGTGCGGCTCCACCCATGACTTCCTTTCAGATCCCTGGCCTCCAGAGCCGTGAAAGAGTAACTTTCTAATGTTTGAAGCCCCGAGTTTGCGGTTTGTTCTAATGCCACAGGACGATCCTCCACGGGGCCGCCTGGACTCGCTCCAGTAGCCGGACAGCTGAGCCCGGAGCAGCGGCTGCTGAGCAGCCCCCCAGCCTGTCTGCCCTGAGGACCCGCGCTCCCGCCTGAGGAGTGACAGCAGGTCTCCAGTGGGTCAGCATCAGGAGCCCGTTACGTTAGGCCCAGGCCAACCGCGCCTGCCCATGGTCTCCCTCTTTCTGCCAGGGCCCTGGGGCACCCGGGGCTCAGCTCTCAGAGGAGCCCCAACCCTCCCCTCCGTGCCGCTGCTCCGGCTGGGATGAATGCAGCTTCCTGGGAGTCCCACCCCAAGCTGGGGCCTTCTTGGCTGCAGAACCCTCGATCTGGGGGTGCCTGGGTAGCTCAGTTGTTAAGCGGCTGCCTTCGGCTCAGGTCATGATCCCGGGGTCCTGGGATCGAGCCCCACGTCAGGCTCCCTGCTCAGTGGGAAGCCTGCTTCTCCCTCTCCCTCTCCCTCTCCCTCTCCCTCTCCCTCTCCCCCTGCTTGTGTTCCCTCTCTCGCTGTGTCTCTCTCTGTCAAAGAAATAAATAAAATCTTAAAAAAAAAAAAAAAGAACCCTCGATCTGGACGCCAGCTCTAGCGGAAAGCCTGGAAAGCCTACTGCGTGTCAGGTCCCTGTTCCCCACGCACCGTCCCCATTCAACCTCCCAACAACCCAGCGAGGTGGGCACTGCTCATGATGCTCAGTGTGGGGTGAGGACGCGAGGTGGGATGGACAGGTGGTGCGTCCAAAGGCACATGGCTAGAGTTCAAGGGCAGGTTGACACCTGAAGCAGGACCGCTGTAGTCCAGGGGTTCCTGCCAGGGTAGGGTGGGCATGGCTGGGTTACTGCCAAGGAAGGCCTGCCCTCTCCCTTGGCCCAAGACTTGGAGAGCTGGTTGGGGGTGGAGACTGCAAGACCAGGCCAGCTCCATCCAAGATGCCGGGGAGGCTGGGGGAGGAGAGGTGTGGAGACCCACTTCTCTCCCAGGATGTGTTTGGAGGCTGATGGCGTCTTGGAAAGGGGAGCTCGTTGCCCAAGAGGGCTGCTGTGGTATCTAAAATACAGGCTTCCTTCCTTCTGGGAAGGAGGAGGATTGAGAAAGCAGCCTCCCCACCACCCCTGCTCTCCACTAAGCTGATTTCTGTTAAAACTCTGCTTCTCAGCCTGACCCAAAAGGCCTTGGGCACAGTCCTGAACCTTTTTCCAGCCTGCCCGAGAGGCTGGGTGCTCAAAGACTTCAGATCTGTGTTCAGAGGGAGGCAGACCAGGCAGGATCTCCCGCCGGCTCAGTGCCCGAAGCCCCAGGCCCCCTTCAACAGGGGTCTTTGTTTCTTCCCGTGTGGCCCTTAGGATGCGGGAAGAGGCCCGTAGAAGGAGGGCAGAGCCCATGGGGTGTGGATGCCCACCTCCGCCCACCCCCGGGGCCTCTCTGTGCCACAGGAGGTCATCTGCAGCAGGGGCTGGGGCCAGGTGGGCCTGTGGGAGGGGTGGGGGGCCACTGGGGAAGGGACTTACCAGCAGGAAGCTCTGCTGAGACCCCAGGAGGCCCTCCTCCATTCTGGGAATGACAGAGGTAATGACAGAACTTGGGGTGGGGTGCCCAGCCCCTCCCCTCGGCTGTCTCCCAACTGCTCCCCCCAACACTCCCCTCCTGCCTCTCCCCTCCCCTCCCTGGAAAGTGTAGAGCTGGGGCTTAACACACCCAGATAGGAACCACAGGGCTGAGTGATGACTTGGGCCAGTGGGGGCTCCTGCCCGGGTTGGTGCACCCTGCTGAGGGGTTCAGGGATGATGCCAAGAACAAAGGCAAAAGAAAAAAATTAAATTTCCTTACAACTTACAGCTCATTGACAAGACCTTGAGAGCGGCAGAGTGACCTTCATCTAGGAACTCAACTACCTTGATGTTAATACTTCGCTAAGAGCAAAAGGCAAATTTATCTTAATATTAACCCAACCTCCAGGACCCTGTAAGTCTTCTTTAACATATAAAAATTCCTTTGGAAACTTCCTTCATCTCTACCCCCCAAGATGCATGTTGGCAATCATCCCCCAGGCATGTGGCCCACTGATAGACATCTGATGGGTCTCATGACTCAGGTTTTATTAGACGGTAGTAAATGACCTTTTCCCAACAATAGCTAGCCCCTCGAGGTCCTGCAAACCTTGCTTCCAAAATTCCTTAAGGACTTTCGCTCTCTCTAACCCCCTCCCAACTTGAAAGTATGTAATGGGCCACCACTCATGACCCCGGTGCCGCTCTTTCTGCCCACAGGTCCTGTCCCCAGGCTTTAATAAAACCACCTTTTGCCCTGAAGAGATCTCAAGAATTCTTTCTTGACCATTCGCTCCAAACCCCAATCTTTTCTTTCTTTCTTTTCTTTTTTTTTTTTTTTTAAGATTTATTTATTTATTTAAGAGACGGAGAGTAAGCATGTTCCCATGTGCGGGGTGGGGGAGGGTAAGGGAGGGGTAGAAGGAGAAGGAGAGAGAAACTTTAGCAGACTTCGAACTCAACACAGAGCCCAACACAGACCTCAATCTCACGACCCTGAGATCCTGACCTGAGCCGAAACCGAGAGTTGGACACTTAATGGACTGCGCCAGCCAGGCGCCTCCAAACCCCAACATTTTCACATCAGGGGACATCCCATTTCCCCCTTCCCCCACATGGCCCCCAGCCCAGACACCTTCCCGGCCAGGTCTGGAATGAAGACCTGCCTGCCGACAGCCCCACAAGGCCTGGTGGCCCAGGGCACCTGCTGGCTGGTGCTGGGGAAAGCTGTCCCCCACCTGCCTTGGGGTGGGGCAGGGGTCCCCTGGAGGAGGCCTCCCTCCAAGGGCCTGCCAGGCATGAGGGGAGACAGGATCTCCCAGGCAGGTAGACAGGGATCTTCTTCAGAGCTCCCTGGGACCCTGCTCACCTCCACTCTGCAGCTGGCAGAGGGGGACAGGGCTGGGCTTGCCCCCAAGCATGGAGGCCTTTGGGCAGGCTCCCAGGGCCTATGGGGCGGCCCCATCTTTTCCCAGAAAGAGGAAGGAAGGCCCAGCATCTGGGGAGCCGAGCCTCCATCCCCACCCTCTCTGTGGCCAGAAGCTCCACCCTATGACCTGGCCTCCTGGACACCAGCCATCTGGGGGGTGGAGATGGTCCCCAAGGAGCACCCCTCCTTGGGGGGGAGGATATCTGCCCTCTGTGCTTCACAGCAAGCCCTGAGGGGTCCCAGGGCCAGTGCCCTCTGTGCCCACTCCCCCAGGCCCGTGTGGCCAAGGTGAGGGGCCAGGCTCTCCCACTTCCCCAGAGACCCTGGGGGGGCCCTTTGCCCTCTGGCTGGCAATGTAAGCCTTGCCCAGCCCCAGGAAGAGCAGGCTGCTCTGAGGACCCTCATCTTGGCCCTAGACACCCCCCTGCCCCTGCCTGGGGGGCAGAAAAGATCTTCAGGGATTCCTCTGGGCGCCAAGCGCCAGGAGCAGGGAGAGAGGCCTGGGCTGCAAGCCGCCGCCTTTCAACTCCCACGGGGAGGGCTGTGCAGAGCATGAAGCGAACACGTGTGGATGAGCCCCCCCACCGGTCACCCCCACCCCGGGTGAGAAGCCTGTTGACCGCAGCCGGTGGCCAGGGTGCGGGGGTGCCAGGCACAGTGGGGTCACGCGCCACGTCCAGAGGCCGCTGTTGTAAAGCAAACTGGTTCCTTCCTTCCTTCATTTATTTGGCAACTGTGCTTGGTGCCTGAGGTGAGCGGCGCTGTTCTGGGGGCTTGCGGTGCAGCGGGGAGACGCCCGCGTGCCAGGGAAGTACGGCTGACAGTGTGTTGGAAGGAATAAGCAGAGCCGGGCTAGGGGGACGAGGCGGGGGCAGGTGGATTACGGAATCCCAAAGATGGTCAGGGCAGGCTCCTCCTGCAGGTGACTGGGCCAGGCAGTGAGGGGTGAGCCACGGAAAACAAACGTGGGGGAACCACGGCCCTGGGCGTGTGCTCTGGCCACTGCGAGGGGGCCCGAGAGTCTGAGCAGCAAGGTGGGAGGCAGGCGGGGAGGACCTCGAGGGTACCTGGTGGTCACCCAGGAGCCGTGGGCGGGGAGCCCCTGGGGAGGCGCTAGGGGCCCCCCGGGTGGGAGATGTAGGGGCCCTGGGAAGAGAACCAGAGGTGCTGGGAAGTGGCTGCCTCTGGGTGAATTTTGGAAATACTATTATATTTCCACCTTATTTGCATTAAGAAAAAACAAAAAGCAAGAAACAAAGGCCCGTGTGTCCTGTGCCGGTAGAGGGGCAGGGGCCCGTGGGCACACCTGAAACGGGAAGTGGGAAGGGCAGGAGGCCCCGGGGGACACAGGGCATCTCCGAGGTGTTCCGTAAACCTCGGTGGTCTCCTTCAGTGCGGCGTCCACGTGCTACTGGTTGGTGCACGCTCACGGCCCCCACCTGAGCTAAGCAAAACCCCAGCGAGGGGCAGTAACAGGGAAGAGGGCTATTTATGTAAACTGTTGCCTAGGAGCTCATCCAGGGAGCCCCCGGGGGGGATGCCTATTCCAGAGGTCCTGGGGCTCACCTCTCCTAAAGGGAAAGGAGCAAAACAGCCCCCTCAGAAGGTGGACTTTTTGCAGCAGCTGAAGTCATTTGCTACTAGGCTCTGCAAGTGAGGCTGATCCAAACCGAATGGTGCAACTTTTGTGTCTGTTTTTGTTTTTTAAGATTTTATGTTTAAGTAATCTCAACACCCAACACGGGGCTCGAGTTTACAACCCCGAGATCAAGAGTTGCATGCTCCACTGACCCAGCCACCCAGGCGCCCCTGGATGGTGCAACTTTTGATCCAAAGCAAGCCCTTGCTCTAAGTCCTGACGCTGATTTTCCCGGGGTGGGGGGGAGTGGGAAGCCCAGAGGCCAGCTCTCAGCCAGGCCTTCTGCAAAGCTTTTAAGGGCTAGAGATATAGCCTCCTGAGTTAACACGCTCTGCCTCTCTGCTGAGCTAAGAGAAGCGCCTGCTGCAAACTCTCTGTGAGCTCTCCCTGCAGAGGAGGGGGAAGGACCGGGCTTTGCCCAGCACACAGAACCCTATTTAGCTTTGTGACTATGCATCAGCGACTTCAGCTCCCCTTTTGTAAAGCAGGTGATCTGCATAGCCCCCCACATCCCTTCACAGTCCTGAGGCCTCACTGAAATGTGCATGTAAATCCTATCACCCCCCAAAAAACAGAAGCCGAAAACAAAACAAAACAAAACAAAAAAGTCCTACCTATTCTCTTATCCTTTACCTTTGTACCTAAACAGTCAACGCCAAGGCTATGTTAACATCCCTCACCTGTCCTCACTCCAAGCTTGGGGACTTGGTGGAACTACTGAGACCAAGAACACTTTTCTTGGCCAACTTTGAGCAGCCTCCCATACCCCCCACCCACGAATGTCCCCCCAGAGTCTTGGCAGTTGACTTGAGGAAGTCACTTATGGCGGTGGGGGGGTGGGGGTTCGTTCTTGCTCTTGAGTCGCTGGTGAGGTTGCCAAATTCAGTAAAATAAACAACCAAAAGACCTAGTGAAATTCCAATTTCTCAAACCGTGAGTGTTGTTTTAGTATAAGTCTATCCATGCTGCAGGTGGGGTATACTTATACTAACAGTTCTTCCGTATTGATCAGAAATCACATTTACCTGCACACCTTGTACTGTATCTGACAAGCCTAGCCCCACCCGCCCCAGAGATGATCTTGCAATCCAAACTGTATTTTTATCATCCCGTCTTTCCCAGAGCTGAAATGGCTGCTTCTTTTTGCATTTTATAGCTTTACGGGCAGCGGCAGGGAAAAATTCGTGTCAGCCGGGTGATTGAAAATGCAACTACAAAGGGAGTCATTTGTTTTATTTGTGCCCCGTGAGAACGGATCCCCAGGCACACTGCCACAGCTTGCGAATGTTACCTGAGTGTCAGTCACTCTTCGGAGTTGCCCCGCTGACATGTGACGCCCACAAATACGACACCCCTTTGCAGCCCGAGTGGAAGTGTTGTCTGTGTTTGGGGCCCCGCAGTGACATTTATTCCCAATAATCGTGTTGCAGCGGGTTCTCGGTACTTTACGATTATGGTGGCAGTAAAATTTATATTCTACGGAATTATGATAATATTCAGCTACTAATGGGCTTATTATTTTTGTTTGTTTGTGTTTTAGAACCATGGAAATAAAATTTACTCCCAACTATACAGCTGCAAGTTGATGTCCCTAAAACTGATCGTAACTAATAAACATAATAACAGAATGTCTGTAATTACAAACACATAAAAAACACATAGAACAGTCTTCTCGGCAGAAGTGGGCTCTCTGTGTCTCCCCTGCTGGGACTGGCAGTGGGGGTAGTGGGTGAGGAGCCCAGCCCAGCCGTCAAGGTCGCTGGGCCATGTCAGAAGGACTCTGCCGGCTGGGGAGAAGTTGGTTCACGTGTCAGAGCCTCCTAGCCTGGGAAATGGGGACAGAAAGACGGGCTCAGAAGGGTTGGCCATGAGGGCGTGTGGTGGCCTCCCTCTGGATGGTCCCTGTAGTGATTTCCTGGGGCCTCAGGGACAAACTACCACAAACTGCACGGGGAGGGGGCGGCGCTTAAAACAACAGAAGTCGATCCTCTCATGGTTTTGGAGACCAGACGTCCAAAATCATGGTGTGGGCGGGGCTGTGCTCCCTCCGAAGGCTCTAGCAGAGAATCTTCCCTGCCTCTTCCAGCATCTGGTGGCTCCGCATTACTTGGCTCGTGGCTTCAAGGCTCCTCCAACCGCTGCCTCTGTGGTCTCGGGTCTCTCTCTGTGTCTCTGTGGCTGTCGCTTTCTCTGTCCCTTATAGGAACACCCGTCATTGGATTTAGAGCCCATCCTAATCCAGGATAATCTCATTCAAGATCCTTAACTTAATTGCATCCCCGAAGACTGTTTTCTCAAACAAGGTCACGTTCTTAGGTTCTGGGTGGACATATTTGGGGGAGGGCCAATTCCACCCACTATTCTAGCATCATCCCTATTATCACCATTTATTCTTATTGCCGGTTGGGAGGTACGATGGAAAAGTTGAGAGGAGTCAAGCAGGAGGTGACCCTGGGAGACCATGTGGTCCATCCGCACAAGGGAATATCACTCAGCCTTAAAGAGAATGGGACTCCTGGCACCTGCTACAGTGGGAGGAACCTGGAGGACAGAGGCTCAGTGAAAGGAACCAGTCACAAAAAGATTCCCTGACATGAGGTGTCTGGAGTTCAAGTTCAGAGAGACAGGGCGCCCGGGGCTGGGGGAGGGGCGACGGGGAGTCCGTGTTCATCGGGGACAGAGGTTTAGTTGGGCAGATGCAGAAGATCTGGAGGTGAGTGATGGTGACAGTCACACAACACTGTGAATGTACTTAGTTTCACTGAACTGAAACACTTAAAAATGGTTAAAATGGCAAATTTTATGTTATGTGCTATTTTATCACAATTTAAAAAAAAGAAGAAGAAGAAGAGAATCCATGTACTTTTTCGGTCCCCTTCGTGCAAAAACCTGGTGTCAGAGAGGCGGAGTGGCCCATAAAGGACATGTGGCAGGTTCCCAACCCCGGGAGCCTCACCTCAGCATCTTCCAAGCAGGCTGGGGACAGGCTGTCCCCTCTCCTGGGTGGGCCCAGGAGTCCGAACTGCGTGGGACTCGTGGAGGTCACCAGAGCCTGGATGGCGCCCTCCTAACACCACCAGCCTCGGGTCGCCCCCTGAGTCCCTCACCCCGCTGCCGTGTCTCAGCATGCGCCGGCACCTCCTGCCCCGGGATCC
The DNA here is from genome assembly GCF_002201575.2 of Neomonachus schauinslandi. Lineage (NCBI taxonomy): Eukaryota > Metazoa > Chordata > Mammalia > Carnivora > Phocidae > Neomonachus > Neomonachus schauinslandi. Next base: position 56,252,456 of record NC_058417.1, read on the forward strand.
GGGGCACCTGCTGCGCGGGCAGCTGCCGGGGCTCACCCCAAACCCCCCCAGACCTGGGACCTGCCCGGGGAATTAGACGATGCTACGGGGAGCCCAGGAAGTCTCCAGACGCGATTTCAGAATTAGCTGGACTGCTTGTTAACATCTGGGTTCTCTGGCTTCTTTCCTGCGGAGCCCAGGTCCGCAGGCTGGGGAAGGTGCCTGGGAAAGTGTCCCGGGCACTCTGTTGCTAGGACAGAGGCGAAGCCATTCCTTCATTCATGGCGCACCTGCTCCGCACGGTGGTAACTCAGCCCTCCGACTGCTCTCTTCCTAGCCTGTGCCCGCACCTCTACGGGTCAGCAGGGCCCGGCGGCCTGGGGTCCCAACCCTGCATGCAGCCTCCTGCTTCCAGGCCTTGCACACGCCTTCTCTTCCTCCTGGGCTACCCTTCTTCTCTCCTTCTGCTTGGACGTTGCTGGCTACAGGACCCCCCCCTTCCTCGCCATGCTCACCCCTGCCAGCTCTGGGAGTGGCTCTCAGCACCTGACGGTGGCTTGTTCTACCCCCCCCCCCAGCCTGGGTCCCCCTCGGGGCCCCGGACCTTGTCATTCTGCTCTGAGATTCGAGCCTCCGGCTTGGGCTGCTGCTGGCAAGAGCTCGGTTCCTGCAGCTCAGATGAGTGAATGGACAGAAGGCAGGTGTCCAGGCCTGGCCGGGAGCTGCCCGGGAGCTGGGGCCTCTTAGGGTTCTGCTGTAGCAAGGTCCCCCTGAGTTAGAAGTCAGTCCCTCATTTATCCCAAAGATACAGATGCAGTGATCCGAAGGGGAACCTGCACCCCGATATTTATAGCAGCAATGTCCACAATAGCCAAACTGTGGAAAGAGCCCAGATGTCCATCAACAGATGATTGGGTAAAGAAGAGGTGGTTCATATATACAATGGAATATTACTCAGCCATCAAAACAAATGAGATCTTGCCATCTGCAACGACGTGGATAGAACTAGAGGGTATTATGCTAAGCAAAATAAGTCACTCAGAGAAAGACAATTATATGATTTCCCTCATAGGCAGAATTTAAGAAACAAAACAGAGGAGTATAGGGGAAGAGAGGAAAAAATAAAACAAGACAAAATCAGAGAGGGAGACAAACCACAAAAGATTCTTTTTTTTTTTTTTTTTAAGATTTTATTTATTTGACACAGAGAGAGAGCACAAGCAGGGGGAGCAGCAGAGGGAGAGGGAGAAGCAGACTCCCCGAAGAGCAGGGAGCCCGACGCGGGGCTCGATCCCAGGACCCTGAGATCATGACCTGAGCCGGAGGCAGAAGCTTAACCAACAGCCACCCAGGCGTCCCATAAGAGAAACAAACTGCGGGTTGCTGGAGGGCAGGGGGGTGGAGGGATGGGGTAACTGGGTGCTGGACATTAAGGAGGGCACAGGATGTAATGAGCGCTGAGTGTTACATACAACTGATGAATCACTAAATCCTACCTCTGAAACTAATAATACACTATATGTTAATTAACTGAATTTAAATAAAAAATAAAAGACAATACTATTTTTTTAAAAAGTCAGACACTGTCTCTGGGGCCGCTAGAGGGAGACCTTGGCAGCCCAAGCCGGGCCTCCCACTAGGCCAAGGCTGCGGGGCGGGGTGCAGCTGCTCAGCTCAGCCTTGGTGAGAGTAAGCAGAGAAAGTGTGTGTGTGTTGGGGGGGGCCCTCGAGCACTGCCTGGTGGCCTGGCTTCCTGTGGGTGGGGTCTGCTTACTGGATGGTGGGCAAGGCTGAGAAGCTGGGGGGTAGGGTGGGTGCTGCCACTGGGGCAGGGAGGGCAATGAGGAGGGCAAATAAGAGTGATGATGGCGTTGCTAGAGGACACGTATTTGGGGCTTTTCTATGCCCAGTGCTGTTCGCAGCATTCTGGGTGTATTGTGAGAATCATCCCATAGAGGGTGAGGTCTATTAACACAATATCCTTCTTACTGGTGAGATGGAAGCCCAGAGCTTTAAGTAAGGCCAGAGCTGGGATTTGAACCATGGAGAGGGAGCCGGGAATTGGGCCCCACAGCACTAAGGAGGGGAGCCGTCTCAGGGCACAGCCAGGTCCAAGATAGCCCTCGGGGGTCCCATGTGCCTGGCTTTGGATTCCAGCTCTGCTGCCTGCTTGCCTTGGGCAAGACCCCGCACTTCTCTGAGCCCTACTTCCTCCTCTGTAAGCCGGGACTCATGACACCGCTCTCATGGGGTTATTTAGAGGTTTAACTGAGACACAGGATGTAAAGGGAGGCAGACTCCAGGGCTCTTGTTAGAGCCCTTGGCATGTGGCCACAGGGCCTTTGTACGTATCGTGTGTGCATCTAAGATGCCCATTTTAATGCTCTTGCTCCCCTCACCATGGACTTTGCGTCCTCCTTCCTCTGCTGCAGGGCTGGCTTCAGACCCAGGGAGGCGCCCCACACTCAAAAGGATCCTGTGCTGGGCTTAATGCTCTGCTGTCAGAACATTGAGCATTGAGCAATGAGCAATATCAGAGCATTGAAAATCCTCCATACTTTTTGAAGCACGGGCCGGGCATTTTCATTCTGCACTGGGCCCTGCGCTCATTGTGGCCGGGTCAGCTCTCCTGGTTCTTTGCTCCATCCCTGCATCTACCCAGGATTGTTTACAGGGATCCCTGAGGCCCCCCTGCACCTCCAGTTCCCCTGGGTAGGTGGGACCACCAAGGCCAACAAATCGGAGACTCAGCCTAAGCTTTGCACCATCTGGAAAGAGAAAGCCTCACGCTTCAAAGTGAAGACTGTCCCAGCCCCATCCGTTCACCTACCTTTGGACCCCCATCACAGAGCACCCACAGCATCTGTGCCTCGGACAGCCCGAGTGGAGGCACACAGGCAGGGGCTTTCAGCCGCCATCTCTCATCCTTGGGCCCTGGGCCCCGGGCTGGGGACCTGCGCGTCCACGGTGAATGGCCTTTGGGGCAGGCGGTGTTCTGGGAACAGGTAGTGCTCTGGCCAGTGGGGAAGCCGGAGCTGGAGCCTAGGTAGAGGCCTCTCCAAGATCCACCTGGGCCCGCGGGATTTCCCCAGGTGCCGTGGACACTCTCCAGGTACAGACCAGCCAAGGGCCACCTGAGGTCACCGGGTGGGAGGGAATGGGGACTGGTCTTTTCCACCTGGTCTCCCCCACCACCGAAGCCTGGTCTGGCTGTGTCCCTCACACTGGCTTGCCCTCTCTGACTTGAGAATTTGCCCCACCCAGGGTCTGCCACAGTTCTCAAGGCGGACATCAAAGAAATGTGGGGACTACAGTCATCCCTCCCTCGCTCCTCCTCCCCTCCCCTCCCCTCCCTCCCCTCCCCTCCCCCCCCCCCCCCTCCCCCTCCCCTCCCACCCTCTCCTCCCCTCCCCTCACTTCCTTCCTTCCCTCCTGCTTCCCTTCTTCTCTTTCTTTCATTTACTCCCACAACAATCAGTTACCAGACACCTATGATGTGGACACATAGTGCCGCTGGGGATGTCCTATAGAACGTTAGGGCTCACCCGGTTCACCCCCTCAGCTCGGACACCCGCTGCTTTCCTCCACACCATTCGCTTTCCCCACTGACCCAACTCTAGCTGTCGTTGCAGGGCTAGCCTGGATCTTGACACCCCCCCCACCCCGGGGTCACAGTAATTCGGGACACATAGCTCAGGCCGGATGGACCCCACAGATGCAAATCCTGGGCTTCTGCTGTTGCTAGAAGGAGACTCACTCTTCTGTTGGATTGGGACCCCGAGAGACATGGCTGTATGACTCTCCAGGGCATCTTGCAACCGTGCGGAGAGCCTGCTGAGGATGCAGCCAGTCCCCAGAAGCAGGGCGCCTCTCTTTGGCTGCTCCTCTGGAGGGATGAGACTTTCTGGAACCCTGAGCTGATCAACGAACGCTCCCGGATGTTTAAGCGGGCTTGAGCTTGGTTCTTGTTTACTTGAAGTCTAATCCTTAGCACCCCGGTGGACCCCTCTCCACATTCCTGAGAAGAGTGCCCAGCCATGGGGCCCACTGCTGGGTGAGGCAGCCTACTTGATTTCTGGAACATTCTGCCTCGGGAGAGTACTAATACTGGCCCCACGTCTACCATTTTACTTCTCTGACCTTTCTGCCCTTGGTCTTGGGTCGGTTTTTCCCAAACCCAGCATGCACCGAGTCCCGACCCTCGGAATGCTCTGCTGTCCCAGCTCAAGGACACCAGCTCAGAATCCTGGCTGGGGGCCACCGCCTTTTGCATCTCTCCAGAACCCCTCTTCCAGAGGGCCTTCAGATCCACTCTAGCTTGTCCTGCTTGACCCTCACCCGGCCCTCAGGGCCACCTCACAGGGGCGAGGCAAACACAGGTAATGACGATTCCAGGGAGGGCGTTGGCGGTCCTCAGGGTGCCCCCAGGGATGGAGGCCTTCTGGGGGTCAGTGAGTGACCATCAGCGGTGGTCCAGGAGGCAGGCAGGGGCATGAAGCAGAAAGAGGGGAGCAGAGTCCCCCAGGACGCTGGGAGAGGAGCCATCTGAAGGGAGACGGGATAAGCGTCTGTCATTCTCTGTTGGGCCACAGCAGGGAATGTGAGATGCTGGACCCTCCAAGGCGCACAGTCTCCGGGTTGCGAAATGCATGCTAATCTCAGCCGCCAACCTTGGCGCCTGCTGACGAGCCACCCGGCAGACCACAGGAGGGGGTCCATTCGTTAAATGGGGAGACTATCCCAGAAATAAGGCCACTTGTGGGTCCTGGCCAGGCTCCCAGGCCAACGTGGCCAACACATAATCTTTGGTGTTAGCTGCCCTGGACAGTGATACTCACCCCTGGGTTGAGGAAACAGCTTGTAAGAAACCCAGGAGAGTCCCGCAGCATGGACCCGCTTGCCCGTCCACCATACTTTGCGACTGTTTACAAAGAGCATGCGGCTTCTCGCGTCTATCTTTGCTGTCATGGAGTTTGAAATGGTGAGGAGAGCCCAGGTGAAGAGGCAGAAAAAGATGCATGTTGGTCTCTGCCCTCAGCTCCAGGCACCGAGCTCCAAAAACCCTTGCAATTTCCTAAGTGATAAGCGCACTAGGAACTTCTTTTGTTCTAGTATTTTAGTATTTGGTCTTTGACCCCCGGAGTTCCTGATGGGGGTGGGGGGGCGGGGGGTACTAAATCCCTTGGAATTTCCTAGGTGATAGGAGTGTCTTTTGTCCTAAAGAGGCGACTCTGGCTGGGCTCCGGGATGGGGACCTAGTCACGGTGGAGGCTTGGAATATTCAGCCCCAGCCCCCATCCTCCTAGGAGAGGAGAGGGGCTGGAATTGGATTAATGATCGATCGTGCCTACGTGAGGAAGCCTCCATAAAATCCCAAAAGTGTAGGGTTTGGAGAGCCTCTGGGTGGGTGAACACATCCGCGTGCCAGGAGGGTGAAGCTCCCCAACTTCATGGGGACAGAAGTTCTTGTGCTCAGGACCCTCCCGGACCTCGCCCTCCGCGTCCCCACAGCTGGCTGTTCATCTCTAGCCTTTGGCATATCCTTCATTATATAATAAACTGGTAAATGTAGATGTTTCCGTGGGTTCTATGAACTGCTCTAGCAAACGCTCAAATCCAAGGAGGAGGGCATCATGGGAACCTCTGATTTGTAGTCAAGTCAGACAGAAGCTGTGGGTTACCTGGGGACGCCCTACCTGCAGCTGAAGTTGCGGGGTGGTCTCGTGGGACGGAGCCCTTGACCTGTGGGATCGGTGTCCAGGTAGATGGTATCAGAACTGACTTAAATTGTGAGACACCCAGCTGGTGTCCCCGAGAATTGCCCCGTGTGGGGGAGAGTGTGGCTGAGTCTGTGGGGAGGGGTGAGCAGCTGAGAACCCCCCCCCCCCATGAGACGAAGACACAGAGAGGAGCGCAGATGGGGCGGTGGCCCTTTGCCTGCGTGAGCTGAGGGCGATCGGAGGAGGGTGTCTGAGGGGGGGGGGGGCCGGCATGTCTGGGGGGGGGGGGGGGGGGGGCAGGGACTAATGCAGGGCAGGCTGAGGAGGGGCCTGTGGTGCTCCTTGCCCCGGGGTGGCTCAGCGGGAGATGGATTTGGGTTTTGGGTTTTGTTCCACGCTGTGAATGAAGAGAGCAGGGAGGTGTGAGGAGAGCAGAAAGGTGGCTGCTGGTGTGAAGGGGGGGGGGGGCTGTGAGCTGACACAGGAAGGGAGCAGGACTTGGGGGGGTGAGGGGAGAGTGTTGTTCTGCAGACCCCCAGATCTATGGCAGGAAAGCCCAGCCAACAAGTTCGGTATTTTGTGTAGCCAGGTTGAGCTGCTCAGGTGTGGGGGAGCCGGGGAGGAGCCGGGTCTATCCGGGAAGCCCAGCAGAGCTGGTGGCTCCCCTCGGTCCCGGAGCAGGTGGTGCCCTCTGGCCCCCCGCCCTGAGCTTTGCTATGGCCGGTGGGGCTGATGGATCAGACTGTGTGGCTGGTTATCAGTCCAGGAGTGGGAACCATAGGCCATCCCCGGAGTCACCCCCACATCTCACCACAAGAGCAAAGTGTCCTGGGGATGGGCAGCTGGTCACCTCAGCTTTTTTTTTTTTAAGATTTTATTTATTTATTTGACAGAGAGAGACACAGCGAGAGAGGGAGCACAAGCAGGGGGAGTGGGAGAGGGAGAAGCAGGCTCCCCGCCGCGCAGGGAGCCTGATGCGGGGCTCAATCCCACGACCCGAGATTATGACCCGAGCAGAAACCAAGAGTCAGATGCTTAACCCACTGAGCCACCCAGGTGCCCTTCAATTTAAAAGATTTTTTACCCCCCCCCCCCCCCCCCGACAACCTGCTTCACTCTACTGGGTGTGAGCCCAGGTGGCTGGCCCAGATGTGATGGTGAAACTAGTCACACACCATCCTTGTGTCCGTCCATCTGTCTGCATCCAGCCAGGCTGATGCCTGGATCTACTCACACCCCCTCGCCCTCCTCTCATACTCTTCCCGGCTCAGCAACTGGTAAACAAGGCCGCTAGTTACCCAAGCCCCAAGCAGTGCCTCTGCCCTGCCCTCTCTTCTTCTTGCACCCCACAATCGACCGGTCCAGCAGCAAAGCCTGCTTTCCCTTCAGAGCAGATCCAGAAGGCAGCCCCTCCTCACCCCTCTGCCTGTCCCCTGCAGGACAAAGACCTTCCACCTGGGGCTCTGTCCTCCACTCCCTGGGGTCTTGGCCCAACAGCAGCAGGAGCAGGCTTCCTGAAACACAAACTTGACCATGCGCTTAGTTACTCTCCCGTTATGGGGCTCCAGCGTCTGCAGGTTCCTTGGGGGAAATAAACCAAGCTCCTCTCCAGGGCCTCCCAGGCCCTAGAGGGATTGAGCCTCTGCCCCTCTTCCCACCCCCCTCCCTGGGCTCCAGCCTCACTGGCCTCCAGCTCAGATGCCCCCTGTTTCTTCTGCTACCACCCTCCTCCTCTTCCAGGCCCCTCATGACCCCACTTCCTTCCATCCAGGCCTCCCTGAAGCCCTGTGCTCTCAGCTCTAATCCAGAGAAATCCTGTGCTTTCCTGTGCCCCTGGGTTCCCCAGGGGATGGATAGTGATGGGTCTAAACAAGTCATACCAACCCCCTACTCTTTTGCCGGCGACTGATCTAGGGCGACCATGCAACCCAAGCTTGCCCATGAAGTGTGAGGGGAGGGTCTCTGAGGGCTTCTGAGAAGTTCAAAGAGAAATCTGTTTTGCTTCCACCCTATTTCCTCTTGCTCAGTGCCCTGTCCTGTGAGGGTGTGATGCTTGGAGCTATGGCAGCTCTTTTGTGCCCATGAGGAGCACCATCTCCAATACCAGGGTGACCACAAGTCTGGATTTGATTTCCCGTGATGCAGGACATTCAGCACTAAAATTGGAAAAGTTCTGGGCAGCAGGATGATTAGTAAACCTAAACTGGTGTCATGGAAGGACAGAGAGAACTTGGGCTCTTGCCGATATCCTTGAGCTTCCAACTGGCTCTGGAACCCCTAACCTTTGGATTTTTTGTTATATAAACAACGGGTATCTTTATGGTTTAAGACTCTGTTTTGTTACTTGCAGCTAAAATCACAGGCCTGAGAAGTTCACACCTCCCATCGTTTTTTACCTCTTGCCTTTGTGTGGTTCCAAGCACTGTACCCCCTGACCCCAGGACCCCCATGACTGCTATTGACGCTGCACTCACCCTGTCAGGCTGCGTCCCTACCACCCCCTTCCCCAGGGTGGGAAAGTTTCCTGGGCTTTTCCTCAACAGGCTGCAAACATGCTCACCTCTGCACACTCGGTTTCCTTTACTCCTTCTTTCTGACATTTCTTGCACTCTGACTGCATCTCAGCTAACTGGGTGCTCACTGTTCCTCTTCTTGCCTGCCCGCTCCACCCCCCCCCCCCCCACGCCCAAGCTACGAGCCCCTGGGGGGCAGACAGCAGACTTCCTCCGTCTCTCCCCCGCCCACTGCCCACCATCCCAGTCTTGGTTGAACAGTCCGTGCCAAGTGTCTTCTTGGCCAGGAAATGATGTCAGGCCTGACCTGACTGTTTTCATTCCTGGGTGAGGGGCTCACTGAGCCCTCACCCAGCTCCTGAGGCCCCAGGGCCACCCTGCAGCGTGAGATCCAGTCAGTCCTCTCCTTCCCTGTTGCTGACTCAGCTCCTTATCACATGTCCTGCCCCCAGCCTTCTTCCTGGGAGAGGCCCTGCAGGTGGGTTCTCCCCCTCTGAGGGAGGAGGACTCAAGCCCTTCCTGTCTGGCTGCTCTCAGCAGTCCTGCTCCCCTCAGTTCTCTGGACTCACTTTCTCAGAGCCACACACCTACTTTGCCCATCCCTGCACCCAGGAGGTCAAGCGATTAAGGTGTCCCCACACGGGTCATTTCCTGATTCACCCCTGGTGCCAGGAAAATACTCTAGAGTGTCAGGAACAGCCCCGGGTCCTGTACTGCCCTGTTTGCAACTCGCTCCGGGACCCCTAGGCCACTTCCACCTTCCCCCTGGACCTCGGTCTCCTCCTCTGACAAGGGACGCATCAACTCTATTTCAGGTCCTCTAATTCAACGGGGGGTGGGGTGTCTTTTGGCTAATACCCAGAGGCAAGCAGGGTTCAGGAGGGGAGCAAGGAGGACTGTGTGGGCAGTGTTAGGTCCAAGCTGGACATGGGACCCTAACCCCGGCAGGGCACCGAATGGCCAAGCCAGCCTCCCTGGAGTGGCTGCCCCTCTTCTAGGGAATCAGTGCTGAGGGGGGAGGTGGCCGGGTGTGGAAGTGATGCTGCTGGGCCACGGTGGGACTGGAGCCAGTGGGCTTCCAGGAAGGGAAGATAAAGATACCCCCTTCCCGGCAAGGCTGGAACCCTGAGAGGACAGGGATCCAGTTCCAGTCCTGTTGTCACCGGGGGCAAAGGGTGGTGACCAGGAGGGCCTTGCAGCAGCTGTGTTGGGCTGGGTGCTGCCGGGGGCTGGGGCCCGGGACTGGACATCTATTGGCTGAGTGTCTGAGCCGGTGGGCGAGTTCAGGGCAGGGCCAGCGTGTTACTGGAAGCCCGGTGGCTCTGTCTGTCTCTCTGCCAAGCTGCCCACTGCATTCTTTGGCCTCCTATTTGCAGGCGAGCTCTGCGGAGGTCCCAGCCCCAGCCTGCCTTGAGCCTGGGTGCTGTTGTGCCTATGTTTTGGATCCCTTGAGCTGTTGTCTGGGACAGCGGTTGAGATGGGCAGCAGGGGGTGGGGTGGGCAGGACGCTAGGAAGGTAGCCGTGCTCCTTGGGAGCAAAGGTCACCTTTCCCTGTGCAGTTCTGGGAGCTCAGGTGACCCTGGTGAGGGGATCCCCGTGTGCATGTGCGTGCGTGCGAGAGTTGCACCGAGACCAGGGATCATAGACCTGAGTTTGCCCAAGTATTCCAGGATATGTAGGCAGGTGTGCAGGGCATGGGGGTGCCCAGAGGGGTGCACTGTCCTCCCAGATGGCAGCCCACATATTGGATTTGGGATCTGCAGTCACTGAGTGTGGGGAGTGACATGGACAAGCGGCTCTACCTCTCCCTGCTGGTAAGCGGCAAGTAGGGATAGGCCCCCTCGTGGGGCCGTGGTGAGGACACGCAGGTGGGACCCAGCGGGGCGGTGAGCTTGTAGGAGGGGCAGGACCAGCCCTTCCTGGCTTCGCAGGGAGTGCCTCAGGTTTTTCTCACTTCTGCAACTCTTCCCCACCTGCCCTTCCCGCACAGTCTACCTGATCTCCCTGACCCAGAGGGGATCTTGTTCTTCCTGCCTGGAATTCCAGGTCCACAAGCTTTCTTGACCGCTCCAATCTGGCCTCGGCATTCCCACCAGACCCTCCCCTTGAAGCACAGGGACCTCTTCCGGGACCCAGAGCCCAGGGCATTGGGCAGAGGAGATCTGAGCGCCCAGCCCGCTTCAGGGGTGCCTGCCACTCATCTCCGCCCAACATGGGGGCCTCCCCACTGCAGCTAGGTTGGGCTAGCCCCCAAAGAGACAGCAGCATGGTTCCGGGAAGCCTGTGCCGCCAGGGATGTGAGCCTGAACTCCCCAGGTCACTGTGGGGGGGGTTGGCAGCCAGCGAGCCGGCCATTGGCGTCAGAGCCAGGGTCTCAGATGGCTTGGAGCAGGGTTTCCAGCCCTCTTCCAGGCTCAGCCCCCCAGGCCCCAGCCCCGCACCCCCTGCCAGGCACTGACCTCCCCAAAGTTCCCCCTCCTTCCTTCTTCCCTCCTCTAGCTCCCTGCTCAGCCCAGGGAGGGAGGCCCTGGGTGCAGGAGCCTTGATCAGACCCCCTGAAGTATCAGGGAGGTTTCTTCCCCCGTTTCTACTCCACTTGCTACGGGACCTCCAAGCTTCAGTTTCCTTATCTGGATAATGTGGGTGGACAGCACCCCATGTGAGAGTCCTTAAGGTTTCAGTGGGGGAATGCGACATGGGGCCTGGCTGACAGCCACACACAGTACTGTATTAACCCCGTTTCACCCCCGTCCTCGGTCCCCCAGCTCTCACCTGAGGGGGCAAGTAAGCCTCACCTGCACCGAGACAGGAGCTCAGAGAGGAGAGCAGGCAGCTGGGGCCCACAGCAGGGACAAACGGCCCAGATGGGGTACCCCTCCTTTCCCTGGCCCCTTTCTGCAGGGCCCCACTTCCCCTGGGGCCCAGGGCCCGGTCTGGAGAAGCAAGACTGGGGGACCTGTGATTTTCTTCTCCCAGCTCATTCCCTGAGCCACATGAGGAGGAGCCGGGGGTAGCCTCACACCTGAGAGCCTTGGGTATGTTCAGAGAATTCCCTAGCTTTACAAGCGTCCCGCTCTTCCTTCCATAGCCCTCTCCAAGCCCCCACCAGCCTCTGTCCCCTCTGCCATCCTTGTGTGGTGGCCCGTCTCCAAGATGGCCCCAGGGAACCTGTCTCCTGGTATTCAGTTGCTCCCACACCGAACCAAGCTGATCTGTGTGGCTTCTTCGATCTCGGTCTTTTGGCCCACTTGCCCTGGGGGAAGCCAGTCCCCCATTCCATGAGGATACTCCAACTGCCCCGTGGGGAAGCTCATGGGGAGAAGAACAGAGGCCTCCAACCAACAGCCATGTGTATGGACCACCTTGGAAGTGGGTCCTCCCGCCCCATCCAGCCTTCAGAGGACTGCAGCCCCATGAGAAGCCTCAGGCCAGAAGGCCCAGCCGAACCACTCCCAAGTTCCGACCCACAGAGACTGAGCGATACTGAGTGATGGTTACTTTGAACCAAGGGAGAGGTGAGCTGTAATCCAGCCAAAATAACCAGCAGGCCCTGGGAAACTGTACCCCAACCCAGTGAGAAAGGGGTCCTGGCCTTTTGTCCCTTCTGGTGCCTCTTCTCTCTGACACCTCAGACATCAGTGGGATGCTATGCTTGTTTTCTACGCTGTGAACAAATGATCACACATCTAGAGGCTTACACAACACATATATCTAATATCGGGTGGTTGCCTTAGGTCAGAGGTCTGAGGGCTGCTCAGCAGGGTCCTCTGCTTAAGATCTCACAGGGTTGGGCGCCTGGGTGGCTCAGATGGTTAGGCGTCTGCCTTCGGCTCAGGTCATGATCTCAGGGTCCTGGGATCGAGTCCCGCATCGGGCTCCCTGCCCCTTGGGAGCCTGCTTCTCCCTCTGCCTCTCTCTCTGTGTCTCTAATGAACAAATAAATAAAATCTTTAAAAAAAAAAAAAAAGATCTCACAGGGTTGCCATCAAAGTGGTGGCTGGGCTGGGTCCTCGTCTGAAGCCTCCCCTGAAGAAGATCCGTTTCCAAGCTCTTTCCAGTTATGGGCAGAACTCCTTGCCTTGCAGCTGTGTGACTGAGGGCCTGGGGGTTTTGCTGGCCGGAGGCCAGAGGCCACCTTCAAGTTCTAGAGGCCACAGCTCCTGACCCCATGGGCTCCCTCAACACGACTGCCCCCTCCCTTCAGCAGGGGGACCTTCTCGTTCCATTCTGCTGAGAGGCAGTCTTAGATATAACTATGGAGGGACATCCTGTCCCCTTTGCCAGGTTCTGTTCCTTAGACCCTAGTCCCAGCTTCTGCCCACACTCATGAGGAGGCAATTATAGAGGGTGTGACACATTGGGGTCCCTTTAGGATGTGTCCCCTGCAGTCCTGGAGAGGGAGAGGGCGAGGGTCTCTTCCCCGTGACATGGGTGTTCTGATCTCAGTCCAGCTAAGGCTGGTTTCTTAGGGTTTTTTTCCTGGTGAGATGGAGCAGTCTCATTTGACTCATCATATTCTTGAGATTAACAGGACTCTAACCCACCTGCTACGGAGTTGTTACTTTGTAGCTTACCATGTACCTAATTAGGTCCTTTGGTTCTTTATCTTACTTAGTGTCACCGCAATCGCACGAGCAGGTAGAATTGACTGTCTCTTCTCGGGCACAGAGCACGTGCGGCCAGTGGCCAGTGGCTCAGCTAGTAGCTGCTGGTCAGGACTCTGCAAGGCCCATGCGGACCGGCCGAGGCCTTCGGAAGGGAGTTGGCTCACATGATGAAAACACACAGGAGGAGGATGAGGCCTCGGGCACAGCTGGCTCCAGATTCACCAGCAGCGTCACCTGGAATAGGTCTCTGTCCGTCCCTGCCTTCTGCTTCCCCTGCTGGGTTCCCCCGCCCGGCACGCTCTCCCTAGTGGTGACAGAGGTGGTGGCAGTAGATCTAGGTCGGCCTCAGCCTGCGTCCGTCTTGTCCCCGTGCAGTGCCGGGACCCTGTCCTGATTGGACTGTTCTGGGTCGTGCCCGGCCTCCAGGGCGCTGGGGGACATCAGTCCCATCAATGAGCCACAAAGACCAAGAATGGCCAAGGAATGGAAACCGGTTGCTCTTACTGAAGGAAGGGAAAGGGGTGCTGGTAGGCAAGGTACGGGGCGGCCAGTCTGGGTTCCAAGCCACTGTCACCGGACTCCAGGGTCGTGCTGTCAGTCCTGGGGCCTCCTGTGCCACCTGCATGACACGGAGCCGAAGTGAGATCCAGGTGTGGCTGGGATGCCGTCGGGGGGGGCGCTGACTCCCAGGCCTCCTGCCCCGCAGCAAGCACCCCAAGGGCACCGAGGGCACGGAGGCTTTGCAGACAAGTGGGACATGGCGGGGAGGGACTGCTCCGTCTCTGTGCTGGGGACAGCAGAGGGGACAACTTAGGGACACAAAGCCAACAGGTGGCTTTATCACGATTTTTCCACCACCACGAGTTACCGCTTGGCATGCATTGTGGGCGTGTTCAGTGCTTTAATCTTGAGGCAGCGCCAGGAGGAAAGGAAATACCGCCATCCCCTCGAACAGGGCAAAGGCTGAGGCTCCGAGGGTTCCAATGGGCTGCTCCTAGTCCCGCAGGCCTGGATCCGTCCATGCTGTCTCATTCCCTCAGAGGAGAGACAGAGGCCCAGGGAGGGATCAATCCCAGCTTACACACACACACACACACGCACACGCACACGCACACGCACACGCACACACTGTCCTGGGCACCTCTGGACCCCTCTCAGCTCCCCTTGGTTTGACCGGCATTGTGTTTTTGAATAGGTAGTAGTCATAGGTTTCAAAATTCAGATGTGACAAGTGTTGACTAAGAAAGTGTTGGCTTGGGGCCCCCAAAGATGTCCATACCCCAATCCCCAGACCTATGACTATGTCATTTTCTTTGGACAAAAGGGACTCTGCAGATGTAATGAAGTTAAGGACCCCGAGATGGGAGAGTATCCTGGATCATCCAGGTGGGCCCTGAATGTGATCAGGAGGGTGCTCATAAGAGGGATGCCTGAGGCCAGAGAGGCGTGAGAAGGTGCTGTCTAGTGGCTCTGCAGATGGAGGAAGGGGGTCTCAGTCAGCTCGGCTGCCATCATAAATACCACGGAGGGGGGCCTTCAACAGCAGACATTTATTTCTCACCGTTCTGGAGGTGGGAAGTCCAAGGTCAGGTCCAGTCAATGAGATTTTGGGTGAGAGCCCTCTGCCTTCCTTGCAGACGGCCACCTTCTCACTGTGTCTTCACCCGGGGTGGGGGGGGTGGGGGGAGCAAGCTCTCGGGCCATTCTTCTTATAAGGGCACTAATAATAATAATAATGCACCTTTTCTTATAAGGGCACTAATCCCCTCTTAGGCCCCCTAAGACCTCATCTAACCCTAACCACTTCCCAAAGGCCCCACCTCCAGACACCTTGGCATTGGGGGTTAGGGCTTCAACATATGAATGGGGTGGGGGGATCCAAACAGTCAGTCCATAACAAAGGGGCCACAAGCCAAGGAATATGGGCAGCCTCTAGAAGCTGGAAAAAAGGCAAGGAAACAGATTTTCTTGTAGAACTCTTAGAAGGAACACAGTTCTGTGGATCCATTTGAGACTTCTGGTCTCCGGCACTATAAGATATTAAGTTTGTATTGTTTGAAGCCACTAATTCATTACAGCAGACACGGGGAAGGAATGCACCCCATCCCCAGCCACCTGCTGCCCCATCACAGAAGCAACCAAGGCTAAAGTTTGTTTTCAGATGTATCCTTCCAGGTATATTTTGTGTATACCCAAGCATGTGCCCACACACCGCAAACACACACTTTCTTCCTTCCTTCCCCCTCCAACAAACCCCATAAACAAAGCACACTATACACACTATTCTGGGGGAGTCTGTCCTCCCAGTGACTGATTTGCATATGGCCCCCACCTCTGGCAAACACGTGCTGTCAGAACAGGAAGTATGCCAAGCCTGGGCTGGGAGATGCGGGAGACACAGCCCCTGCTCTTGAGGGGAGGTTGAGGCACTAACAAACAGGCCGCCAGGGCGCCTGGGTGGCTCAGTTGGTTAAGCGACTGCCTTCGGCTCAGGTCATGATCTTGGAGTCACGGGATCAAGTCCCGCATCAGGCTCCCTGCTCAGCAGGGAGTCTGCTTCTCCCTCTGACCCTCCCCCCTCTCATGTGCTCTCTCTCTCTCTCTCTCAAATAAATAAATAAAATCTTAAAAAAAAAAAAAAACAGGCCACCAGGGCTGGGAGGAGGGGATATGGAAGCAAGCACTTCCTACCTGTTGCTCAAAACTGGCTTCTGCTGGGGCCTGGGGGCCACAGGATGCTGGCAGGGATGTGACTGATTACAAAGGGCGATGCTGGGGAGCAACACAGGTGAGAGAATTCTATAAACCAAATGGATACAAGTAAGCCTCTGAATAAAACATGCAGACTACGTGAAAGCCAAAATGCGGGCTGTGATATTGTCCTATTGTTATGTTACCATTGGGGGAAGCTGAGCAAAGTGTATATGAAATCTTTTCATATTATTTCTTACAACTACATGTGAATCTAAAATTAATACACACTTCAACTAAAAGAATTGATTTCTGGTGCCAAAGTCCAACTTGGGAGCCTCTCCGCCGCGGTCATGGCTGCCCAGGCTTGTAACAGGGGTTCCCCTCTATCAGCCCCGAGCCCCTTCCCGGTATCTCCAGGGTTAGCGGGAGACCCACCCTGCTGGGGCATTCAGCAAGGCTGGGCAAGAGCCGGAATGAATGCCCGAATGCACAAATGGACGCACTCCAGGTGGGGCCAGAGGGCCATGAAGACTTGGGCAGGAAGGTCATCCTCCTTGGACCTTGGAGCAGGATGGCCCCTCAGAAAGCTAAGACCTCATGCCTGGCCTGAGACCTGGGTCCCCTTCAAACGAACACTGCCCAGTCACCAACAACACCAAGGGACTCAAATCCTCTACCTGCCCTTTCCAGACACCTTGCAGTGAATTCAAGGTCCACAAGCAACACTTACCATCCCATCCCAAACTCCCACAAACTCCCCAGTCCCCACCTCTGATTCTGCCTGGGTGGCCCCCTGGAGTCACCCCTCCATGTTGCCATCCCCCCCGGAAGCCGGACCCTGTACCAGTGAGTCTGAGGCAGCTGTGGGGGAGGGAGTTGGTGGGGGGATGCTCAGACCCCGGTTTCTTCCAGAGCTGGGCCTCTTTTCCCTATCCCAGGTGAACAGACGGCCCCGGAGGGGGAGGAGAGGGGAGGAAACACCGCAGAGGGCTTGCAACCCCCTTAAGATTCCTGTTCTGACTCTGGCACCAGGCCCCCCCATTAGAACTCCTCTTTCGAGCATCTCTGGAAAAGGCAGAAGCTGAGGGCTGACACAGGCCACCTAGTGAGACCAAGAGGCCCCCCTGGTCTCTTCTTGCTTTAGGCTCCCAGGAAGGGGCTGGATCCCCAGCCCTCCCTACCTGTTCCCCCATCAGACCTCCCCCACATGGGGGGTGCTATCCCTGCACCTTCCCAAAGGCTCAGTCTCCCTGTCTCTCACCTGATCTTTGTCCTCTCCCTCCTTCCCTCTCTCGCCCCACCAGCCTCCCAAATCAGGAGGGGGTGGCTGGTGAGCTGAGAGGCCCAGGAGCCTCCCCTCCCCTCGCCCCCTCACTCGCAGCCCCCGCACTGGAGAGGCACATGGTGGGGCCACCCTGGGCTTGAGAAAGTCCCTGCTGCGGCTACTTTTAGGAGTTCTTTCCGAGGAACTAGCCACTGAACCCCTTTTTAAAAAGCAGAGGCGGGGCAGGCAGAGAAGGTGCTAGTTTAGTGGGGAGTTGCTGGCTGGTCCAACCTCGGGTCAGTGGGCCCGGCGGGAGACCGAGGGTCCTCCGCGTGGCAGTTAAGCGCTGGCGTCCGGGGGTGTGCAGGTTGGGCCCTGGTCCCTGCTCCCCACGGCCCTGGGGTGGGGTGACTGTAGCTCTCATTTGCAGACCGGCAAGCGGGTCAAGAGAGCCGTTACCCGCCCCCCCCCCCCCCCCCGAGGGGGACAGGGGGCCACCCCCACAGGAGCCCAGGACCCTGTGCGCGGCGGGGCGGGCGCGGTGCCCTGCAAGCGCTGACGCTGCGCTGGCCGGAGGGGAGCCGGGGGCGGGGGGGGAGCCGGGGGGGAGCCGGGGCGCATTGATCGCTGGTGCGGACGCAGCCGCGGCGGCGGCCCGGCAGCAGTTCTCCGCGCCCCGCCGGCTGTCGGGAACTCGGGCCGGCTCGGCTCCGGCTTCCAGGAAACGCGCTCGGGCCGGGAGAGGCCGGGGACGCCGCGGGCCGCCTGGCGGACGAGGGCGGCGCGGGGTTGGCCACCCGCCCCTGGGCGCGGCGCGGGGAGCTCGGGGCCTCCCGGGGGGACCCGCGGGGAAGCCGTGGCGCGGGAGGCCGCCCCCCTTCCCGGGCCCTCGCGGCCACCCAGGGGAAGGTGGCGCGCCGCGCCGGGCGGGGGCGGGAGCCCGGCCGCAGCCACGTCCGGTCCTGCCCGGGGGTGGGGTGGGCGGAGGTGGGGGTGCAGGGGCCCGGGCCCGGGCGGGGGATAGGGGGGTCTGCGTCCTGACCCGCGAGGAAGCCACTCCCCGCCGCCTCCCACCGCGACACCGGGCTTGGCGCGCCTTCACCTTCGGACACAGAAGGGTTTACTGGGAACTGCTCTGCGAAAATCCCTGGGTGCAGCCGATTGGGGCGGCGGGCACTGTTCTCCCATGTTCCAGAGCATGTCGATCTATTTATTTATAAAGATCACTTTATTATTAGGTGTGGATATTATGTACCCACAAAGGTTGAAATTTTAAAAGGATGAGATGAACTACAGAAATACGTTTCTTCCATTTGCGCATGGCTTGTCTTGCCCAAGTCCCACTTGGGAGACCTGGGTTTAATGGGGGCATCTGGACTGGGCCTGGAGCTAGAGAAAACACCGGCGCCCTTCCCACCCCCCCCACCCCCCACCCCCGCCTCCCATTTTCGTCCCTGTCTTCCTGCCCCACAGGGCGACGGCTGAGCTGCCCTCCGGCTGAGCTGCCCTCTGGCCGAGCTGCCCTCCGGCCGGTTCCCACTTCATAGCCTGTCGTGCAGGGTAACAGATGGCAAGCTAGGGTACTGGAGGGTGCTCCGAGGTCTGGGTTCAAATGAGGCATCTGCTACTTATGGACATTGGGCCTTTCTGAGCCTCGGGTTCCTCTTCTGTAAGACTGAGGGGCTAGCAATCTCCCCCCTGCCTGGCAGAGTGCCTTGTTTGCAGGCTGCTTCCTGGCCTGGCTGTGCTACCAGATGGACACCCCTGAGCGACCCTAATGGCGAAGTGGTTAATAGCACTCCCCCCTCCCAGGGGCAGACAGGGTGACTGTCATATAGATTCAGAGAGATCGCATTTATCACTGTGTCTGGCTTAGGATGTGGTCCTGGGGAAGGTAACTGCTAGTAAAGTGTGTGTCACCAAACTGAAGGGCCTGGGAAGGGAAGGGTTCCAGGAGGGTGGGTGGGAGAGAAAAGGGAGGGAGCAGAGTCATCAGTCAGTCAGTCAACAAATGTTAACTGAGCCCTGGCCCCAGGCCAGGAACTGTTTTAGGCAGTGGACCGTCAAGGAGCTCACTCAGCAGCTGGGGATCCCTCACAGCCCAGGGGGCCCCCCTCTGGGAGCGCTGCTTCCCTGAGGAGCCACAGAGCCACCATCAGCCCAGGGCGGAGGGGCTCCGGAGAGCTGGAGGGCCGCCAGGCCCACAGCTGAGGTGTGGTCCCCCTGGGCGGAGAGTGACTCAGGCCCCGCCTGGCCTCCCCACTGCCTGGGTTTGGTTTGTTTAAGAACAAATTAGTCACGGAGCAGGCAGCTTTCCCGAAAATAAAATGAGAATCCCCAGGAAACAGGGAAAATTGAAGGCAGGAGGGTGAGTCAGCACGTGCTGCCCCCAGGGCTCCACTTTCCAAAAGGCTAGATCCTCCTCCTCCCCCCTCTTCCCCCTCCTGGGCCTCCCTCCTCCTCCTCCCTCCTCCTCCTGCGCCTCCCTCCTCCCCCCATCCTGGGCCTCCCTCCAAAGCACCAAGCAGGAGCACAGATTTCTCACCCCCCATCTCAGTGGGTTCTCCACCACTATACACCCCCTTTCGGTTTTACTTCTTCTCTCACTTTCCCCTTGTCCCCTCCGGACTTGTCCCCCCCAGACCCCTCACCTGGAAGGGTTCAGTCCTCAGGCACACTCATGGACCTCCCATTCCCTTCCCCCCGGGTCCACCCATCCATCCGTCCATCCGTCCATCCGTCCATCCATGCATCGTCTGCATTCATTCATACCCACGGAGCACCCGCCAGGGCCAGGCGCTGCGGGCAGGAGGAACACCAGCAGAGAAAGCCTCACCTCTCCCCCAGAAGGCTTCCTTGTGGGGAAAGGAGACTCCTGCGTGGGAGACGTTGCCCAACAACCGCAACTGGGCCCTGGGCCCATCCCCACCTCCCACTGCTCCTCCGGTCCCTCCCTCCTCGGGGACAGGCAGAGCTGGAAGGAAGAAAGGACAATGCTTGAGACTTCTGAGCCCTCTGTCCCAGCCTCCCTCTGGGTCAGAGCGCAGGGCCTGGGGGCTGACCAGGCAGGGCAGGAGAGCCGGCCCTCCCCGTGCCCAGAGCAGAGAGAGCAGAGGTGAAGGGGCACAGAGCCGGGCTGTGTTTTGCATTTGAGGGACGAGCTCTGATGTCCACCTGTTCCCTTCCTCCCCATCCTGAGCCTCCGGGGGAGCAGGAGGCCAGGCCTGAACTTTGGATAGGACTCTGGCCATGCTCCTTCCCACCCCAAGCACCTGTGGTCAGCACGGACAGTTGTAGGCTGCAGAAGGGAGTCGGCATAGGGGAGCCAGGCACCTTGAAACCTGGTGTCTCAGGACAGTGCCAGCCTGCTGTGGTCTGGGGTCCACCTAGCCAGAGCAAGGGAGACCCCTGCATCAGGACAAGTCCCTGAGGGACCAGGGACACCTCTCACTGCAGCTCCCTATATGGCTACAGTGTCCCCCCACCCCCATCTCCCAGCTGGGATGACGCTCTTCCCACTCTGTGGGACCCCCAGTGCTACTCTCTCCCCAGACTCCTCTAACTCAGCCTGGCCCCTCAGGAGCAGGGGGAGATGGTCCCATGCCTGGGTCACGGACTGGGCCGGGCCTCCTGTCTCTCAGGTCACCGTCCAATCTCTGCCTGCTGTTCCTGATGAATAATTTAGCTGTTTGAGTTACAGTAAAGAGCTCTTCAGCTTCCCTTCCCAAATCGTTAAGAGCTGATACAAGACGCCTTGGTTCCTTCTAAGGAAAGTCCCTTTCCCAGTGAAGCTGAGCCTCCTGGGTGGGGATCTCCCCCTCCCCGCCAATCATTCACCAATTTCAGACAGTAACAGGGGATTGGTTTTGTTTCATTTTAATCTTGACTGTAAAAAATGGACCGGAGCATCAGATGCCACTTCTTGGGAGCAGGCAGGTACCACCGTCCTGACAGGTGGGCTGGGTTGCTACTCTGGAAAGAGCCTTGGGGAACTAACAAGTCCCAGGTCCGGAGGATGGGCCCCTGTGGGTACGGCAGAGGCAGGAAGAGGCACTGCAGGAGCCTGGGAGGAAGGTGCACGGGGCACGACGCCAACCGAATGGTGTGAGAGTGCACATGCATGTGTGTGCAGACACACGCGTGACGGTGCAGACAGGTGCACGCGCAATTGCATCAACACGTGCGCGCGGGCCGCACACATGAGTGTGCATCGTGTGCGTGTGTGCACATGCGCGCGCGGGTTTCTATGAGCCGGGTGCCGGAGTGGTGGCTGGAGCGTGTGGCCAGGACCGGGTGGGGGTTTGCAGCCCTGAGACTGCTCCTGAGCTGTCGAGGAGCCCTACGTCCTCCAGCGATTTCAGAGCTAGGAGAGCTGGGTGAGGAATCTGGGTAGGGCTGGGCTCCGGAGCCCAGTCAGGTGACTTGCAGGCAGGCAGGGGAGGGGCTTTAGGAAGTGGTTGGGGGCGGGGGGGGGGGGGGACTAGGAAAGGGCAAGGGTGGGGACCTTGGCTGGAAGATCCAATGAAGAGTGAGGCAATATCCAGAGGCTGGAGCATCCGGGTTCCAGAGCCAAGGATGGCGGGAGGTGGGGCTCCGGGGTGATGGACCCCGAGGCTGTGGGCCCCGAAGAGCAGGGCTGCAGAGACCAGGCCTGATGCCTCTGCTGTTGGAGGCCTCCCGGTGCCTGGCGGGGGCTGCGGTGCCAGGAGTGGGGGAGGGCGGGGGCCTGAGGTCGCGGGTGCTCCCCCCTCCCGCCTCCCAGGCCCTGCAGCTGTGCTGAGGAGGAGGAAGGGGGAGGACGGGAGCCTGTGAAGTCACGCCTGGCGGCCGGCTCAGCCCGTGGCCGGAACCTCCGCCTCGCCAGCTGTTCTCCTCAGCCCTGTTGCAGGGACAGACTGCATCTCCCGTGGGCACCCCCCACACTCACCTCCCTGCAGCCTACACCTGATTCACTTCGGACCTGGACAAGCCGCCGCCTCCACCGGGGGGTGGGGAGACGTTTCCGTGCCTGTCGGTCCTGGGACGCCCGACACAGGAGCGCACTGCTCACGCGAGAGGTGGGGGGTGGAGACCCCTCCCCACTTCCTCTTTCCCCACTCTGTCACCATACCCCCCAACTTTGGGGGCTCCAGAGAGGCCCAAGATGAGGGTTTCTCTAGAGGGTCCCTCCTACTGGTCCCACACATGCCAGGCCATGACCCTCGGGGGCTCCTCCGGGGAAGGGAGCAGCGCAGAGACAAATGCACAAAGGCAGCTTCTGGGAAAGGCAGGACCACCCCATCCGGGGTCTGCAGGTCGGGGAGGGTCCCGCCGGGATCCATCGGTCCTCAACGCACCAGCGTGGGCCCTGGCCCCAGCGCCATAAAGTGGAGAACCGTCCCAGCCCCCTGTGGGACAGGCTCTATCGCTTTCCTGCCTGGTGGGGCAGCCCTCAAGCACATTGGAGGGCAGTGGGCACCGCCTTCCTCCAACAAGATGGCATGGTTTGCCCCATGAATTGTCCGGGGGTCCCCCCAAAAGGTGGTCCCAGCCCCGAGGCAGCCTCGACGAGGCTCTTCTGCCCTCGGCTGACTCCTCCTCCCCCTCCTCTCTTTCCCAGAAGGCCTTGGGGCCCAGCTGTGACCCCGGCACCCCTGGCCAGAAGTGTGCCTGCTCCAGGCGCCCTGGGATGGTCTCAATCTGCTGCATCAGCGCTGCTCAGGCTTTGGCTAAGCAGGACCTGGAGAGAGGAGGGAGCACCCCATAGGCCTTACGGGGCTCCTCTAGAATCAGGACAGGAGGCCTTGGTAACCTCCCCGGCTTGGTTCCTTGGGGAAAACGAGGTGTCATTGAGCCCCACAGAAGGGACTCTGTGGTTTCCTTGGAAAGGATCAGAAATGTTCTGATTTCCAAGCCCTTTTGGGGCCCCATGGGCTGCTCCTTGTTTCTTGGTGATAAGGAAGAGGAAGCTCGCTGTCTCCCTCCTTCCTCATCTCTCCCCCTCCCCGGGAGGCTCGTGCAAGGTGCCATCTGGCTGGTGGCAGCTGAGCAGAGCCCACTCACCCTCAACTTCTATCCTCTCCTGGGTGGGGACCACAAGGGTTGTTGGGCTGTGGTGAATGGGTCACCTCTGTGGCTTCCCTCCCACCCCCGCCCACCTGTTAGCTCTCCTCTCCAGCCACAGTGGGCTTCTCCCACTGCCCAGAAACTTCCATTCTCTCCCTTACCCCTTGGCCTTTGAACATGCTTCCCCTAGGCCAGGCATCAGCAAACTTTTTTTTCTGCAAAGGGCCAGATAGTAAGCCTTTGAGCGTCATCCACAGCATGAAAGCAGCCCCAGACGACTCACAATTTGCAAACTGATGAGTTCGGCTCTGTCCTGATAAAACTTTATGGGTATTAGAACTTGAATTTCGGAGCGCCTGGGTGGCTCAGTCGTTAAGCATATGCCTTCGGCTCAGGTCATGATCCCAGGGTCCTGGGATTGAGCCCCATGTCAGGCTCCCTGCTTGGTGGGAAGCCTGCTTCTCCCTCTCCCACTCCCCCTGCTTGTGTTCCCTCTCTCACTGTCTCTCTCTGTGTCAAATAAATAAATAAAATCTTAAAAAAAAAGCCCTAATATATTTAAAAAAAAAAAGGGGGGGGGCTCCTGGGTGGCTCAGTTGTTAAGCGTCTGCCTTCGGCTCAGGTCATGGTCCCAGGGTCCTGGGATCGAGCCCCGCATTGGGCTCCCTGCTTGCGGGAAGCCTGCTTCTCTCTCTCCCACTCCCCCTGCTTGTGTTCCCTCTCTCGCTGTGTCTCTCTCTGTCAAATAAATAAATATAAAATCTTGAAAAAAAAAAAAGAACTTGAATTTCATGTCATTTGCATGTGTCAGGAAATAGAATTCTTTTTATTTTGTTTTGCAACCATTTGAAAATGTAAAAACCATTCTTTGTTCACGGGCTGAACAAAAATAGGCAGCAGGCTGGATTAGCCTCTGGTCTATAGTTTCTGTCCCAAGTTGCCCCCGCTATAGACCACCCTCTGCTCTAGGCTGCCCCCCTGGGTCACTTCTACTCGCAGTGCAGCTGACACACCCCTTCCCTGCCCAGGTGAGAGCATCTTGTTGGACACCCACAATACCCCGACTACCTCTTCCCTAATAGACAGCTTAGCACAGAGCCTGACGTGTCAACAAGTGTCGATTAAACGTGGTTCCCCCATATTGTCTCCTTTGATCCTCATGATCTCTGAGTGAAGCATAGCTATTATGCCCATTTTATAGATGAGGTTTTGAGGCCCAGAAAATTTAAGTAACTTGCCCAGGGTCACCCAGCTAGCTGGGGCAGAGGCGGGAGTTGAACCTGCACACCATTTCCTGGGCAGCTGGGCTGCAAGGGCCCAGTTCCAAGCCTCTGTCCACAGGCTAGGCCTCCAGGGGATGTGGCTAGGCTGCTCTGGGGGTCAGGGAGCCACCCCCCACCCCGGCCTCCATTCCGGGTATCGTGGGTGCTGATAAAGCTCTCATCACCCTCTGTCCTCCCAAAGTTTCCTGCTTTTCCGGGGGGTGACATTCTTTGTGCCTCAATATTGGGCTTGAATTCTGCCTTCTCAGGGCTAGACCCAGTGATGCTGGATCCCCGATTCTGTGGTCACTGCCTGCCCCTCCCCAGCATTCCATCTGAGCTGCCACTTCACACAGCACGGGCCGGTGAGAGCTGTGTTCCTGACCCCTGGCTGTGGACACACACACACACACACACACACACACCCGCGTACCCCCGGCCACGGCCATGGCCTACCCTCGGCCTCCAACCCAGTCCTTCTTGCCAAGTGTAGATCTCCCCGTATGTCAGAGGAGGACGTTTATCCTGACACCTTCGCACTCCCAGCATCAGTCTGGGATCTGGGGTGCACTGAGGGCCGGGCCAGGCCGGATAAATATGTGGTCTGGCTGTGGTCTGCCTTCCCGCTGTGGGGCATCTCAGGGGCTTTCCGAAGGTGCCAGCCCCCTGCTTCGGTCCTGCAGTCGTGACCCCAGAGCCAGCTTGGCCACTGCAGCTTGCCTCTCCCTTCTAGCTCTTTCCCACAGAACATCCTGGCTTCAGGAATTCTCATCGTCCGAGCCAGAGTTCATCGGAAGTTTCCCCATCCACCCCCTCTCCCATCCCCTGGAGGGAAGCAAGGAGAGAGAGGGTCATGCAGCTGAGCTGGATGAGACGAAAGCTGGGCTGCACTGGCCGGCGAGCGGCTTGGGGCAGGTCTGTGCAGGTGGTCGCCATGTCAATCCCACACGACATCGTGGTCACTGGGGCGATGCTAACACAACACACCACCAGAGCCCCGAGGCTCGGGGAAGCAATGCCCAGCCCCAGGACACTGGATGGCCCTGCCCAGGACGGCGTGCAGACAAAAGGGCTGGCGAGCCAGGCAGAGAAATTCCAAGGAAGCAGATGTGGTCCCTTAGAAGAGGCCCCAAAGCTCTCCCCTCTCCTCCCTCCTGCCCTAGAACGACTGCGCAGGGTCTCCAGCCAGAGAGTGTGAGGATATGGCCGTCCTGGGCCCCAGGGGGGCTCACTCCATGCAAAAGCAACTCTCTGGTCTCAGTCACGCCAAGCGCCACCTGCCACCTGCCACCAAGAAGGTGGGGACATGGTTCCTGGGCTGGGACAAGGGTAAGATTGAACACCTGGCAAACAAGGGAGGGAGGAGGGGAGGGGAGGGAAGGGGAGGGGAGGGGGGAGGGGAGGGAAGGGAGGAGGTGGGGCCACGAATCACCTCCGCACTTTGCAGGGATCCCTGGGAGGGCCTTGGGCTGAGAGGCCCCTAGGTGTATGCGTGCTTACTGATTTGCTCGGCAGTGGCCTTTGTGGCCCTCCCGCCTCCTATGGGCTCTGGCCCCTGGTCCAGCCGGGATGGGCAGCCTCTGGCCCTGCAGGCTCCCGTTGCCTGGGCAACATCCTTTGTTAGGCACCAGCATCTGAAAATGTCAAACCGTTTTCAGCGGGTCAGATCTGGTTGCCTCCCTTCTTTCCCCTTCTCCTCTTTCAATTCCAGTTGCCTCTGCCCAAGCTGCAAACTTCCTCTGTCTCCATGGGGATGGAGGAGGGCTGTCTCTCTTTTTCCGTCCCAAACATCTGTCTCTATAAACAGTTGTGCACGCAGCACCTCCTCCTTCTGGGCCCGGCTTCGGGGAGGAAATGCTTTGTTTATCTGGAGGGGGTCGGCTTCCTTGCTCAGCTGGGGAATGGCTGCAGCCCTGGACTCTGGGAGCCCCGGGCTGGTGGGCGGGCAGCCAGCGCCTGGTGGGAAGGGCCGCTGCCCTGCACAGTCGTCTGGTAGACCGGGGCTCTGCTTTGCTGGCTGGGCTGCCGTAGACAGGTGACTTAACCTCTCTGAGCCTGTTTCCTTCTCTGTAAAGCGGGGGATGCTAGTAATGCCTCCTTAACAGACTTGCTGAGGGGTGATGAGGTCATCTTCACAAGCTGTGGGGTGCATTCAGGGGAGCTCCCTCCAGAAGGCTCTCATATTTCCTGCTCCCAGTGACCCTTCCACTGAGTTACTACCATCACCAGCCCCATTCAGGAGAAGCTGAGACGCAGAAAGATTAATTGGTCAGGGCTCTATGGGAACTCAGCAGCAGGGACAGGGTTCTACTCCAGGATGCAAACTCACCCCATCAGGACCTCTACCCAAACCCCACGGCCTCCGTTTGCAGACTGAAGGGCTTGGGTCAAGTGACCTTCTCCCCAGCTTGAGACTTTGATTTATTTCAGGGAAGAGGGTGGGGTGAGCTAAGAAGTTAGTGGGGTTTTGCCAAGAACCAGGGATTGGAATGCATGATGTATGGGCGAGGAGTCAGGGACAGGGACTCCGGTGACTCAGCCCTGCTTTCCCTGGCTGGTGGAAACGAGAACTGGACCACAGGCAAGAAGGCAGGACTGGCCCCGGCCCAGGCCCAGCCCCTGGCTCAGCCACCTTGGAGAGCGTGTCCTGGGCCCACGTGGCCCAAGCGCCGGCATCACTCCCATAGGGTCACCAACCTAAATCCCAGCCCCAGGTCTGACTTTTTCCTGTGTCACAATTCTAGTGTGGTGCCCAGGATGAGATCAATGACCCTGTTTCTAGATAATCAAAGGACAGACCCCAGAAACGACCATGTCAGCGGCCAAGAGCGACAGCTTGGGCTTCAGAGCAGGAAGAACTGGGTTTGAGTCCAACTCAATTACTTACTGGCTGACCTCGGGTGAGTTAATCTCTCTGAGACTCAGTTATCTCATCTGTAGAATGGGGAGCAGAACAGTACCCACTGGAAGGGATGCTGACAAAGGGCTCAGGGCTTAGCATGGGGAGTGGCTCTGGAGTAACCCACTTAGAAGACCCAAACTGAAAGACAGAATGATTAAGAGTTTCAAGGTGACCGCAGAGCACTAGACCCCAAGCAGAGGGCTCCTGTGTGACCACATGTCCCTGAGGATGTGCTGTGTCTGCTATCTCCCGGGATGTCTACCAGGGACTGACTCCAATGTACCTGAGCACAGGTACCGGGAGGGAGGGAGAAGTTACCCACGGGTTTCCATGCCCCCTTTGGTCAAAGGTTCATCCCCCAGTGAATGACCGTCCCGGCTTGCACGGATGCTGAGTGGTCCTTCAGCACCCAGTCCTGGTGGGAAGAAAGAACTAGGGGTGTTGGCCCCTGGCCAGGTTTGGCGGGATGAACCTCCCCTCCCTGCCCAGGCCGGCCCTCCACATGGGCCAGGAGCATCTGAGATGGGGCATCATCGGACATGAAGGCCTTTCCTGAGGTTGCTGGGCGAGCTGTGATTCTCCAAGGAAAGCCCTTGTTTGGGGGGACACACAACCCTGAAGCGTTTCAGGGAGAAAGAGGCATCATGTCTGCAACTTACCCTGGAATGGCCCAGGAAGGAGCGAGGAGCCAGGCAGAAAGAGAAACAGTAACACAAACCAGCAACAAGTTGCCTTTGAGAGAGTCTGAGTGAAGGTATCTGGAAATTGTTTACAGTACTTTTGCAACTTTTCTGTCAGCCTGAAATTATTTCAAAATAAAAAGTGGGGGTTTCTTGTTTTGCTTTGTTTTGACCGGTATGGGGGGAAATACCAGCAAGAGCCAGTCCTGCTGGTGGCGGGTTGGTGCTGCTGGGAGGCCCCCCCGGGGCTGCGGACGCACCTTGGCCGCCGGAGGGAGCAGCCCCGTGGCCCCGCAGCGCCAGCAGCCCCCTCTCCTGCCACCGTGGGGCTCCAGCTTTCCGGCCTTGTGGCCACTCTTTCCCTTTGGGGGGCCGGTGACTCAGCCGAGGACTCTATGTGGCAGGAAGTGGGCACAGTGACTCACGGGGTGGCTCTGCACCCTCCCTCCTGGAGGCCGGGATAGTTGAGGTCCCAGGCCAGAGAGGGTCCCCAAAGAGGGGGATCTGCACCCCACGAACATAATTCCAGGGAGGGCTGCACTAGAGGATGCGGGCCTGGAGCACTGGGCTGGGGTGGGCCCTTCCTCGCCCTCTGGAGGCTGGCTGAATGTGCCCTCTGCTAGTTCTGCCCACAGCCTGTGGCCGGTTCCGGCCATTTGTGGGCATACACACGATGCCGGACACTCCTTAAGAATTCCCCACCGTCGGGGCGCCTGGGTGGCTCAGTTGTTAGGCGTCTGCCTTCGGCTCGGGTCATGATCCCGGGGTCCTGGGATCGAGCCCCGCATCGGGCTCCCTGCTCCGCGGGAAGCCTGCTTCTCCCTCTCCCACTCCCCCGCTTGTGTTCTCTCTCTCGCTGTCTCTCTCTGTCAAATAAATAAATAAAATCTTTAAAAAAAAAAAAAAAAAGAATTCCCCACTGTCTGCAAAGGCAGCAGCGTCTGCCAAGGCCCCTGACCCTGCTGGCTGCCCCCAGCTGCGTGCATTTGCAGGGGGCCTTGTTAGCACTCAGCAGCCGTGCAGACGTCTGGGTGCCCCGTGCCCTGGGGCCCAGGCCGCTTCCAGCCTGGTTAGCTCAAGCTCCACAGCATTTCCCTCTTGCCTTCACGATCGGTGCTGAGAATGTATGGCTCTCTCACTGGTAGGCTCAAGCCCAGCACCTAGTTAGTGAACGAATGGTGACCAGGGCCCTGCAGAGCCGTCCCTCCCGGACTCCCTGACCTCTCCAGCTTTTCTTCTCACTTAGGGCTGAGGTTCCTCACTTCAAAGTTAAGGCCTGCTTGAGGGGAGGGGACCCTGTGCTTATGCATCCTTTGTCTCATTTATCCTCATAACAGAGAAAGAAACGGAGGCTCAGAGAGGTTAAGGAACTTGCCTGAGGCTGCACAGCACACCAAGTCTGGATTTGAGCTCAGGTTTTCCTGACTCCAAAGTCCACCCTGCCCTTTCCCACCTTGTGACGGGCTGTGCATTCTCCTTCATTGGTTATGGATCCATGCTTGGTCTCCCCAGCTCGAAGGTGAATCTGGGAGGGCTGGCCGGGGTCATGGTTCCTCATTTTCTGAAGCCTCCTAGCACCTGCAGTCCCCGACACACTGAGACACTCAAGCATGACTCACAGGTGGACTGAGTGTCAGATGGACAGGGGTGACTCTGGGCAGAGCACCAGCCCTCTGCAGCAAATCCTGCCCCCTCCCATCCCACCCCCAGTGAGTCTCCGCCCACCCCCTCCCTCCCTTCCCAGGCTGCCTGGTGCAGGCTGCCACCACCAGGGCTGGGCTGGCTAGCCTCTCACTTCCCATCTGGTCCCCACTTTCCCTCTCAGTGCTTCTGTTTGTTCCCCTCTCTCTCTCTCTTGAGTTTGCTTTCTGTTCCCTCTTTCACTCCTTCCCTTGACCCCCCCCCGTGTTGTCACCAGGCTGCTGTCATCCCTCCAACGGCCAGTCCACCAGTGCTGGCTTCCCCCCGGGTCCACCCCCACTCAAGGGCCCAGACTGGCTGGGGCACTTTCCACTTCCTGGGTGCACACACAGCCCCGGGGCAGGTGCTGCCAGTGAGTTGGAAGGGGATGCTGGGGTCATCTGGTGCAGCCTCCCGGGGGGTCAGCCCACCTGTGCCGGAGCTCCTCCGTTGGTGGCAGGCTCCCCGCCTCCCTCCCTGTCCTGCGTGGACAGCAGCATGGGCTCTTGGGAGACCCGGACGAGATGGTGCTCTGAGGATCTGGCACTTTCCCCTTTCATTGTGCTGAGTTAAAATCAGCCTCCTGGACACTTCCCTTGTTCTTTGATCTGGGGGAGTCATGTCCCTGTGATCATCCACTAGCTGGTGAAACTTGTCCTGCTTTCTTCTCTCTGGACATATCCTGGCTTCTGTCGGGGAGATTTCCTGCCCCTCTGGAATGTGAGTGTTCAGACCTTTCTGTCCTTCCCCTGACGCGCTCGTGACATTGCTCTCTCAACATGTTTGCCCAGAACGGTGCCCACAGAGGCCCACAAAGGACCGGAGACCACGCCATCTTGATGAGGACGGTGTCCCATGGCACCAGAGCATGTCGGCCTCTGTGTCTTTCCTCCTGGGCTCTCGGGGCCTGGGACCCCGGGGCATCTCATTCAGGACTCTGTGTGCTAATCCTGTGTCTTTCCACCTACTGGTCTAGTCTCTCGTAGGTTTGCATCCAGACGAGTTGGGTTACCCACCAGTTTTATCTAAAAATCTGATCACATGCCTTCATGCTCATTACTCAAGTCATTGATGAAAATGTTGAACGGGACTTGGTCTGGGTTAGTGCCTTTACACCTCTCTAGAGACTTACCTCCAGATGGGCATTGTTCATTAACCGATTGCTTTTTGGTTTGTTTTGAGGAAGGCCACCTGCTACGACTGTACTGTTTCCTAGGCTACTCTCCCCATGTGTTCCATAACGTTATCACAGTCAGATGTTCTGATGGGATCAAGATATTCTATCTACAGAACATCTCTATGATCTGAGGATCCTACCAAAGAAGAAAGGACTCACGTTGGCCTGAGTTGCTAAAAGTAAACTGTTAATTTCTTTTATCCTTGAAAAAGGATAGTACTCTTTTTGTCAAAATTCCAAAATAGAGATACATGAGAAAGAATTTTGGGGCATTCTAAACCCCCACCTGCAGAGATGAGTAAGCACTTCAAACACTTTAGTATGTACTTTGACAAGTTTCTAAAAACATCTAGAAATGCGTATGTCAAAAAAACTCATAAAAATGCAATCAGACCTAAATAGTCTTCTGTGATCTGTTTTCACTAATATTTTGTGAATATCTTCACATATGAACAGACGTACAGCCACATAAACAATTTTTATTGGCTGTGTAGTATTCTGTTATAAGGACATTGCCTATTCAACAGATCCCATGTGAGAGGATTCCAATTTTTTTTAACCTTTATAAACACTGGCATACATATACCTATTGTGACCACATCTGGCTCCTTCCTTGAAATCAGTTCAGATACTCCAGTCTGCCTCTTCTAAGTGCCCTTGGAGTTCCAATATTGTTTTATCTGTATGTCTCTGGTAAAAGTATTTCCCATTACAATAATTACACACTATCATCTCCTGCTTGTAGCTGCTAGGGTCTTTAAGGAACAGTCTACCCCAATTTAAGAGTTCACCCCCAGTGCCTAGCATAGTAGCCTGCACTTAGGGACACTCCATAAATACTTGTTGACTAAGGGCATGAATAAATGAATTTGTTTAACGGTTCGTTCCAGAGTTCGGTTGCTGATTACCGTCCTAATCCCTGGTTCCCAGCTTCTCGAGTCTGGTGTCTGCTCCACAGGGGCCTGGTTTGCCCGTCTTCCTGCCCCTCTCCCAACCTCGGGAATGACAGGAAAGGCACTGCTCCCCAGCCTGGGGTACAAGCCCCCTCCTGTCCCGGGATGGCATCCCTGGGTGGACGCTTGAGTTGATTCAGAGCCTCCAGCCCATTCTCACTGTCTCCTCCCCTGTGGGATTTCAGTTCCCCCACAACCTCACCCTGTCCTGCTCTCTTTCTGAGCGTGATGGAGAAGCAAGAAAAGCTGAAAGTGGTCTTCGAGGCCTGGGGAGCCTTTTGGAGAAGGGGCAAGGGTGTGGTCACCTTGAGTTGCTCTCCTGTAGGAAGACCACGACAGCCCTTGCTCTGTAGGGTTTTGGCAGAATTGACAGACTTTGGGGGTGGACCCGTACACAGTGGATGCTCAGTAAAGGCAGTCTGTTCTCGTTCCTCTTTGACACAATTGAGTCTTCTCACCTAGGTGCTCGGTTGAGAACCCTCCTCCTTCCCACTCCTTTTGAAATATGACCTCAGCTCCCTATAAGGCTCCCAGTGTTGTATTCCCTGCGCCCACCCACTAAACTTTCTCTCAGAGACCTTCTGTGACTGGATTGTCCAAACTCTGATTTTTCCCCCCGGTTTCTCATTTTTCCTTGGCCCATTTTCACTCTTAGAACCGACAGATTTTGTTGGCTAGAATTCTCTGAACTTTCTGAAAAAATATCCCCTAAATAGGTTACCCACCTGACAATTCCCCGTATCTCTTTCCGTTGCTATTATAAGCCCACAGGGAATCACCCTGTGTGAACCGTGAGCCCACGGTGACATTCCTTTCCTGGGGTTCAAACATCAGCCTCCTCACTGGATTAAAGACCATCACCGACCACCACCAATGTGGTCCCTGAACCCAGCCCAAGACTAATTAATGGTGCTGCGTCTGCCTCTTTGGAGGGTGGAGAGAGGCCACAGAACCCAAAATCACAAAATCAAGGGAGCTTCGACCCCATGACACAAACCCAGGGACTGGGGAGAGAAAGGGGAGTGAGACTCAGTCTCCCCCTACAAAGCGCTTCCACTCTCAGGAGGAAGAGTTTAGGGTTTGGAACGGGAACATTTGTGACAGAAAGTGAAGGGATGTAAAGATGAAGGAGGTAAAGCTCAGGATGGATTTTTTTTTTTTAAGGATTTTAAAACTCTGTTGCCTTCCTGTTTCTTCATCAGGGGTAAGTAATTTCCAGTCATCCCATCCATTAAACAAATATGTATTAAGAAAGAAAAACACGCCCAAGAGCCTGCTGTGTGCATAGCTGGGTGTACAATGAATCCTTCTCAGGAGACCGGGCTCTGTGCTTTGAGAAAGCATGAAACAGAGAGGACACCAAGGTTAGAGGGCAAATGCCCAGCCCTTGTAGTGGGCGTCATCTTGTGTTCCACTTGAGGGGCTCAGGGTTGGGTCATTGAGAGAGTAGAAATCTCTGGAAAAACCCTAATAACCCTGTTGCAACATTCTAGGAAAATGGCCCATCTATTGAATAAGGGTGAATCAGCCAGGGGAAGGTTTGGGGCAGTCTCTGCCCTCCCACGGCGACGTGTCCCCACCCTTCGTTTCCCCCGTGATGCTCCAGCTACCCTCTGGGGGCCGGGGAGGGGGGAGAGGGTGGTGCTCCTATCCGGAATTTCAATGAGACACATGCAAATGGCCAGTGGGCACTTCAGGGGAAGTTATGAGGTGAGAGGGGTCCCGCAAAGCAGAAGTGAGAGTGGTGAGATTTCTCAGTCCCCTCCGCGGGTCCCTCCCCCATGCCCCGTGTGGGCCCTGGTCCTTCCCTCTCAGAAAGGAGCCCTGTGGTTTTTCCCCAATTACCCAAATCTGAGAAAATGTCCATGTTTAAAGGAAACTAACTTGTCAGTCTCATTTCAGCCCCAGAATTGAGGATTAGACTTGGGGCACCTGGGGGGGCTGGTGAGCAGGAGACAGAAGGAGGAAAGGAACAGCCCGCCTGCAAGCAGCTCAAGTCAGGTGGAGAACCCAAGCCAGAGCCCCCCTCACTTCACAGCTCCATCAGTGAGTGGTGGGGCCAGGACCTGACCTAGTCCGCCAGGTTTCTGGGCCTTCTGGCCCCAGCGCCCTGGGCCCCCCTGGACTGCAACCCCCCCCAAGACCGGGCAGACGCTATTCAGGAAACCAGAACCCCACTTCTCAGAGCTCTGACCTCCACACAGACGCACCTCTGAAAAACACCACCTTCCCCACTCAGTTCTGATGGAGCAATTCTG
Source organism: Neomonachus schauinslandi (assembly GCF_002201575.2). Classification (NCBI taxonomy): domain Eukaryota; kingdom Metazoa; phylum Chordata; class Mammalia; order Carnivora; family Phocidae; genus Neomonachus; species Neomonachus schauinslandi. Next base: position 56,286,191 of record NC_058417.1, read on the forward strand.
CATCACCAGTAACTTCTACTTTTAATTAATCGCCAATTGATTACCCTTCCACTTATACGTGAGTGTGAAGGTTCTGGTCTCTCTGTCAGGAAGTAAACTAGCTATTGACAAGTGAGTCAGAGCACTGGGTGGCTGTGAGTTACTCGTGAGCCAGGGTGTTGGCAGACCTGGGCTCCCCCTCACCTGTTCCAGCTTGCCCCGAAAGATGGAAGTGAAGGGCTCTGGGGAGAACGTGGTTTCCTGCCTCTTCTTGGGCCCACGTTTGAACCACACTTTCTTCTCTCTCTCTCTCTCTCTCTTTCTCGCTCACTGTCTCTCTCTTTCACCAGATTGCTGTCCCTGGTTTGGTGGCTTTCTGCCTGACCTTTTACCCATATCCTCCAGGGTTAACCATGGCGAACTCAAGGTGTAAACGAAACTGGATGGCATCAGTTACAGAATCAGCAGTAAATTGTAGACAGTATTTCGTTTTCTGGTGGGGTGAGCTGAGCACAGCTGGGTGTGGGGACACGTTTCATTCTTTATTCATATATAACTTACTTTGTATTTGTTTTCATTGAGGATAAGTATACATTGAGTACTTGTTTTACAACTCACAGGTATTCGTGCAATCATGTGAACTAAAAAGAAAGGGGGGATGGGGCGCCTGGGTGGCTCAGTTGGTTAAGCGACTGCCTTCGGCTCAGGTCATGATCCTGGAGTCCCTGGATCGAGTCCTGCATCGGGCTCCCTGCTAGGCAGGGAGTCTGCTTCTCCCTCTGACCCTCCCCACTCTCATGCTCTCTCTATCTCATTCTCTCTCTCAAATAAATAAATAAAATCTTTAAAAAAAAAAAGAAAGGGGGGCTGGGGGTGGGGGTCTGGGGTCAAGGCTGGAGCATCTGGAGGACCCCAGCAGCTGAGGCTAGAAGGGGGGGTGACATTCCGTGGCCAACGGGGCCTAAGCGCTGGCCTCACCATGTCAAGCAAGCCACATAATCTCCCTATACCTCAGCTTTGTCCTCGGAACACTGGATGGGCCATCAAGCACTCTCCCTCCTCCTCCTCCTCCCCCTCCTCCTCCTCCTCCTGCTGCCAAGGGTGGGAGGTGGGCGGCTGGCAGGAGGGAGACCACCTGGAGCTGGTTAGAAATGCAGCATCTCAGTCCCCGCCAGAGGCTTGAGGAACCAGAGTCTGCATTTTAACAAGATCCAAGGGGTTCGTGCTGACATTCAAGTTTGAGAAGCACTGGGCTGAATGACATGGAGTAGTTAAAACACCTCGTGCAGTGGGAACATGGACAGATGTTAGCTCCCCGCTCTTCCCTTCCCTGCACGTCCTCCCACACTCTGGGAAACGTTTTGCTCTGGAGAGAGGGATTTGGGTTAGATAATGTAGTGGCTTCCATTCTGATGACGTTGTCCGTACTCTTGTCTCCTTATGACCATGACGTGGGACAGACCACAGAGATTCTTATCCTGGCCCACAGATGGAAGAATGTGGCCCCGACGAGTCCAGCAATTGGTCCTAAGGTCAGCGTAAGCCCAAAGGGACCCGGGCCACATGTGCAGATGCCTGAGGCTTTGTCCACCAAGCCAAGGTCCTGCATGGAAGTGGTCACTCCCTCTGGTGGGGGAAGGGGCCCAGGGGCAGCTGGAACCGATGCTCATCAGAAAGGTTTGCGGAACAGAATGTAAAAAGACCCCAAGGGACTGGAGTTTGGTGTCCTAAATGTGACAGTTTAACAACTTTCCTTTAATGACCATTTTGGGGCATCCATCTGGTACTGGACACTGGGGATTTATTTGACATGGAACCATATGGACACACGGGTGAGGGGTTACAGTCAAGAAGGGCAGGCAAATGGGACACAGAGGGACAAAGGCCAAGCCCAGACAAGCACAGGGTGCTAAGAAGACCATCCCAACAGAGAGGTGGAGAGGCTTGGGGAGGAGCACCTGCCTGGGAGCACTGGAAGAGGGGGCGCTGTGGCCACAGGCTCTGGACACTCTGCCGGCGACATGGCACCAGAGAATATTCCTGGCCTAGGGAAGGACCTGGGTCTGGCCAAAAAGGGGAGGGAGCTGGGCGCGGCCTGGGAGGAAGGTGGGGAGGGAGGGGAGCCCTGCCCTAGCGTGCCCTCTGTCCTGGGCGCTCACCCTGCCGGGAAGCCCAGGGGCCACAGCTGCTCCGCTGGCCCGGCCCAGAATAGCCTCCCTTCCGGGCAGGGCTGCCCAGGCCCACAGCGCCAGAGCCCGAAATAGGGCTCGGCCCGGAGGCCCGCGGGCAGCGGCTGGAGGGCGCGAGGGGCCGCCCAGCTCCGGGACAGCGGGGACCGGGGAGGGGCGCAGGCCGGGATCCCAGCTGCGGGGCCCGGGGAGGTGGGGCAGGTGCGGGGGGCGCGGGGCCGGGATCCGGGCGCGGGGACCGGGGTCCGGGGAGGAGGCCGGCCCGGAGGCGGCGGGGGCGGGGGGAGCTGACCACAGCCTGTGGGGAAGCCCGTGGGCCGCGCTGATGGAAGGGCTGAGGAATGCGCGGCGGGCGGCTGCGAGGTCTGACGAGGACTGGTGCGGTCCCTCCCCCTGTACACGTTGCCCCGAGGCCGTTGCCATGGGAGG
>NC_058417.1:56289187-56397950 GCF_002201575.2 Neomonachus schauinslandi
ATAGGACAGTGACATGGGAAGGCCCAAAGGATCCCCAGGCCTGACTGGGGGGGGGGGCCGGGGGCACCGTGGGGGGGTGGGGGGCGGCAGGGAGGACCTCCAGGAACTCCGCCCCCCTACCCCGGGGTCTGCATCCTGCTCCCGCCGGCCGGTGAAATGCGGGCCTCGAGGTCAGCTGCAGTCCCGGGGCCAAGCTGTCCTGCGGAGGCTCTCTGGGCCTGACCTCCCTCTCTGCTCGAGCAGCCTCCACCCCTCACCCAGCCTCCACTCACCGGCTCCCAGGCTCAGTTTCCTCGTCTATTAACCAGTGATAAGTCACATCTATCATACAGGGTTGTGATGATTAAAATAGAATAATTATGTAATGTGTGCCGTGTGCTCTATAAATGGGGTCCTCTCTTCCTCCCTGCCCCCTTCCTCCTCAGTCAGGCCTGGGGATCCTTTGGGCCTTCCCATGTCACTGTCCTATGTCCCCTCCGACCCCCTGGCCTGGACCTGCTGAGCATCAACACCCTCGCCAGCCAGAGCCCTTCCCTCTCCTCCCTTCCCCTTAGGGTTACCTTGGAACCCACCTTATACAAGAGGATGGTCCAACTTGTCATCGGAACCTGCAGGAATCCCAGGCTGAGGTCCAGAAATACTCACGGAGGGCGCAGCCTGGATGGAGTGAGTCAGCCTCTCCTTCTGAACATCATTTGCTGCTTCAGCTGCCCTTTGCTGCTTGGGCCTGGTGGTTGCCAGGACAAGGCGGCCCCTGGAAATCACTGGGAAGACCAGCATGTTCTGGGGGTGTGCTTAAGAGCTGGCCCAGCACACCTGGCAAGGAAGGGCCTCCCTATTCCCCTTCCCCTCCTCTATGGGAAGCCAGGCTCTGGACCAGGGCACAGTGGTACCCCATGTAAGGAAGGGCGGGCCCGACTTACTGTAACTGCCTGGCCCAAAGCCTGATGGTCCTGGGGTTGGGCTGGCCAGCCCGAGGGGGGCCATGGTGTGGGGAGAGCTCCCAGTGTGAGATGTGGAGGCAGGGTGTCACTGTTCTCCCAGGGAGATTAGTCGACCAGGAAGGGCTGCCTAGAAGGTCACCCTTTCTCCCCTCAGCGGGTCAGGCCACCACTTAGACGCCAGATTATTTGTAAGGAATCAAGCCCGTTGAGGGGTTCAGCCCCTTCTCAGGAGTGTGGGGAGCACCCAATGTTGACAGAGCACTCGCTGGGTACTAGGCAACGTGGGTGTTCGCTGAGCCACCAGCACAACCCCAGGAAGATGGGAAACAGGTTTAGAGACCCCCCAGGTCTCCTAGCTGTGAGGAGGCAAACTGAACCGGGTGAAACTTTAGGCTCCTAATCCCCACCCCATCTACCTCCCAAGTGTGGGAACCAGTGCAGCCCGGAAGAGCAGATGGCCCGGCCGACAGCCCAGGTGCCTGAGCCCCTCCCCCGGCACCCGCTTGCTCGATACTCAGCTGACTTCCTGTCCCTGGAAGAGCAGCTGTGGGTCTGCTGGGGCAGGGCGGTCCCCTTCCTGTGGTTCAGGTAGAACACAACTCATGCCTTCTTGGCATCCTCCCTCTCTCCTTTCCCTGGCCCTAGAAGTCAGACCTGGGTACTCCAGAGAGCCTCTCAGAGCCTGGGCTCTGCCCCGAGTGCCCAGCTGCAGGTGAGGGGCAGAGCGGGCACAGAGAAGGGGCTGCAGGCCCCCGGTTGAGGAGAGCTTTGGAGAACCTGAGCACTTGGCCTTTGGCTCTCAAGGATCACCTGGAGGCTTTCTCCATCCAGCCGTGTCTCTGATGATGGTGAAGAGGCAGTTGAAGGCCCTTTAGCTTCATGTCCCCAGCTCTCCACAGCCTGGTTGTTTGGATTCAACAGGAACATCTGAGGGATGGAGGCTGCTGTGTGCCCGTGTCCACCTCACTGCCAGACACCCAGTGCTTTGCAAAGAGCTGGCTGTTGGGCATCCCCTGGACTTTTCCCTAGGTAACATTGCCAAGGAACTGTGGCACTGGCCAGACGTCCCACGCCTGGCCCTGTGGCTCTACCTCCCTCCCCCCACCCCCCTCTCTCTCCCATGGAAGCCCGGCATAAGCTTTCTGGAGGATGCTCTTTCTTGTGTGAGGGGTCATCTGAGGTTGCTAAGCCTGAGCTCTTCACCAGAGACATGCAGGAAACATCCCTGCAGCTAGATGAGGCAATGTCTGTGGAGGACTAGGCCATGCCAGGCAGGCTACGGCCGTATGTATGCTCCCTCCCCAAGAGACATTGACCTTGGCCATGCAGCCCTTGGCTAGGCCAACGGCTGCACTCCATCCCTGGGTGCCTTTTCAGCCTGTCCTTTGCTCAAGGTGTCCTTAACAGAGCATAAAGGGACATTCCACTTCTCTCTCTGCCCAAGAGCAAAGAAGGACACATTTCTCACGCTCTTCCTGAAAGACGCAAGGAAAGAAAAAAAAAAGTTCTTAATCTGAGAGCCTGCAGAACCAGCCGGCAGTACTGGGTAGAATAGTGTCCCCAAAATTCATGTCCACGCAGCACGTGTGCATGTGACCTAATTTGGAAATAGGGTCTTTGCAGATATAATTAGTTAAGATGAGGTCATACTGGATTAGTTTGGGCCCTGATCCAATAACTGGTGTCCTTATAAGAAGAGGAGATTTGGACACAGACACACAGAGGAGAAGGCCGTGTGAAGACAGAAGCAGAGATGGGAATGACGCATCTACCCGCCAAGGATTGCCAAGGACTGCGGGCAGCCACCAAAGCTGAGAAGAGCAAGGAAGGATTCCCCCCACACCACCCCAGAGGCTTCAGAGGGCGTGCAGCCCCTCTGACACCTTGATTTTGGACTTCTGGCCTCCAGAACTTCGAGAAGGTCCATTTCTGTTGTTTTAACCCCCCGCCCCCCAGTTTGTGGTCCTCTGTTATGGCAGCCCCAGGACACTTGTACAACCACAGAATGTCACGCTGAGGGCAGTTGAGGAAAACAAGAAGGAAACGTAACAGGCACACAAATCAAGAACTGGAAGGGACCAAGGAGGAGACAGGAAGAAGTGCTCCCTCAGCGTCTTCTTCTCCCCGGGGGACAGGAAACCCCGGGAGCCAGTGGCCCAGCCTTGCCGCTCTCCTCTGAGCTGGAGTGCATGGGGCTGAATGGTGGGTGAATGGAAGTGTTCAGATCTTGCTGGTCCTAGGGAGCCCTTGCTGATAAGAATAACAACCCTGTGGCGTGGTCTTGTATCAACCTCATAACGCACGAAGCTGGCTTTGTTGAGATTCCCCCCTGTAGAGATGAGGAAGCAAGGCTGTTAGGTGCCCGCTCAAGGTCGTTTGCCCGGAAGCAGAGATCTGGGGCACACGGCCAGCACTCTGCCCTCTCCGGCTCCCGAGCCAGTACCCAGTGCCTCACTGGGGTTAGCAGGGGCTGGCCGTGGGCAGGGTCCCTGCAGCCCAACCACCTGGGTTTGGACCCCAGCTCTGTTCCTGGTTAGCTGTGTGATTTGGGGCAAGTCACAGTACATCCTGTTCGGCATCTCTCTCCACTGAAAAACTGGGGACAATAATAAGACCTAAGTCATAGGGTTGCTGGAGCATTAAGTAAGTTCATATGTTTCATTTATTTTTATTTATTTATTCGAGGGAGGGAGGGAGAGGGAGAGCACAGAGGGGGAGGGAGAGGGAGAAGCAGACTCCTCGCTGAGCAGAGAGCCTGATGTGGGGCTAAATCCCAGGACCCCGAGACCATGACCTGAGCCGAAGGCAGACGCTTAACCGACTGAGCCACCCACGCGCCGCAGCTCATGTTTCAAGTGCTTAGAATAGAGCTTGGCACATTAGAAGCACAGCCATGAAAGTGTGAAATGAATAAAACACTCTGGTGGGGGCACCCTTCCTCCGGGGTCGGGGCCAAGGAGAGCACCGTTGCATGGTGAAACTGTCTTATTCTTTCTGCACAGGCCACGGGGAGACCAAGGCCAATGCCATTCTCATGCAGTCCTTGTCTGTTTCCCACAGAACCCTCTGGAGACCTGCAAGAAAGGACCCTGAGACTAGGGAGCCGAGTTCTGCCTACACCCTGGGCAGGCTGATTCAGTTGTTGGAATCCTGACTCCAAGGCTGAGAACACCTTTTGATCCTGGGCCAGGCCAGCTTTCTCCTCCCAGAGGAGAGCTTGGACCCCTGCCATCCCCTCCACCCTGAGTCCTGGTCGGTAGCCTCCTGGTTAGCTGTATTGGTCACAGTGGGGGACCTAGACTGGGGTGACTCACCGTCACACATCAACCCATGGGAAGATAACGCACAGCAGCGCACATCCAGCGGATGGTGCCCCGTGTTGCCTTTACAGACGGAGCTCAGAATGTGCTGAGCAGCACGTGTGTGCAGCAACGTGTCCACCCTGTGCACGTCCAGGAGGCCCTCCTGTCCTCTGTGACCACTTCCCCACCTGTCTCCTGGGGGTCTGCAGCCTCTACTGGGGATCTGACCCTTTTCATTGGCCCCTCTCCAGATGTCTCTCTTACCAGCCACAGAGCCCCCAGTGACCCTGGAGCCCGTAGACTGCCTGGGTGGGGGCCCTCCCCTCCTGCACTCAAGACCGACCAGCTCGGTCCTTAGCCTGGTGTGGGCACAAGGTCTCTTGCCGCAGCTGGGCCCCTTGGCTGACCTTCCCAGCTCCTTCTCTTAGACTGGAGAGGTCTGGCAGTGTGCCTGTGGGCGGGCCGGGCTGCTCTCCTGGGCTCCTCCCCTCCACGCCAGGGCTCTGGCCATAGTCTGGTCGGGGTCCTTGCCGACTTCTCAGCCAAACCCCGGAGTGATGGCCTGGAGGAGGCCAGTGGGGAAGCCCCAGTGTAGAGCAGTATTCCACAGCCATTGACTGCCCTGCCCCCACTGGGCAATGCCGGTTGGTCTCTGAGTATCTTCTGGGTAGCCTTCCTGCCAGACCCCCTTGCCTACTTTCACCAGGAGCCAAGGGACGCTGAAAAGGCCAGTGAAGGGCTTGAGGACCACTCCTGGAAACCAGCCTGCCTCCCTCCTGGCGCTGGCTCCTCTTCCTCCAGCCTCCTTTTCATAGTGATTCGGTAACAGAAAAGTTATGTAGAGGTCATCTCATTCATCCCCCAGCTTCCAGAAAGAATAGTTTAGGGTGACATTGGGGTTCTCTGAGGCTTCAAGCAAAATCCTGCACATTGGGTTGGCCAGAGGTCTTGCTGGAGTTTCCTTGGCAATTCTATGCCCGTTGGGAGCACCAGCCTTGAACATCTGAGGCTCCCTCCTGCTGGGAGGTGGGATGATCCTGGTGTTCCCCCTATAACCGCCCAAGCTCTCCACAGATGACAGATGGGATGAGAGCCCTAGGACTGTCTTGCAGGACTGAGCTGGCCTCTAATGAGTGGCCAGTGTGGCCCCAGCTGCCTGGGGAGCCTTCACAGCCGCTGCTAGATGGCGGGGGCTCTCACATGCAAATGTTAGCAGTAGTGGAGAGGGTATTAGACTTGAAGTCAGGTGATGAGTGTTCTAATAGATTTTTTTTTTAAGATTTTATTTATTTGACAGAGAGACACAGAGAGAGAGGGAACACAAGCAGGGGGAGTGGGAGAGGGGGAAGCAGGCTTCCCACTGAGCAGGGACCCCGATGCGGGGATCGATGCCAGGACCCCGGGATCATGACCTGAGCTGAAGGCAGATGCCCAACCGACTGAGCCACCCAGGCGCCCCAAGAGTGAGTTTCTTTCTTCAAAGAGTTCACAGTCCAGTTGGGAAGAAATCAAGAAACCATAACACCATGTGACCAGGTGATACAGGAGTAGCAATGGTTCCATGTATCGGATGCTTTCGGAGGAAAGAGAGGTCTCCAGGACTGCGGGAGTCTAGGAGAGCTTCAGGGAGGAGGTGGGAAAGGAGGCAGCCTCAAAAGAGAGACAGAACTCAAGGAGGGGGACAGGGGGCAGGCTGGGCCGTTGGGTGGGATAACCCCAACAGGCCAGGACATGGGCTCACAGGGGAGCACAGGGGTGACGCGTGTGGTGGGCAGATGAGGAGAGCACCCTCATGGAAGGAAGAGCATCTGCCGCATGGGGTGCAGGGGGTGGGGAGCTGACAAGGCTGGATCTCCACTCAGGTGAGAGCCTGAAGAGTACTGGAACCCAGCTGAGAAGAAAATGCCCAAGGAACCAGTGTGGCTCCTATGGGGGTGGGCCTGGCCTGTGACGTAACAAATGCAGTATTTTTAGATGAGTCTGGCCTGGATATGCCCGATGGGGACATACCAAACTTCTTGAAGTTCCCTAAAGTTTTTTCCATTTTCCGGGCCATTTCCCTGTTTCGGATCATTAGAATGCCCCCGTGTCCCACGCCGCCTGCCTGCGGGAGGGGACACCTGCTGTTTTGCCTTAGTTCACGAGTGGCTCCTCTTCTGGGAAATCACTGTAGGTCATTTCCTCCTGGGGGCCCCCAGCTGTATGCTGTATAACATTTTATTTTTACACCCATTCCTTTTTAGGATACTTCTTGGTTTTCACGTCTGGTTCCCCTTTCAGACTGTAAGCCTCTTGAAGTCTGAAATGCTTCTTGGTTGGCATGGATCTCCAGAATTGGTCACAGTGCCCAGAACAGGGTTCCTACCAGCATTGGGATCGCCCAGGAGCGTCGTTAAGGCAAGGGTCAGGCACTGCTCCTGTACACTAAAATCACAAACACTGCAGCCTCCCCACACACACAAATTCCTGGGACCCCATCTACCAAGATCATATTGTGAACAGCGCCCCCTGAGGTTGTGCAGCACAACAGCCTCCTGAAGGACCAGGTTTTCTATTTCGTGTCTTTAATATCCTGTATCTTATAGATACTACATAGAGTTTTCTGTACGAAAGGAAGACTGGAGATTTGGGGGGAAGGAGGTGAAAGGAAAAACATTTTCTTGGGCGCCTGGGTGGCTCAGTGGGTTAAGCATCTGCCTTTGGCTCAGGTCATGATTCTGGGATTGAGCCCAGTCGGGGCTCCTTGATCAGCGGGGAGCCTGCTTCTCCCTCTGCCTGCTGCTCCCCCTGCTTGTGCTTTCTCAAATAAATAAATAAAATCTTAAAAAAAAAAAGGCAAATACATTTTCTTGTGTAATGTACATAATGAACTAGCATTCTGGTTGGTTTTTTTTTTTTCTTTTTCTTTCTTTCTTTCTTTTTTTTTTTGTAAGCCTAGCCTTGATTCAGCCTTTCTCTAAGGCTGGGCCTGGTCATTGCTATGAATGGCCTCAGTGACGTGTAACCTGGAGCTCGAGCGCGGTTTTAGCATTCAGAGCCTTAGCTTCTTTTCAGAAGAGAGCCTCGGGCCTCTGGTTCTCTGCGATGCAGCCTTCCAGACCACTGCTGTTGCTTAAGGCTGTGCTGCAATGCAGAGCACTCAGGAGTGGGAAGTCCAGAGTTCTCCCCGCTTCTGGGAACAGCCCCCCATCCCCCTCCCTGCACCAGCTTCCACAGGCAGTCCTCATGACAGTGGGTCAGGCTCACCCAAGGATTTCACAAATGCCTGGCCTGTTCCCAGCATAGCACAGCTGGGAGGGCTCAGCACTGGGGGGGGGGGGGCGAGGGGGGGAAGGAGCACTGAACTCCTCCCCCCTGGGGCCCCCTGGTCTCAGGCCCAGGGCCCAGGGGCTGGAGCCCAGGAGAGGGAAGGGCTGCACTTGCCTGCGCTTGCCGGGGCACGGGCAGTGAACCCAGGCTTTCCCTCCCTGCTGACTTCCCCGATGGGCTTAGTCAAGGTTCAAGAAGGAAATTCCCAGTCCCAGGAAGAGAGGAGGATCCAGGCTTGTCTTCCCCAAAGGCAGCATGGAGTGATCTGAGAGTCACCTGGAGTGCTGTTGAGTATGCAGATTCCTGGACTATCCTCAGGGCTTCTGATTCAGAAGGAGCTGGGCTTGGAGTCTGGGAGACAGCAATTTCATCCGGTCCCTGGGGGGCTGGCCACAGGTGCTTCAGTGCTTTGGGGGGCCTGAGGAGGGTGTGTGTGAAGGGTGTTTAGCTGAAGGAGCCCTGGTTTCTCAGCTGGAGGGCCTCCAGCTCCTGCTCTCTTTCTAACTGGCCCCATGACCTTGGAAGAACTGCCCTGGTATTTTGGGCCTCGGTTTCTCCATCTCTGAAATGGGTGCATTCTGACCTGAGGGTAGGGTGTTCAACTAGCCTGGTTTGCTGGACTTTCAGGGCCGAACTGGGACAGTGCTGGGCAAACCAGGACAAGCTGGTCACCCTACCTGAGGGTGTGGGACAGGATCGTGGATGTGGGCCATACTGGAGATGTGACTTGAAGATGCATCTTCGGGGTACTAATAGCAATCTGTAATTATTGTATTTATATATTTACTAATTCATTGTCGCTCCCGCTAAATCTCAGGAGAGCAGGACAATCAGGGCCTTGTCCCTGAATGTCCCGCATTCAATTCCCTGACACATAGAATGTGTTCAATAGCTATTTGCTGAGCGAGCGAATGGGGGATTGTGGGGCGGGGGGCTCTGGGGCTCCAAGGACGGGGATCCCTGGACAGAGAGAGTGTGCGTTGGGGGGCGGGGGGTGGGGCACTCGCCAGCCTGGAGGGAGATTTGGCTACCCTGGGAGGAGAAAACTTGATTCACTCCTGCCCGGAAAGAGTCAGTGCTTTCTGAGCAGCTCCCCTCGGAGGGGTCAGTGACCCCTGGTGACGGTGACGGAGGAGCGCCTCCCTCCCCCAGGAGCCCCGGGCGCGCTGGTCCACCCTCTCTCCTCCCCCTCCCGGCCCCCACCCCAGGGAGGTGCGCCTGGCAGCCACCCCGTCGAATTTCCTGGCACTCGGCTGAGAATAAACAGCGCTCCGCGCCTGTAATCCCGTTGTCACGGCGACCGCGCTCCGCGGGGCGGGGGCGTGGCGGGGGCGTGGCCTGCTCTCCGCGCGCACGCTGCGCTTGGCGCGGCGGCGCGGGCCCGGGAGGTGCCACCCGCCGGGCTCCGCGCGGACATTCTTCGCATAGCTCCGCCAGGGCTCCCGCGGCGTCCGGGAAGTGACTCTTCCTGGCAGAGGTCGGCCTGGGAGCGACGCGCCCGCCCGCCCGCCCGACGGCAGCCCGCACGGGAGGCGGCGGGACGCGGCGCGGGAAGGTGCGTCCCGGGCCCGGCTCTTCCCACCCTCGGCTTGGGTCTCCCCGATCCGCCGCTGCGCACGTTGTCCCCCACCCCCGCGGACTTCTGTCCCTGCTCAGACTCCCTCTGTGACTCTCCCCGTCTCTCAGCCTGGTACACTGGCGGTGCCCGTTCCGGAACCTCCTTCCTTACACTAGGACCCAACATGAAGGCTTATTTTCCATCTCCAGCTCCCCTGTCTGTGGCCTCCTTCCCTCCCTCCCCCCAGAGCAGGCCTTAGATTTCCCATTCCTGGCTCTAGCTCATCCGGAGGCCTGCCCAAAAACAGCACCACCGGAGAGAGGATAGGGCCTCTTGGGGGTGGATTCTTACAGCCAGAAGCAGCATAAGAGGGCACAGGGCCGGGAAGCAGCAAACTCTCCCCTTTCTGGGGGTTGACCAGGGACCCCCAGCTATGCTCTTCTTAACCCCACTGAGGCGTGGGTGCCTACTCAAGCTTCTTAGCAAATCTGGGAACCAGGCACACTCCTTCTCTGGCAGCCCCCCTTAAGTCCTTGGGAGGGGGTGGATTCTGTCCCCAAGAGGACTGAGAAGTACAGAAAGATTTCTGCAACAGGAGGGTAGGATGAGGAGGGAAACACAGGAAGGAGCACCGGGGAGCAGATGGATCTTGGTGTTGCCGCTAGCTCGCTGTGTGAATTTAAGCAAATTGCTTTCCTTCTCTGGGACTCAGCTTCCTTGTCTGCAAAAGTAGAAGGTTGGTCTTGTGGTCTGAAAATGGAGAGACAAAAGTGTGGGAAGAAGGACGGGAGGGCATCAAGGGAAAGGAGTCAGGGGTCTTCCTGCCTCTGAGTTTAACCTCCAGGGGGACCGGGACAGCAGCTCTCTCCTGGGCCAGAGAAGATCAAGCCCTTTCAGTTAGCGCCCTGTGAACACTGGACACTCTGGCTGAACAGCTGCCTTCTGGGCCAAGGACGGGGACTTGGTGTGCTCTAGGTTCCAAGGTTCCACGGAGGCTGTCCTTCCAGCAGCTGTGCAGCTCTCTGCTGAAGGCAGATGGTGGCCGGCTGGCAGCCCCCCCCGCACCCCACTCAGCAGGGAAGAGCCTGCCAGGAGCTTCCCAGGCCCCACTGGGTCTCCTCACCTGACCTCGTGCTCTGGGAAGGTGAGCTTACCTGGGTCTGCAGTCCCGGTTCCAGAAGCGGTGGTCTCTTTGGAGTGGTTCCTACGTGCTCTGTCCACTCAGTAGTCTCATGCCTAGCCTGGCCCTTTCTTGTCTCTTTACATTATTTCCCCCAAAAGTCTAGGAAATGAGAAAGAGAAATGACTTTATTTACTCTCAGTTGCCTTTTTTTAAAAGAATTTTTTTATTTATTCATTTGAGACAGAGAGATACAGAGAGAGAGAGCGAGCAGGAGCAGGGGGAGAGGCAGAGGAAGAGGGAGAAGCAGACTCCCCGCCGAGCAGGGAGCCCGACACGGGGCTCGATCCCAGGGCCCATCGGGCCCGGAGATCATGACCCGAGCCGAAGGCAGGCGCCCAACCATCTGAGCCACCCAGGCACCCCTCTCAGTTGCCTTTTGGATGCTCATTCCTGGAGCAGCTTATTCCCCCCTCCCTGGGAGGGGGGCGGGGCGGGAAGAGGCCTCTTGTATTTATTTCAGGCATCTGAGGTTTGGGGGAAGGCATGGGGACCCCTGACTTGGGGATAACACTCATCTCTTCAGTGGTCAGGTCTGGGGTTTGGGGGGGAGGAAGCATGGAAGGAAAATGTCACAGAGAAAGGATTTTTTGTTTTTTAGCACAACCCTAATGCTGAAACCCCAGAGTGGGGGTACTCACTTTGCAGGGGGATATACAGAGGGGCAGAGGGGCAGCCCTGGCCACATACTTAGTGCTTAGGGAGGCAGAGAGAGTTCGTGGGCTTTGGAAACCAGATGCTCCCAGGTTCCAATTCTGTGTCTTTTCCCACATTCCCAAGTGGTGTGTCCTTGGGCAGGTTGCTTAACCTCCATGAACCTGAGTGGCTGCCCCCCTTCAGTCGACAAGTATTTACTGAGCACACTGTTCTAGGCATCAGAAGTGACCAATGTAAGCCCACAGCTCCCACGGAGCTCAGTTATGTCTAAAAATGTGGCGGTGGTTAACACCTGCCTTGTGGGGCTGGGTAGGTTAACGGGATAGCCTCTAAGTGCCCAGGGGGTGGGAGTGACTAAAAATAGGCAAATAGATGGGTGCTGTCATTGGGAGGCATGTGGCCGGCCACTGCTCAGGCTGGGTCTCCCAGGAATGGAGGGAAGCTGGAGGTGGGGGGAGTCAGTGACTGTGGGGACCACCCCTACCCCCACCTCCCATGAACCTGCCTGTGCTGAGGTCATGGGTCACCGCCAGGACCCCGGAGCCTGGGCTTTCTCGGAACACCTCCTTGCCAAAGAGCAGAGCGCCTCTAATAGCCTGGAGTCTCTAAAAGCTTTGACCACAGCTCAGCTTACTCCCTGCAAACCCTTTGAAGCGCTTCCTTCGAACTTGCTTTGCATATTCTGGTCAGATCTGAATCAGACTAGCAGGAATTACCCCTCTCGGTAAAGTCTAGGTGGCTGCCTTAGCTTGTCAATGACGTGGTGAAGATGAGCTCGGTTCCATGGCGAGGAGCGCCCCTGACATACAGGGGGCAGAGCCTGAACCTCCGCGGCTCCCTCTCTCCCTCGGACGCGGCGCGGGTGCGGGTGAAAGAGAAAGCAAGGCAGGGAAGGGGCGGGGAGGAAAAGGCTCCAGTCGGTTTTCATTAAAAAATAGTGCTCTTTATTATAAATTACTGAATTGTTTCTTTTTTGAATATAAATATAAATATGTGCAAAGTTTGACTTAGATTGGTATTTTGTTGAGTTCTTCAAGCATTTCCTAACAGCCTCGAAGGCCTGGGTGGGGGAGGGAAGAGGACTGGAGGTGGAATCTTTATAAAAGACAGAGTGATTGAGGCAGATTGTAAACATTATTAAAACAAAACAAAACAAAAACAAAACAAAATAACAGGAAAAAAAAAAAAAACCCAAACACCCCAACACACAGCTGCCCCATCCAGCCCAATAACCTGACACAGAAAACTTTGTGTTTTTTCGTTTTCCCCAAAAAGAACAGTTCCAGGTAATTCCATCACTGCTACATTCCTGTTAACTTTTCACCGATCAGTGCTATTGCAGAAGGGAGCAGCTGGGCTGGCAGGGGTCCCAGCCTCTCAATGACTTCCTGCCTGTGCCCTTCCCCCACCCCCACCCCCCACCCCCCAGCCCCCAGGTGAGGAGGGCTGTGGGACCTGGTGGCTCTGCTCTGCCAGAGCCCAGGCACCGGGAGGCACCTGTGACTGGCCAATACCGAATGGACTCGCCTTCTTCCAGGGCTTGGCTGGAAGGCCTGGACCTCCACCCACCTCCACCTCCGCCCGCCCCTCCCCCCACGCCGAGTGGCCGGCAGCAGCCCTCCGAGGATCCCTTGGCCTCTGCCTGGATTGGCTGAGCGTTTGGCTTCTTGTGTGCCAGTCCCTATCCATGGGACAGGGAGCATTTAAGGCAAATCTCCTAGCCAGACAGGACGCACAAAGTAGAATCCTTCATCTTCTCTGTCCGGGGACCTGGGGTCAAAGATGGCTCATCTCCTCCATCCTCCTCCCACCCCCCAGGTGCCAGAAGGGGGAGCAGGGGTGGGGAAAAGAATAGTTGACCAGCCCACCCCTTCCCCTCCAAATGCCACTTCCCCCTTAAAACGGGGGAAGGGCCCTGGGCTCCCCGGCACTGGATGGACTCCGGGACCTGTGTTTCTGGTGGCTGTCCTAGAGAGGATAACAGAATAGCCCCCTTCCGGTCACCCCTTGCGCTCATCCCCCAGAGCCAGAGGAGGACCACGCAGCTGCCTCCTCACCTGGGGTGGACAGTGGGAGTGGCCATCGCCGTGGCCAGCCTGTGGCCCTGAGGCCCCTGGGGCGCCCTCTCCCGCACCCTCTTCCAGGCCAGAGACCTGCTCGCGTTTAAAGCTACCTTTTAAGCCAAATCAAAGAGCAAACAAGTTCCGTTGGAAAGTTTGAAGACTCCCCGGCAGTTCTCACTAGTTCAACACTCCCGCAGTGTCCCCTGTTTGGAAATGCAGGGGGAGTCGAGGAAGCGAGGAAGAGTTGAGAAGAGAATCCACTGCTGTCGTCGCTGTCCCCACCCGGCCAGCTGGCTCCTCCGGAGAAGCCGGAGTGGGGGCGGGGCGCTCAGGTGGCACTCCCCCTTCCCTCAAACACATTCCAGGTCCCGCCTGCCCCATTCTGCAGGGGGGAAGGCCGAAGGGAGGGGCCAGTCCACCCCCCTGGCTCACCCGGAGCGGCAGGACTCTCCCGGTTGGATTCTTGTGCTTGTGCCACGGAGGAGAGGGGACCCAGGCTCCTCGCCCCGACCCCTGTCCTTTGCTCTTTAAAGCGGGGCATCGTACTGGTCCAGGAATTCCCGAATGGGCCCAGGCAGCTGGGTGACTTTCTCATAGGAGTCCAGGTGGCCATTGACGGTCTTCCGACAGAGATGTTGGAGAGTGGCCACGTTGGAGGAGAGGGGCCGGCTCAACACTAGAGGGATCTTCTCGCCCCCCGAGTAGATGTAATAGGCTCTCCTGGGAGGATTCCCTGGGAGCGGCTGGGATGGCGGCTGCTCCGGCACCTCCGAGGAGGGTTCGGTCGGCGGAGAGGGGAAGGAGGGGGCGCCGGGGGGGCGGCATGTAGTGATGCACCAGCTTGAGCACGCAGTCGAAGCGGGGCACCGGCTGCGTGCTCCGGGGGTCGCTCTGCAGCGAGAAGCTGCCCCCCTCGCACTGGATGCGCAGATTCTTGGTCCCCGACTGGGTCTTGACGCTGAGCGTGAAGAAGTGGCGCTGGTCCGAGCTGTCGCGGATGAGGAAGGTGCCGGCGGGCTCGGCGCTGAGCAGCAGGTTCGCCTCGCCGCCCGTCACGGCGCTCCAGTAGAAGCCGCTCTCCTGCAGCTTGCGCACTGCGTTCACCACCAGCTGGTACTCGCTCTTGGAGCTGAAGGTCTTGAGGCGCAGGCTGGTGTCCAGGGGGCGGCTCATCCCGGCGGCGGGAAACTTGCTGTGGGTGACCATGGCGCACGGAGCCAGCGTGGATCTGCGCGGCGGCGGCTGCAGCTGCTCGGCGGCCTCCGCACAGCGGCCGCTACCGCATCCCCGGGGGCTGTGGGGAGGAAGGGGCGAGCCGCGTGAGTGCCCGGAACCCTCCAGCGCGCCCGGCCCGCCCCGGCTCCCCAGCCTCCGCCGAGCGGCCTGAGCAACCCCCTGCCCAGAGGCCCCCTGCCTGAGCCCTTCTTCCCACCCAGGCACCCCGCGGAGCCCGCCCAGCCCCCGCCCCCGCCGGCGGGGTGGCCCCAGGCAGCCCCCTCCTCAGCGCGCAATGGGAGAACGCCGAGTGGGAAACTCGGGCGCGGAAGTTGGGTCTCCGGGAGCATGGCCGTGGTGGGGAGCGGGAGAAGGGCCCCCGGGACGCTCTGGGCGCCGCTCAGTCCGGTGGCCCCGGGCGGCGGGGACGGAGAGAGAAATCTGAGGCATGGGGGGTGGGGTGGGGTGGGGAGGGGACATGAGAAGCCCGAGGGCCCAGCCTGGGTCTTCCGGGAACCTGGGATCTCCGGCTTCCATCCGCTCTGGCCCCTACCTCGTCCCCTCCCTGCCGGGAATGACCCGGGAAGAGGAGGGGAAACCGGGAAAAGCTCCCAGGACTAGCTAGCCCCCCCCAGCCCCCGCTCCCGCCCCGCTCCACGCCGCGCCCCTCCTTCCTACCTGGTCCCAAAACGAAGTCTCCGGCCTTAGGGCTGCGCCTCCTACGGTCCCCAAGGCGAGGCGGAGGCGCGGCGGCCAGCGGTGGCCCGCGCTGCGCCCAGATGTTGGCGGCCGTGAAGTCCACAAAGGGCCTCGCGCGCGCGTCCCTCGGGCTTCGCTGGGGCGCCCGCCCTGCCCCCTGCGCGTCCCCGGGCCGGCCGGCGGGGACGAGGCGAGGGGCCGCGGCGGGAGCTGGGCTGGAGCGGCGGCGCGGGAGTGTGAGTCGGAGCCGCCGCCGAGGCCGCGCTCGCGGGTATATACGCGGCCGCCGCGCCCCGCCCCCCCGATTCCTGGAACTGCGCGGCCGGCCTTCTTGTAATGTTTAGTCACTACTCGCAGCAATGAAAGGCTGCGCGAAGGGCGAAGGAGGGGCCGCGGGCGGCCGAGGGCGGGCCGCGAGCCGGGCCAGGACCGGCCGAGACGCGCGCACAGACAAAGCGCGGCGCGAGGCGGCCCCGGTGGCCGGCGGGCGCGGCGCCAGCCTCGGCGGCGCGTTCCTGGCAGCGGCCCCTCCCCCCCGCGCGCTCCGCCCCCAACTTCTCATTCACACTTTCCCCCTCCCTTCTAAGAAGGCCGGTTTCTGGCAGAGGCGGGGGCCCCGCTCCGGGAGCGCGCGGCAGTTCCAGGAGGCCGAGCGGGAGAGCCTCCCGGCTCCCCTTCCCTTTTTCTCAGACCTCGCGGGGACACCCCCTCGCCCCCACCCGGGCCCGTCCGAGGTCCCGATCGCGGCCCCAGGAGGCCCGGGCCTGCCGCGAGGGAAGTGGGGACACCCCAAAGCCCCGGGCGGCGACACTGGGGCCGGACCTGGGAGTTGAAGTGGGGGGTGGTGGGGACCTGGGGTCACGTCCCCGAGGCGAAGCCGGGAGTCCCAGGGATGGAGGGGACGCAGCCTGCGTGGCAGCTGTCCGGCCTCAGCCCCTCGGCCCACTGCCAGGTTCTTTGCCGACGCGGACATGAGTGCCGCCTCCCGCCACCAGAAAGCCAGAGACAAACAAGAACCGCTTTCACACATCTGAGTCTCCAAACTTTCGGGGTGCGCTGTGGGTCCAGCCAGGTGCTCTCACCTGGCGGGACTGGCCCGAGGGCAAGCGATGGCCCCACCCCGCGCCTCGCGTCCGCTAGAGGGCGCCCTGGGGTCTCATCGCGGGAGTGGAGTTCGGAGCTGCACCTCCCAAGCGGGGGAATGGAAACTGGAGGGGGCAGTGGGGAGGCTGGCTCAGGAGCTGGGGCGGGGGACCTTCCCGGGGGCCACAGGAGAATTCTCATCGCAGTTGGAATTAGACCTGGGGCTAAAAGTCCAGCAGCGGAGGATTTCCAGAAGACAGTTTTCAGAAGTTCAGCCCACTTCCAGATGGCCCAGCACCGCCAAGAATGTGCCCCGCCTCCCTTACCTCTGAGTGTGGGGGTCTGATCTCCCCTTGCCCCGGGTGTGAGGAGGTGTGTGTGGTGAATGATGGATTTGCTCTTGGTCACGCCAGCATGGATGTGGGTGGCTTGGGCTAACCAGCGCCTGCTTTCTGAAGGTTGGCAACTTTTGCAGTCTGTCCCCAAACAGGCAGTGGGGTGCTGCAGACACCTGAGGACCAGTTTAAATTCCACTTGAATCGTCACCTCTCGGGACACAGGGGCTGTGGGCTTTGGGCTGTGCTCTCTTCCCAAATGCCACCCTGCTGAAGATAATGAGTCGGAAAGGAAGGGAGAGAGGCTGACAACAGGCATCTTGGGAGTCTAGCACACAGAGGCCTGGCTCCTTCCCTTATCTGGGAGGGGACAGGCACCTGACTGCCTTTGCCACTGTATTTTCAATCTGTGCCATCACCTCTTTCTCTCACGCATGTCGGGACTACGTGAGATTTGGGCAGGATACCCAGCCTCTCTGGGATTCAGTTTGCCATGTGTAAAATAATAACAGTAACCTCTTTCCATCAGGGAGCTGAGATCACAAAACAAGAAGAGATTCTGCACATCAAAGTGTGCTAGAAATGGGAGGGATTCTGTCTCGTTCTTCCTCAGCTTCTATTAGGAGACAGTAGCAAGGAGGAAGTCTTCTTATTTCTAGTTACTTCTGCAGAGGTGGAAATGGATTTATTCAACACATTTCTCAAATATTGGGCTCTGTGTACCAGGCATTATGCTAGCTGTTGAAATATAATGATGAATAAGACCAGGTCTTTGCCCTCAAGATGCTTGTGGGCTAATGAAATGGATCCTCCGCTCTCGAATCAGGAGTTCATTCTTTCTCTCGTCCAGGAAAAGGACAAGAGGAGGCTGCACCATGACCGTACACTTCTGTGCTGAATCCGTAGAGGACAAGAAGACTCACAAGGAATAGCCCTCGAGTTAATGGATGAGAAAGTGCTTTGTAAATTATAATGCTCTGACACAAGTCAGGTTCATTCATCCAGTCCAGAAACCTTCGTTGAGTGCCTGCTTTTGCCAGGCACGGAGCAAAGTGCTGGGTGAATCCTGCAGGGAGACAGGCGAGGCGAGAGACATGGGCCCCCCAAGTGAGGATGCCAGGAGGAAGGGGTGATTGTGATGGTGACCCTAGGTTACTTTGAGAGTTCATTTATGGGGGTGGTGTTGAAGGGGGGGAAGATAAGGAGGAGGAAATAGCCCTGGAACTCTGGGAATTCCAGACTAGTTGGAGGAACTCATGCTTCTGAAGCAAGAGCATGGTCCCCAAATGAGCTTGGGCTCTGCAGAGGACCCGCAGCAAAAGCTGCATGTCTGCATGTCTGCATGTCTGCATGTCTGCCAGCAAGCTGGGAGTGTGCCCTAGAGTTCAGGACTGACTGGAAGGGCAGAGAGGAGGGGCAGTATCAGCTGGGCTGGGGGAGGGGGTTGCTGAAAGGGGCTGTCGGCCTGGGGCTTGTGGGGGGGGGGGGGGGGGGGGGGGGGGTGCTGCCCTGCTTGCATACTGACTCTGGAGACTGAACTGCTGTCTAGGCTCCACCAGCCAGTAGCTGTATGACTTCTGGCAACTTACTTCCCCAGCCATGCCTCAGTTTCCTGATTTGTAAAATGGGCTGATAATAGTACCTACCTCATCTGGTTGTTGTAAGGACTAAATGAGCTAATGCATGCAAATGCTTAGGATGGTACCTTGAACATATTAAATGCTCAGTGCACGTGTCGGCTACATTTTTTTTTTAAAGCACTGGGGTGTCTGGAGAGAGGAGGCGTGGCTGCAGCCCAGGCTGCTAGGGGATGGGTGTGGCCAGGAATGGCTTTCTGTTTTGGAGAGCCCTGTTATCTCCTATGTAAGATACATTCCATGAAGCTGCTTGTCTTCAAACAGATCAGCCAACTACCAACTTTCCCTTTGGCTTTCTAATAACTCCAGGTTTCCAATGCCTTTGGGATGATTCAAACTTCTCTAAGGCCACCATCAGTGGCCACTACCCCCACCCACCTCTCATGGAGCCCCAGGCTGTCTCCAGAACGTTCCCCAGGCCTGGGTCTTTGCATGCTCATTTCCTTCCAGGTGGAACTGCCTTCCACACTTTGGCTGGTTTCTACTTTTCCTTTAAGACTTGGCAGAGACTCAGTCTAAACTTCCAGGAGAGTTCCCTCCACGCTGACCAACATGCCCTGATTACTTGTCCAGTGAGAACCTTGAGGAAACAGACGGTGTTCGTTTTTTTCAAACCTGGTACATAGAAAGTGCTCGATGGGGAAAAAAAAAAAGAAAGAAAGTGCTCGATGAATCTTTTTTTTTAAAGATTTATTTACTTATTATTTTGGGGGGGAGGGGCAGAGGGAGAGAGAATCTCAAGCAGGCTCCCCACTGAGGACAGAGCCGGATGCAGGGCTCCATCATATGACCCATGAGATCGTGACCTGAGCCAAAACCTAGAGTCGGATGCTTCATCGACTGAGCCCCCCAGGCGCCCCTGAATGAATCTTTAAGAGATTGTTTTAACTCCTGTTTTCTATCCTTTTCAGATGCCACTGACTGCTTATTTCTAGAGTGGCTTTTGATTTCTTCCTGCAGGACTCGGGAGCATCTGTAGATGGGATAGAGGGGGTGGAAGCCCCATGTGCCTTTGGTGGGGATTAATAAACCTGCTAATCTGAAGACAGAGTGAGGACTCAAATTTTGCTGGAAAAGTGGGAAAGGAGGCTCTGGGCCAGTACAGGGCACAACCCAGGAGACCCTCTTCCAGGCAAGAGAAATGCCCAGAGCAGAGCAGTCCCAGGGCGGTGTGTCCCTCCCACCCTCCCTGCCTGCTGGGGACTGTGGGGGTGGGGTTGGGGAGGGGAAGAGCCCATCCAGGTCTGGGCCCTCCACCCCACCTGCTGTCTTCCTGGCTATGGGATTTAGGAGACTCCTGCCTTCTAATCTCTTCCTTTGCAGAATTTCTATGAAGTCAGAATCCCATTTCCAGGCAAAGGTGCTTGGTCATAAAGATAATACAGATTCATTCATGAGGGAGGGGAAGTACACAGCGGTTTCAGCTGCTTGTGGGGCTTCACTTACTCATGGGGAGTGACAGATGATGAGCTCTTCCCCAAACCTCGGAGATGGGAACTCTGGCGCCTGTGGGGTTGTCGTGGGAAGTGATGGCCTGGCCTGGTGAACACAAGGTCCCATACTCTCATAGACGGTCTTCTTGTCTTCTGGCCAGCCTGGGGGCGGGCTGTAAGGTTGCCATTGTTCAGAGGCCTTGTTTGCACCAGATGGGTTAGGAGACTGGCCTCAGACCACAGCGTTGCTCAACACCAGGCCCTCGGCCTCTGTCTTTAAGACTGTGGGCTTCCTATGGCACAAGGCAGCCTGGGTTGGCCTGCCCCATGGCTTTATATTGCTTATTCCTCATTGGTTATGCTCCTACTACGTGCTGGTTGGTTGACTAGGCTGGGGATGCAGTGGTGGGGGATAGAATCTGGTTCTTTCCCTCTGCAGCTTCTAGTCTAGTGAGGCTTCTCCTCTTCTTGCCCCCCCACCCCCGATTTTTTCAGCTCATTTGAAGAGGATGCAGGGAGTCGGGGGGGGGGGGGGCGCTGTGTTTTATCAGACCTCTTGGAAGCCGTGTTGCCCCTCCTGCCCCAGGGTGGCTCTTCCAGGGCCTGGTCGGCCGCCCAGGGCTGATGCATCTTGTTCTCTCCCCAAGGAAGCCCCTGTCTGTCCTTGCTGGAGGCAGGGCTAGCAGGGAGGTGACCTTCCAGGGCAGGGGGAAAGGTCGAGGGATCACACCACAGGTGGACCCTGATCTCTCTTTGCTGCTTGTGACAATCCCCAGAGGCAGGCCAGGGAAACCAGGACAATGGCTTGTGGCCTTTGTTCCTGCTGGGAGGGGCGACAGAACTAATGAAAAGGTTTGTGGCTCTAAGGTCTGGAGCAGTGGAGGGGTTCTTTCAAGCCTGACATTCCAGGCCCAGCTGGCCTCTGGCATTTCCCGGAAAAAAGTGCCGAGAGAGGGGAAACTTCACCAACCCACCCACCCACTCACCCACCCTGCCTTGTCAGATTTCTTGTTTCCTCCAGGGCTTGGGCTGGATCAGAGCTCCAACCCCTGCCATGGGGGGGGGGGCATTTTCCCCCCACAGACGGGTGGTGGGAGGGTGGTGGGTCAGTGGAGGAGACTTTAGGAGGGTGCAGAGGGTATGAAGTGTGTGGGGTGCATCTTGGGGGGAGGGAAGTTTCTTTCCACTGCTCTATGAGGAATCCACATCTGTTCCAAGTTCTGAGTTGCGGGTAGAGAGTGGGGCAGTTAGCTTCCAGCCGACTGTCTCTTTTGACCCCAAACCAACAAACCCCACTCTGTCCGGGGCTAGGATGGGAATAGTCTCCATTGGCCCTGAAGCAGCCACTGTGCCCGCGCCTGCACTCAGGAACAGACACCCAGGCAGCGGGCAGTTCTGGGAAGAGGCCGTGGTGAACCATCTGGGCTGCGATGCAAGTGAGGCCTGGCCCGGCGCCCAGAGCTAAAGTGGCAGTGCCCAGGAGAAGGAGAGCCTGGCCAGGGGGGTGACGAGTGAGGCTGGCTCCCGGGAGCTGTTGTCCTGGGCCCCAGACGCCCGAGGGCTGGTGGAGGACCCCTGGGTGCAAGGCCTACAGTAAACCAGACGGCTGGGCCCCCGGAGCAAGGCGGCTCGGAGCCCCCGACCCATGGAGTTCTGGGGTCAGGCATTGCTCACCAACTCACCTGCGTGAGCTGACAGCCCACGGCCTGCACTGAGCTCCCTCCAGTGGCGAGATCTCCACGGGGACCTCCTAAATGCCCCATCCAGGGGTGTGACAGCACTAAGAAGGTCCTTGATTCCCCCACATTGTGAAGCACACACTGGCAGGCACTTTGTCAGGCACTGAGTCTTGGGCCAGGTCAAAGGGGAAATGATACACCCTCTCTCTGGCTCCCAAGGTCTGGAACCAGCCACAGGGGCAGAGAAGTGCATCAGAAGGAGTGGGAGGTAGAGTATCTATCAGGGACAGAGGTGAGATTCTAAAGCATGACGTCGTTCCTTCCCACTTCTTGCTTTGCTCATGCTGCACTCATCTGGCCTCACATTGCATGTTCAGAGTTCTTAACGCAGGTACTCGTACTGCCCCCTCCCCAGGATTTCACAAGCCCCCTCTATTTGTAAACAAAATGCTAGGGGCAGTCCAGATTTCTGGGGTCGATAAGCCTACCCAGAGTCACTTCTTGCTCTTGCAAGACTTATTTTTACAAAACCACTCACTCACTCATTCATTTGTTCCTTTAAGAGATAATTATTGAGCACCTACTATGTGTCAGAGATTGAGCAGGTTGCCTGGAATTTATCAGTCTGGGTCCTCATGAAGTTTAGATTCTTTCCAGAAGGACAAGATTCCCCCACAATTGATGTCATGATTAATTAATTTTGACTGCAGTAAGTACTATAAAGGAAAAGTCCTGGGGGGAGGGTCTATGTGAGCATATTATGGGGAGACCGCATCTATGGGGGGCAGCCGAGGGGATTCCCTGAGGAAGTGACACACGCAGTATGATGGGAAGCTGAGGTCTGGAGGGGTCACCTGACCTCCCCAAGTTTCCCAGCTTGTGGGTGCCAGGAGCAAGCAGAGCCTAGGCCCGGGGCACCGCCAGTGTCTGGGGGCCTGGGCTCTGCCGCTGAGCATCTTCTGTGTTGCTCCCTCTGCCTCTCTCTCCCTCCCACCTACGAAAAGCTTTAGCTCCCTGCTTCCAAGCTCCACCTGAGGCAGCTACGAGCAGACAAAATGAGAGTATCATACTCCCTTAAACCCCTGAGAGATGGGTCAGGTACATTCTCTGAATTTTGGAACTTCGAAATTTAAAATGTGTTTTATGAAGAGGTAATACAATCGAAAGGTACAAACAGATGAACTGTGATCTTCTACTATTACCCTGTCCTCCCATGGTGCCTAGGATATGTTTTTATAGACCAAAGACGTGTGAAATGGTGAACTATTGGCTGAACACGACCCATAGATGCATTGGTTGGATTGCACAGAATTAAAAAAAATTTTTTTAAAGATTATTTGTTTATTCATTTATTTGAGAGAGAGAGAGAGCACAAGCAGGGGCAGAGGCAGAGGGAGAAGCAGGCTCCCCGCTGAGCGGGGAGCCCGATGCGGGACTCGATCCCAGGACCCTGGGATCATGACCTGAGCCGAAGGCAGACACTTAGCCAACTGAGCCATCCAGGCGCCCCCCCCCCACACATTTTTTTGAGACAACATTTAAAAATCTGGAAATTTCACATTCACATCTGAATTTGGGGCTTTCTTTGGAAAAATTGGATGATTGGTATCATTGGGTCTACATTCTGGCAGGTCTCCACTGGCCCTTTAGATGGGACATGGGATCTCCAGCTCAGCACAGGGCCACCCCCAGGACTGGCCTCCCCTCCCTGCCAGGAACCCCAGGCACTGACGCAGCAACCCCACCTGGCCTCTGTCTTCCCGCCTCCCCTCTCTAGGTTAAAGGGCAAGAAAGGTGATTGACATTGGGGGATTTACTTTGAGTCTCTTTCCTAAGTTCCGAGTCACTGGAAATAAATCAGGCCTGGTCCTGAGAGTCCCACCTGCTTGGCCCTGGTCTGATTTGGCCTCATCTCATCAAGCCAGACCTATCCTGAGCGGGCTTCGCATGCCAGGCCCGGGGCACATGTAGCCTCTCAGCCTCCTGTTTCAATTTGCCCCAGAGGCCAGGCAGAGAGAAGCAGGGCAGGGTGGGGTTCTGCCAGGGAGCCCCCAGCAGCTCGCCTTGGCTACCCAGGCAGGACCCAGCGAGCCCGGGGTTCCCTGGGACAGAACTGGCCACGGGCCTCCGTGATTCCTGCCGCGCGGGACTGCTCCATCAGGAGGAGGCGAGCAGCTCCTCGCTGGGGTGGCGCTGGCTGCCTTCCAGGCCACAGGAGGCTGAGATTCCCCTGAAACTGAGAGCTAGCGACGCAGAAACAAACCAGCATGCTCCGTCCAGGAGGCATTTCCAGAAATTGGGGCCCTGGCTTCTTGCTGATGAAATGCCAGATTATCCCGGACCTCTCTTTGAGGCAGGGAGGCAGGGAGCACATTGAGCAATAGGTGTTTTGTTTTGCAGATGACAAGATTTTCAACACTGAGAAGTTTAAATGATAAATACAAGAACCTTGACCAGCTCCCCACCCCTACCCTGGAAATGGCTGTTTTGAGCTTCAGTGCCTGGCAAATTTGTTTTCCACAACCTTCAGCTTCTCTGGGCTTCTTCCCCCCAGCCCCAGCCACCTCAGGTCCCTGGTGCAGGAAGACCCTGGCAGGGCTCCCACCTGCTACCCGGACACGAGAAAAGATGTCTTCCGAAGCACAATAAAGTTTTATTGGAAATACAGCCACGCTCGTTAGCATTGGTCACGGCGGCTTTTGTACCAGATTGGGCTGTTGCCACTGAGGCCACCTGGCTCACAAAGTGTAAAGTGTCTACTATCGGACCCTTGAAGGAAGCATTAGCCAGCCCCTGCTCGGGAGGAACCGAAGCCTGCCTTATGCCAGGGAGGGTTGGTGTCAGGTCCTAGTTTGGAAGGGCATCAAGGACTGGGAAAGCTCAGAGTACATCTCAGGGAAGATGAAGGCAGAGAAAGCACTGTTGGCCTGAAGGGAGACTGAGGGCTCAGGTAAACCAGCCCCCAAAGGTAGACCTGAGCAGCCAGGTTTGCAAACTGACCTGTGGCAGCAGGTCAATAAATTACCAGGAGGCTAAATCACCGTTTCTCCCCCCGTGGTGGAGAAACACAGACCCACAGCCGGGAAGCTCCAGAGCTCACCACCTGCTCATGTGCGATCATTCAACAGGGGTGGGCCGAGCCCGCTTCTGTTGGCAGGTCCTCCTGTTTGGGGTGCTCAGAGCACACAAGGCGCTAGGGGCACCCATTCTGGGGGGTGAGGAGCAGGGAGACAAAATGCATAGTAGGGAGTGGGAAGATGGGCAAAATGGGTGAAGGGGAGTGGGAGATACAAGCTGCCAGTTATAGAACGGGTAAGTCGCGGGGCTGAAAGGCCCAGCATAGGGAGTGCAGGGGATGGTGTTGCAATAGTGTTGTATGGTGCCAGGTGGTAACCACACTTGTGGGGAGCAGGGCACAAAGTATAATGGAGAGATTGAATCACTGTGTTGTACCCCAGCAACTAATGTAACATTGTGTGTCCACTGTACTTTGATAAACATACACACACAGAACAATAAACCAATAAATGAGATTAGATCACAGTATGTAATAGGCAGAATGAATGGGGCCAGGAGGTGTTTGTAGGGGAAGCACAGAGCTCAGAAGGATGAGAGGAGCTGTGAGCAGATAGAACAACTAAGCAAAGATCCTCAGGCGGCAACGTGTGTTGTGTGTGCATGTGCTGCGGGGGGGGGGGGCTTGAGGGATTGAGAAAAGGCAGGCTGGTGAGGCTGGGCAGTGACCAAGTGGAGGAATGGAGGCAGAGACCCCAAGGCTGGCTTCATCCCGTCCTCGTCCCTAAGCTACGTTCCCTATGAAACAAGAGTGGGCTTCTCCGAAGGAACTGATCGGCGACAGAGTTGCTCATCGCTGGAGGGAGAAGATGGACAGGCACACCTCCCCCTACTTGCATTTCCCAACAGCCCTGTGGCTGAGAGAGACCCTTGCACACAAAGTAGGCTCCGGGAGGAGGGGCTTTCCGCTCGCATTGACAAGATTTTCGGTTCGGGTGTGAATCACAGACAGTGAGGCCCGGGCCCTTGGCTCAGGATTTCCTGATGTTTCCTGCCCGGGAGAACAGCCTTGCTATCAGGGGCAGCAGCCCACCACTCCCTGACGTCAACCCTCCTTCCAATGAATGCATTTCCTTTTCCGTTTGGGAAGACCTGGTATCTGTCATCAGTCCCATCAACTCTGCCATTCTAACCCTGGCACCTCCTGTTCGGGAAGGAGCCAGTGAGATTAACCAGAAGGCAGTGGGTGAGGGCAGGAGGGTGGGGTGGGGTGGGGGGCTCAGCAGATGGGCTTTCAAGCCACCGGGGAGTTTCAGGGGGCAAGTGCCTTCTGGTCCGGGGTCATCAAGGTGAGAGCGGAAAGCCCAGCATTAGTAGTGGTATCTGCCCTAACTGCCGGCCCTCCAAGCCGCTTGGGGCACTCCCACGCCTCCTCTCTGGGCCACCTGTGGCACCTGAGAGTGTCTTACCTCTTCTGCTTGTTCCCACAAACCCGCCCAGATGCGATCTCCTGGTGGAAAGTGTTTATGTTATCATCGTGTAAAAAAAAAAAAAAGATTGCTCAATTTCTGAAAACCATTATTTAAAATTTTTGCAACTTCTCAATGTGCACGTCTTAGGGCAAAGTCATGGTTGCCTTGTTTTGGTTGTACCTCTGACAGTTTCAAAATAGACATGAAGGCCAGAGGCTCTAGCTGTGTGGCTTCGGAAGCGACTGGGTCATTGCTTGCTGTTTATACGTAATGAAAATACTTACTAGTTTAACTTACCATGCTGTAATAACACCGTGTGTTAGTCTGATTTATTTTGTTTTATTTTAAAGATTTTATTTATTTATTAGAGAGAGAGTGTGAGTGGGAGCATGAGCAGGGGTAGGAGCAGAGGGAGAGGGAGCAGACCCCTTGCTGAGCAGGAAGCCCGATGGACAGACGGACAGACCACTTGGGGCTCGATCCAGGGACTCCAGGATTATGACCCCAGCTGAAGGCAGACGCTTAACCGACTGAGCCACCCTGGTGCCCCAGTACAATTTATTTTAGATCAGAAATTCCCAATGGGACAGTACTGTGGTTGTTTGTCTCACTTAATACCTTACCCGGCAATCACCACATAGAAAAAGAAACTGCCAGTTTTTTTCAGGATGGGTAGGATGCTCCTGTGGTCACCACTGAGCATCATGGTGCAGGCATTCAGCAACTTGACTCTGCAACCACCCCGTGTCCCAGGAGCTGTGCAAAAATGGAATCATGCAATGGATGGTCTCATTCTAGTTACTGGAAATTAGGAAATTTGATGATTCACCATTTCTAACTCGGAAGAGTTGAATCAAATTCCACCTTGTGTTTGTAACGCTATCTAAACATAAAGGAAAAATTAAAACAATCTGAAATGCTTGTTGCTTGTAAACTACTTGGAAATTTTTGAATAGCACCAAATAGACAATGTTAGCATTTTGATGTATTTACTTTCAGTCTGTCTGTACACAATACTCCCTCCAATTTTTAATTTTCCCGATGAGATAAGCTCTATACTACTCTTTGGAAATTTGGATTTTACACTTCATGTCATTAAACATTCTTCTGGGACGTAATTCTTTATGGATGCATGGTCTTCCAACATAGTGATGCACCGTTATTTATTTCACTATTTCACCAACTTCCCCACTGTTGATTGTTTCCACTTTTTTTTTGTTATTGTTAAATATTTTATTTATTTATTTGACAGAGAGAGAGAGAGAGAGAGAGAGGCACAAGCAGGGGGAGCGGCAGAAGGAGAGGGAGAAGCAGGCCCTTCGCAGAGCAGGGAGCCCGACGCGGGGCTCAATCCCAGGACCATACGATCGTGACCCGAGTGGAAGGCAGACGCTTCACCAACTGAGCCCCTCAGGCGCCCCTGCTTCCACATTTTTGGTATCACGAACGATGCCAAGATGAACATTCTTGCAGGGCGCACGTAACTGACTTCCTTGGGATACCTGGGTGAACGTGGAATGCGGAATGTTTTGCATTCCTTGAACCCTCACAACACCCCCCTGGGACAGGACAAGTAGGATGTGACGATCTCCCACCGCTCTACCGGCTCCCAAGTCTCAGTCCGTGTGGGTCAGCCGAGGAACCCCATGTTTCGGATCAGAGTCATTCCAACCCCCACTCCGCCCTCAGGACCCTGCAACGTCTTCCTTTCGAAGATCAGCTACAGGAGGTGCTCCTTTCACCGTACGCTCCGTGGCCGGCCCCGCGCACCTGCCCGCGAGCTTCGGTGCTGGTCGTGACCGGTTGGGCGCGAGGTCAGCAGTCTCAGGAGCGCGGAGGTGGGAGGGTGGGACGCAAGAAGCTCAGCCCGCTGCGCCTGCGCCCTGCGCGCCGCCCGCACACCTGCGCCCGCCCCGCCCCCTCCCCGTGTCCGCGAGCGCCGCTGTCAATAAAGTTCTTGCGCGCCGGAAGCGGAAGCGCCGAGTCTCCATGGCGGCGGCGGCGGGGCCGGTGCTCTGGAGGCGGCTGCTGGGCCTGCTGCCTGGCCGCCCGGGGCTGGCCGCGCTCCTCGGGCGCCTGTCCGACCGTCTGGGCAGGAACCGGGACCGCCGGTGCAGGAGGTGAGAGGCGGCCGGGCCTGCCGGGGCGGGGGCGCGGCTGCGGCCCTGCCTCCCTTCCGCGCCGGGAGTGCGCTCACGCGGGGGGCGGGGCGGGAACCGAGCGCGGGCTCCCCGGGGGGCCCCCGGCGGCGGGCGTTGGAGGGTCTGTAGCGCGAGACGCCGCTTGCGTTCCGAGGGGAGATCTTTTCCTTGCCGGTCCTGGCTGCCGGGTGGCTCGGCCGGGGTGAATCAGCCCGGCGGGGATCGTGTGCGTGTAGCGCTTCGCACATCCTGCGGGAGAGGGCTGTGAAGCAATCCTGAGTCAGGGACTCTCAGGCCAGGGAAGAGGAACCACTCGGAACCCCCTTCACACTTTTCAAAGGGCCTGTGTTCTGGAAAAGTACTGAAGTGAGTTATGTAAGTGGTGGAGGAGGCTTTGAAGCAGTTTGTTCAGGCAGTGGTCTTTCAAAGTCAACATTTGCCAAGAACATGCTGACCTAAGAGGCCTGTTGTTATTGCTAATGTTACAGGAAAAAAAAAAAAAAGATTTCTTGTGTGCAAATGGTTTTCTTTTCTTTTTTTTTTTTTAAAGATTTATTTATTTATTTATTTGTCAGAGAGAGAGAGAGACAGAACACAAGCAGGGGGAGAGGCAGGCAGAGGGAGAAGCAGGCTCCCCGCCGAGCAAGGAGCCTGATGTGGGACTCGATCCCAGGACCCGGGATCATGACCTGAGCCTAAGGCAGCCGCTTAACCGACTGAGCCACCCAGGCGTCCCTGCAAATGGTTTTCTTATCAGAGAGACTCAAGCCTTACACTTGACCCTTTAAAAGAAAAAAAAAAAATCAGATCTTAGACGTGCATCCTTTAGAAGAGTTTGCATTATCTTAGATTTTATCTGTGCTACTTGGGTGAAGTAGGACCTCCTGGCTTTCGTGCATAGATCTGTGGTCCAGTCATGCGTGCTGTTTCTACTTATGGGAAGGAACTTGCTTCATACTGTTACAGTGGGTTACGGTGGATGATTTTCAGCAGAAATTCGACTTTGGTTCAGGGTAACTTTTAGGTGATAGCATCAGTATGGAGACGTTCAGAAGCTTGCTGATCAGAATGGCTTTAAGTTTCACACCAGCGAAACCAGGTGGGGGCGGGGGCGGGGCCGGGGAAGAGGCGGCCTCTGCATTTTCTGTAGTTGGTGCTTAGCCAAGACCTGGCCGTTGCAGTGGGTGGTGAAATCAGATGACTTCTACGTCTTGGCATCAAACCACTGGGAAATTTGGTTTAAGGTTTCAAGAAATGTTCTCTCAAAGATGATGTGTTCAGGCAATTTTGTCATTTCCCTGTATGTGTTTAAACGACAAAAACCACTTCATTGTTAATTGTTTACCATTGGAATTAACTACTAAGGGATGTTGGGGCAATCTCCACAAATTCTTTTGAAAAAGACGTTTCTCTTCAGTGTCTCTTCCCGGTGGTGGGGGGAGAAGAGCAGTGTGGCAGTGGGAGTAGTCTAAACTGATTCCCCGAAGTCCTTTTTTGTAAGTGGATGCAGTAGGTGTGACACCATATTTCTTTTTGATGAAGCTGAGAGAGAGAGAGAGTTGTATCTCTGGGTCAACAATTAAACCAGAAACTCACTTAAACACAAGTTTTGTGTTTTGTTTTATTTATTTATTTATTTTTAATTTAAATTTAATTAGCCCAACATATAGTACATCATTAGTTTTTGATGTAGTGTTCATTGATTCATTAGTTGCGTGTAACACCCACTGCTCATCACATCAGGTGTCCTCCTTAATGCCCATCATCCATTTACCCCATCCCCCCAGCCACCAAGTTTTGTGTTTTAAAGAAATCTGTGGGCGCCTGGGTGGCTCAGTCAGTTAAACTTCTGCCTTTGGCTCGGGTCATGATTCCAGGGTCCTGGGATTGAGCCCTTGGAGTGTGCTTTTCCCTCTACCCCTCCCTCCCCTGCTCATGTTTTCTCACTCTCAAAAATAAATAAAATCTTAAAAAAAAAAGAAATTTGTGTTTTATAATCCTTAGAATGGTTTGCTAGGACTGAAGATAAGTGCTTTGACCAATGCTGTTACAACGCTGTAGCTTTCTGACCTTTTTTTTTTACCCCCTTCCTCTTGCCTTATTCGGTTATTCGGTCTGCACATTTACCCAACTCTGTGGCTTGGTGTTTGGGGTTTCTCTGGTCTGTATGGCCATTCATCCTATATTGGCTGCTGACTTTCGTTTCTCCTCCATTAGTTGTACCTCACAACTCCTCATTCCCTGAATGGTGTGGTTTCTTGTAACTCTGATCGTTGATAATAGTTCTGTGTAGTCATGAGCTTAGACTTTGTCAGATTTTAGCTTGCCAATCTGACTCACCTGTTGGAGTACCTGATGAACCCTTGTGGCTAACGAGAGGGGTGGAGAGAGGGTTCTTTCATTGCAGTGGTTTCTTTGTTACAGAGACAGCCACAGTGACAGAAAATGCTACTTAAAATTACTTCCAATTAGTGATCTAGAAATGCTGTTGTTTTTCTCTTGAGCAGGCATCTGACTCATTATCACTATGGACCTCTGGGCTCATTCCTTTATTCAGCATGTGTGTGTAGAGCACTGCTGTGCTAGGTACCAAGGAAGCAAAGATAAAGACCTCGCCCCATCTTCAAGATGCTCAGACCCATAAGCTGGCAGTAATAGTAAGGTGAGGTGGAAGGTCATGGCAGCACCTGAGAGGCACAGCAGGAGGTCACAGAAGGCTTCCTGGTGGGGGTGATCTCAGAGCTGTGTTTTGGAGTGTAGGAGTACGCCGGGTAAAGAAGGGGGAGCTGGTGTTCAGGGAAGGGTGGTGAGTGGTGTGGGCTGATGATTGTAGCAGCAAAGGTGGAAGGCAGTTCTGAGGTGCCGCAGGTACTCAAGTCATTTCCAGGAGCCGACTGGGGGTACTGAGTAGGGATGGGAGGAAGCAGAGGGAGGAGCCGGGAGCAAGCTTGTCCTCTGGGCTGAGACCCAGGGAGGCAAGCTCTGAGATTGCTTGTTCAGTTTCCTTTGATGGTGGTCTAGGCCTGAGGTGTTGCAGAGTGGAAGGGATTAGAGTCAGCTCTGGTGGGGGAGGTGTAGGGGGACTTGGGTGACTGCATGGATGGAGTCACACATCATTACAACAGGGTTAAGAAAGGACTGGGCTTGGGGGGGTGACAATAAGGTGAGTTTGGGCGTGTTAACTAGGATCCAGGTGCGTCTGAGTGGAGGTGTCATGTGCAGCTGACTGACAGATCTGGAGCTCGGGGACGGGGAGATGGCACCTTGAGGTGGTGTTTAGGAGTCCTCAGACTCCATGGAATTGACTCATTTGGAGTAGATGGGACTGAGTGGGAAATGTGTCAGGAGGGCAGGAGTTCCTAATCTTGAGCTTGCCTGCCCTAGACGGATGTATTTTCTTTGTGGCCTCCTTCTCTAAAAAACCCAAACGAACGCTTTTCAGGTTGAGCTATATGTGCAGAAAGGGCTTTATTATTGAAACTCAAGTCCTATTTTCTCTTCGAGGTGTGTGTGTGTGAGTGTGTGTGAGTGAGTCAGTGTGAGGGGGTGAGGGGCTTCTAACTTCCCTGAGTTATTAGAGGGAGACAGACAACCAGAAGACTGTTCTTTCAGTTAGATGTCTGATGTCATAGTGACAGGTCGGCATACTCCAGTTCAGCTTGTTAGTAGTTTCCGCTCTGAGGGACCACCACATTTCCAGAAATTACTTCTTCTTTGAACTTTGTGATGCTTCTTACTTGTTAGAGTTTAGTAGAGCCATTTCTTGGCTTATTTATAGTAGTAGAATGGGTGGGAGGGGGATATTTAGAATCAAAGCATAATTTCTCCCAGTAATTCAAATTTGACCTTGCAGGGATTGGAATAAGATTTACAACAGACAGATTTTTAAATTGTAGCTTTATTTTATTTTTTTAAAGATGTTATTTATTTGATAGAGAGTGAGAGTGCGCGCACAGGCAGGGGAGTGGCAGGCAGAGGGAGAAGCAGGCTCCCCGCTGAGCAGGGAGCCCGAGGCGGGACTGGATCGCAGGGTCCTGGGATTATGACCTGAGCCAAAGGCAGATGCTTCACCGACTGAGCCACCCGGCGCCCCAAACTGTAGCTTTATTGAGTTCATATTAATATGAGTATCCCCTGAACACATTGCATCTGGTGATGAATTAGGCTGGGTCAGTCAGTTGTGTGCTCCTAGAGAGATAGCAGCTAGCCTGGGATTAAAGTGTTCTGATAGATAATCCACTTGTAAACATGTGATCTGATTCATGTAAACGAGTTCTTTTCAAGGCTGCTGGGAAGTACGGTTGGTCAAAGCCTTTGGATTAGTAGAACATGTGATTGGTTCTCGTCAGGCACTTTGCTTTGCCTGCTGCTTGGGCCTCCCGAGGTGTATTGTGGGTTATGTTAACTTTCTGGCCCCTGGATGTGATCGACTTCCTTTTGGGCAAGTCAAGAGGACAGTCATCTGGTCAGCATGTAGTCAGATGCTGGTAGCCTGGCCTTCCATGCTGGACTTCTTGTGGGAGTTCAGTGGGCCGTTGGTCTTTTGTAACCTACGGGAATTCACACTCACTTCCCTTTCTTGGACTTGGTGTTGCGTTAGTCAGGAAGGGCCGCCTGCTGCCGGGGACGCAGGAAGTATGGTTCCTTCACGTAGTTTGTTGAGCTCTTCTCAGGAAGTGCTGTGACTGTTATTCTTTTCTCCTTAACTCACTTTCTGACGTTTAAGTTTAAAGTTCATGACTGAGGGGGGAGGGTGGGTTTTTCTTAAAAAGTTTCTGAAAATATTGCAGTCCACAGAACTTAGTTTCTTTTTTTTTTTTTTAAAGATTTATTTATTTGAGAGAGCGAGAATGAGAGAGAGAGTACATGAGAAGGGGGAGGGTCAGAGGAAGAAGCAGGCTCCCTGCCGAGCAGGGAGCCCGATGCGGGACTCGATCCCGAGACTCCGGGATCATGACCTGAGCCGAAGGCAGTCGCTTAACCAGCTGAGCCACCCAGGCGCCCCGAACTTAGTTTCTTTTAAGAACTCCTTTTTTCATCGTTTTGTACAGAGTTGGATGGGACCCAAGCCACAAAGCTTGTACCACGAATCTTATCTTATAGTTCCAGAAGAGCCCATGGATTCAGAGCATGACGGAGCCCATAGCGGGGGCCACTTAGTTAATGCCCCGAGTATGGTACTGGACAGAGGGTAGAACTTCCATACTGTCTGTTGAGGATTTTTGCTTCGTGTAGGAAGATGGTCCTCCCACATCACTGTGTTCTTTGTTCAGAGCCCAAGGTGCCCCCTTTTGAAAAGACCCTAAGAGGTTGGCCAGCTTACTTTTTTTTCCCCCACTGGGTGGTGCGTGACACTCTGCGGCCCCTGAGTATCAGACCTGTGTCCTCTGAGGGGGAGAGGCCTTGGAGGGGATGTGTAAAGGTAAAGTGTAGACCTGGGTGTAATTATCTAGTATTTGCCTTTCCATTTCTTCTTCTTCTTCATCTTTTTTTTTTAAGAGAGGGAGGTGGGGGGTGGGAAGATGAAGAGAGAGAGAGGATCTTAAGCAGGCTCCACACCCAGCACGGAGCCTGACATGGGGCTTGATCTCACCAACCTGAGATCATGACCTGAGCTGAAATCAGGTGTCAGATGCTTAACTGAGCCCCCCAGGCGCCCCTGCCTTTCTTTATTGGCATCTCACCACTGGCCACAGAGCTTGGTTGGACCTCCAGGCACATTGTTGCACATCCAGACAAAGGAAAAATGCAAGGTGTGCCAGTATTTTTCCATGGGGCACACGCAGCTTCAAGATGTTTGGTGAAATGGAAAACTCCTATCTCCCCACAAAAAGGAGAAATACCTTCTCTTTCCCCTGAGGCTCCCTGTGTCAATAGCTGTGTTTGGTCGTGTCTCAGTGGCTCTTTTGCTCTGTTTCCAAGTGGCTGATTATTCTGAACTCAAGTCCCACTGCCTTCCCATGCCTCGCAGGAGGGGTGGGCTGCCCTGTCCCACCAGGACTGCCCTGGGGGTCAGGTAGGCTTTCACTGTCTTCACTTAGTGGTGGACCCCATCCAGGGGCTCAGGGACAAGAGCATCCTTAGTCAAGTCAATTCAGATGTGGATTTCTCTTAGAGATGGTGGGAAGAAACTTCCCTCCCCTCCGTGCCTCCCTCCCTTCATGCTGCTTGTGCTAGAGTCACCCTGAAGCCTTGCCATCACCCCATCCGCACAGGTCTCTCCCTGGGTAGAGGAAGGGCCCCAGGCCAGGGGTGTTCAGCACTCAGACCCAGCCTGCTCCCCAGTGTAGGGATTTTGCAGATTCCACGGGAAGCCTTAAATCCTGTGGCTGAACCTCAGAGTCAGGTGTCCCATGGGTGGCTGGAGCCTGCCCTCACAGAGCCCGCTGGTTCCTTTCACCGTTAGAACTGTCGGCTGGGGACCGGTTTGCATTGTTTGCTGTTGCCGCCTCTGCCACCGGCTTGCCTGAGCGTCCCTAGGCGCTTGCCCTGGCCCTGTTCTCCAAACTTCCATGATATTCCTGAGTCGGCAAAAGCTATTATCTGGTCCCCTGCCCCCCACCACTTCCTCTTCTTTGTAACTAGAAACGGGAGCTGGATGGTCCTAGAAAAATGATTCAGGGGAGTCCAGGTCTAGATGTGGAAATTGTGTGTGTGTGCCGGTTTAGTTCTCTGAATGGCATGTGTGACACGGCTCTGCTTTTTTGGTGAAGTAACCACAGCTCCTCAGATCTCTCGGGGCTTCGGTTCCTGACCTGGGACGTGTGGTTTCTTAGTAAGCCTCCCTGGGGTGAGGGGACTTGCCTGTGCAGGTGGTCGCCCCTGGAGACTGGGGTGACTGTGCGGGGGTGGGGTTTGCTGCCAGCACCGGGAGCAACCTTCTCTGGGAAGATTCCCAGGAGTTAGGTTGTGGAAAGCAGGAACTAACCCCCCAGGGGCTTCTGGCTGAGGCGAAGGAAAAAAAAATGAGCCCCTGAGCGGACTTGGGCTTTTCTGCTTCTGCCCTGGCTGAGGCGCTCCAGTTAGATTTTGAGTGCCACCCGCCCAGGTGTGGTCCCACGCCCGTGCTGTCACTGGGGGGACCTTCAGAAAACGCTCTGCTCCTTCTCAGAGCGCCTTCCTCTTCGGGTGTCTAAAACTGCTGCTTAGGTTTGGGTCTCCCCCTCCACGACTCCCTGCACCTAATTGGCTTTCAGCTCCTTCTCCTCTCTAGCAAAAATAAACCTGTCAGTACACAGATGAAACAGGAAGCCAACATAAAAAAGCCTTCAACAAATCTTGGACGGAGGCCCTGGTGGAGCATTCCCAGGGAGAGCTGCCTGGCAGGGACGAGGCCTGCCCACGGCCGCCTGGGGCCCTGAGCCCGGCCCGCCGCAGCCTGCCCGGTGCCTCTCCAGGGCAGGCTGGGGCTGACGGTGGGCCCTGGGTCCGTGTGTCCTCTGGACTGGCTGAGAGGACCCTCCTGGGCTTTCCCGTGGATGGCGGTGCTCGCCAGCGCCCACGGCTTAAATTTGCTCAGCCCCCTCCTTGCCTGGAGCAGCCCCTCCGCTCGCCCTGCCTCACCACTCCAGGGAGGGTGTCCTCAGGCCTCCCCGGCTGCTCGGTGCCACCAGCTCCCCTTTCCTGTTACTTGAAGCACACATGCTGCACATTTCGACCTTTAGTTCGTGGTGGCATTTTCCTCTTTCGTCATTCTTAGATGGTTTCAGGTGTGTAAGCGTGTGAGGTCGCCAGGTTCGTGGGGGGCCGGGCTGCTCTTCCCTTGTGCCCCTCACAGGACGGAACAGCGCTCACACGATGCCTGGGGTCGCAGCCCGAGCCTCCACTTGCCCTCTCTGGGTCACTGTGTGCCGAGGATATGTCTCCGCAGCTTCCTTTTGGGGAGCCCATTGGAGTCTCCTGGCCCAGGGGAAGGATGCGGGACTGACGGCGTGGTGGTGGGGGGGTGGGTTTTAGCGGTCGCTCTGGTTCTTTTTCATATGGGCTGAGAGAGGTGAGTGCTGGGAGATCCGTTGGTGTGGCGCTGCTGTGGGGTTTTCCACCTCAAATAGACCATGTTTAATTAATGAATATTAGACTTTAAGCCCCCTCTGGGGCTTCACATTGATAGAGTGTTGTGCAGACTTTCCCATTGTCTCGTGGTTTTCCATTGGACTGAAGGATCTTTCCCTCTCCTCCTGGAAGTTAGCTTTGAGCACAGCAGGAATAAGGCCTACAGTTTGGGAAATCGAGGCAGCAATCCCTAGTTTACGCATCTAAGCCTTTCATTTGCAAGCTGCTGCTCATCGCCTGGAAGCCAGAGAACCTTAGCAAGCTGGTCCCCCTGAGTGCCGTCACCCCCTCTCTGAAACAGCGAGAAAGCATAGCTGCTCTGCCCACTCTGCACCGTGGGGCCCCAGGCCAGCCCCCAGCTTCCCAGGATCTAGAGAGCTGCTACCTTCAACCGTTGACTAAAGTTTTCTTGGCAGTGAGTCGGCTGGGACAGACCAGTGGGCTTTCTGGGAAGCACAGCTGTGGGCCATCTGGCGTCTGTGTAGGGACGTTTGCAGGGCCCTGGGAAGATTCTGCGCTTTATCATGAGGCAAGTGAATGAAGTCATCTTCCTGGAATCTGTGACCCTTCAGGCCTTGGGGTGCGCAAGCGCCCTTTCCTGAGTTCCTCTCAGAGCTGCAGTAGAAGGGCACGCACTGCAGAGGATTTTCCTGCTGCTGTTTGCTGGAATTGAGAATAGGGCCGGGCTTGTGTGGGGCTCTGGGTGTGTTGCCCCTCCCTGGTCCCCATGGAATGGGGGGGTGGCAGCCGGTGGGCAGCGGATGTGTGGTTCCATGGGCAGGACCTTGGTTGCTGCTGTCTCTGCCTAAGTGGAGTGGAGCCGGCTGCGGGGGCCAAAGGGTGCAGCTTTATGTGGCGTGAGCCCCGAGGACGACGTGTCCAGGGCTGAGGGGGCAATTCTCGCCGCTGCCGAGATGGTGCCCCCTCCCCCCAGGCTCTTCTTCCTCCAGTTCTTCTCTCCACAGCCGAGTATTCAAGAGAAAACTTATTCTGGGTCCTTCCCTAAATAAAAGCCTCGTTTATTGCCGCAGCCCTGTAGCTGGGGGCCTGGGTCGCAGTGGTCACCCTCATCCCAGACTCGCCCTGGCTCCAGGTGGCCGCCAGTGGCTTTCTGCAGGGGTTTGGTGCGGCAGCCCGGCGTTACCCCTGTGGTGGCTTCCATGAGTTTACTTGTGGCTGCTCTAGATTTGGAGCTGTCTGGAGCCAACTGCAAGTTGGGGTTTAGCTGTAGGCATTGGCACTTCTCAAGTTGCTCAATTAGTAGGGGCTGAAGGAAAAGCCCTTTTGCAGAGTTTGACTTGGGCTCACTTAAAATGGTCTAGAGAATCGGAAATTGGTTAAAAAAAAAATTTCCGTTCCCCTCCATCCCCCCACTGGAGCTGAGAGAGACTTCTGAGGAAGTGTTGGAGAAGTATGACCCTTTGCGTGTCTCTTTAACCAGGTCACCATGGCTGCTGTTGGCTCCTTTGCTGTCCCCGACTGTCCCCCAAGTCACCTCCCCTCCTTGTTGCCTGTGTCCAGAGGGTGTGCACAGGTTCCAGTGGATCCGAAACCTGGTCCCAGAGTTCGGGGTCTCCAGCTCCCACGTCAGGGTGCTTTCTTCCCCGGCGGAGTTTTTTGAGCTCATGAAGGTAAGTTATGTCCACGGGAGAGAGGGATGGACGCTGGAGTTAGAGGCTTAGGGGCCTGAGGCTGGGTGAGTCCTGAGCAGAAGTGCCTTCTGTTCTGGAAGTTTCTGATGGCTGCTCGGCTTCTTGCTGTGGGTTCTTCTCCCTGTTAGGTTTCCAGCCTCACAAATGCTTGAGTTGTGCCGTCATCAGAGGCTCCTCTGCATGGCTAACGTCTCAGGTAGAGTAGCTCAGAGTGGGTGGGCAGTGAGGGGCAGCTCCTAGATTTTGATTCTTATGGACAGATGATTCCATCGGTTCCATTGGAAGGGAGGTTAGTGAGGGCGGGTGGGCGTCCCTGCTAACGATGTCTGGGGAGAAAGGAACCTTATTCTAGTCACGGCACGACACACCCCTGCCCCTGCAAACATCTCCAACATAGCGGTTTCATCTTGGGAGGTGGGGCATACGGGGAATGAAGACCCAGCTGTGACCCATGGATGAGATTTGATGTGTAGGAAGTGGTTGGAATTCTCTTGTTCGGTGAAGAGGCTTTACGGATCACTGGAAAAGTTGGACACCTTGTTTTAGGCCTTATGATCCCTGTTCTTTCCTGTGACTTTGTCTAAAGTTTGTGCCTTCTCTGAGATGCTCACCTTTGCATTTGGGGGGTTGGGCTTTCAGTACTCAGGTGTTTGTGGCCCATCTAGTTACTTGAGGTGAAACTGCTAATCGGAATAAGTAATTTGAAACTGATTAATTTTTTTTTAAAGATTTTATTCATTTATTTGACAGAGACACAGCGAGAGAGGGAACACAAACAGGGGGAGTGGGAGAGGGAGAAGCAGGCCTCCCGCGGAGCCAGGAGCCCGATGCAGGGCTCAATCCCAGGACCCCGAGATCATGACCTGGGCTGAAGGCAGCCGCTCAACCAACTGAGCCACCCAGGCGCCCCAGCTGATTAATTTTTTAAAAAATATTTTTGTTTATTTATTTGACAGAGACACAGCGAGAGAGGGAACACAAGCAGGGGGAGTGGGAGAGGGAGAAGCAGGCTTCCCACGGAGCCCCCCAATATGGGGCTCGATCCCAGGACCCTGGGATCATGACCTGAGCTGAAGGCAGACGCTTAACCGACTGAGCCACCCAGGCACCCCGAAGCTGATTAATTTTTGTTAACATGAACTCTCTGGGTTCAAATTAGCAATGATGTTTGAATTAAGGTATGATGAGGTCAGACAGGCAGAATGGTAGTAGATAATAGGAAATACACGTAGAGATTAATTTTTCTGCAGAATGAACTGTACTTGATTCGAATACGTGTACATTCTCCTTTTGCCCTGTTGTTCTGTAGATCCACAGTTAGCTTAATTTCTGACTGGCTCTTTCCAGAATGCATTCTGCATGTGCGTGTTTGTGTCTGTCTGTTTATGTGTTCTCCCCACTTCCCTGCACTGCTCATCTGTCCTGTGCATCTTTTTTGTGGAGAACTGATGTTAAGGTGGTTTGCTCTTTGCTCCTACTTGGTTCTCTGTTTGGCTTGTAGAAACAGGTTTTGCAGAGGCAGTTCTTTGTGTTCTAGTCAACTCCGGGTGAAGGACTGGCTGAGTCTCTGCGTGGCCATCCCCATCTGCGCACCTGCCTGGGTGGGGCTGTGGAGGCAGGAAGGGCCCCAGGGTTTGGCCCAGCAGGCTGGGAGGAAGCCCTTCTCTCTTGCCCTTTGAACTGAGCCCCGGGCAGATTCTGACGCAGGGATTGCGCTGGTGGGATGTGTGTCTTCCCCGGGCCCACAGAGCAGCCTTGTTCCCTGAGAGGGGAGTGCAGCCTGCCGTCTGCCTGGCCTGCGAGCCCTCGAGCCCTCGCTGCAGTGCCTGAGCCGAGGTGCCTTTTCCCAGAGTCACTGTTCCCTCTGTGTAATGGCGTTCCCTGCAGGCGTCCGCTTCCCAAATAACCAAACAGAGGAGACGGTGGACTTGGGACATTCTCTCGTGCTTTCCTGGTCTGCAGGCCTTGTGCCAGCGTGTTGGTGTGTTTCTGTGGTCGGGGCGCCCCTCCTGTGCAGGCCGTGTGGGCTGTGGGTGCCGCATCCCTCCTGGGTCAGAAAGCAGGTGTGTGCCCTGCTTTCTGCCTCCCTCCTCCCGCGAGGCCTGGCCCTCCTGCCTCTCCTTCCAGAGCATGACCTTTGGCATGCTGCCCATCTTTCTATGCCTGTCACCCCCCTGGGGCAGGATGCTTCGAGCCCTGGAGGGGTCTGTCGTTCCCCACACTGGAGCAGGTCTAGAGAGAGCACTCTGCCTGTTGGGACTGAGGTGACACAGTCGTCTTAGAGTGCTGGTCTGTTCTGTCCTTGTGCCTGGGGACCCTTCTGCGTTTCGGAGGAAATACGTGCCCGCTCATTGGGAAACCCAGCCACATAGGTGCGGACGGGGGCAGAGTGTCACGCACGTTGGCTCTCACACTCCCCTCCTCTGCTCTGACCTCAGGGACCGCGCTCTTGTGCCCTGCACGTGCCCCACGTGACACCCCCAGGTGGTTTGCACCCGGGGCAGCGACTGCTTCCATCCCAGCAGTACACTGTGGACATTGTGTCAGGTCACTGTCACACATCCTTCATTCTTTCAATGGCTGTGTCGTGTCTCGAACAGTTAGGTCGTGTCTTTCAGGGGGAGGATTTTTTTTTAATTTGACAGAGACACAGCAAAAGAGGGAACACAAGCAGGGGGAGTGGGAGAGGGGAGAAGCAGGCTTCCCGCCGAGCAGGGAGCCCGACGCGGGGCTCGATCCCAGCAGCCTGGGATCATGACCTGAGCCGAAGGCAGACGTTTAACTGAGTCACCCAGGCGCCCCAGGGGGAGTATTTTAATTTAGGATCGTGGGTCTTTATTTGGACGGTTACCATCAGCTTCAGATACCAGAAGTTGGGCCCGGAGCGTTACTTGTTAGGTTTCCTCAGTGAGCTGTGGAA
The DNA here is from genome assembly GCF_002201575.2 of Neomonachus schauinslandi. NCBI lineage: Eukaryota > Metazoa > Chordata > Mammalia > Carnivora > Phocidae > Neomonachus > Neomonachus schauinslandi. The sequence continues at coordinate 56,329,534 of NC_058417.1, forward strand.
GCCATGACTGTGACTCGTTTTTCCTCTTTCAGGGCCAGATCAAGGTGGCCAAGAGACGCGTGGTGATGGCGTCGCTCTACCTGGGGACGGGTCCTTTGGAACAGGAACTGGTAAGGTTTGAGGTGGGGTGGTCCCCATGGCAGCAGTGAAATCGCCCTGCACCCCCGGCCGCCCGGCGCCGTAGAGTTGGGGTTGAGCCGCCTTGTCTTGGTCCTCGCCTCACAGCCGCTGCTGGGGGTCGGCCCCGTCAGGAGGGCCAGTGAGGGGTGCGCGGGGGCGGGGCGCGCTCATCCTCGCTCTCAACGTCCTCCCCACCCTGCACCGGGGTTCCGAGGCTGCTGTGTCTGCCAGTCTAGGGCTCAGCAAACTACGGCCCGCTGCCTGTTTTTGTATGGTCTGTGGGTTAAGAATGGTTTTTTCGTTTTCAAATGACTGGAAAACAAAAGGAGGAGCGTACTGTGATACAGGAAAAGCCTGTGAAATTCAAATTTCTGTGTCCGTAAATAAAGCTTTATTGGAACACAGCCGTGCTTGCTCACGAATGTATTGTCTGCATCTGTGCTCTTGCTGCAGTGGCAGAACTGAGTAGTTGTGACAGGGACCCTCTTGCCCCCAAGGCCCCGGGTATTTGCTGCCTGGCCCTTTGCAGAAAAGATTTTCTGACCCTATATTAGACAAATGAACCTAAGCGCAGGTCAGGCTGGGGTCAGGTGCCAGGTCTGTGGCCTGTCTGTTCCCCCTGGGCTTGGTGTCACACCACACTTGTCGCCTGTTGTGAGATGGGCAGGGTGGGAAGGAGCAGCACCGCCAGTTTGCTCAGGGCGAGCTTCGTGTGGCGTGAGTCCAGCGCATGCTCTGGTGCGCGGGCGCCGTCTCTAGGCTGACTTAACATGAGTGTGGGCGAGACTCTTGGGATGGCTTTCCACTCTGAGGCTGTGAAGTGGGCCTGAGTGTTTCTTGGGTTCCTCCTTGTCTGGACATCCACAGGTAGGAGCTAAGAAATGCCAGGGATTGGGTGCAGAGAATGGTGGGAAGGGGGGTCAGCAGAAGCACGTCTGTCCTCTCCTCTCCCTCCCTGGCAGGGAGGTCTCCCTCTGTCTTCAGGACACGCTTTTAGCTGCAAGCTTGGGAAGCCTGTTTGTTCTTCTGGGAGAAGAATGTCATGTCCAGCTCATGGAGAGTGGCCAGTGGGCAGGTTGTGTCTTGGATTCATTGGTTCAGCAAATATTTACCGTGTGCTGTCCATGTGTAGGCACTGTTTGCTGTGTGGCTGTGGGGATTGTCTGTTGAAACATGAGAGAGCTCGCGTCTTAGAGAGCCTTTCCAAGACTGGCAAGGTCCAGACTGCTTGGGTATCATGTCTCTCTTCCTGAGAGGCCCGGCTGGATGAGGGTGCCACATGGCACCTTCTGGTTACTGTTACTGGTCTCAGAAGAAGTCTCATGGTGTTGACTCTTGAGCGCTCATGGTCCATGTGTGTGTTCCAAGAGGATGTGTGGGGGGGTGTGGGGGGCGTTACCTGGCAAGTTGATCCTTTTTTTTTTTTTTTTTAAGTAGGCTCCACACCCAGCATGGAGCTCAATGTGGGGCTTGAACTCACAACCCTGAGATCAAGACCTGAGCTGACAACCAAGCCGACAACTGACTAAGCCACCCAGGCACCCCTTAATCCGTTCTTTTAATATATAATCATCTTTTTCAGTCTTATACTTCTGTTCTTTTGGGGTTCTTTCCTTGATAGGTAGATTGCCTGGAAAGCACTCTGGAAAAGTCACTCCAAGCCAAGTTCCCTTCAGACCTCAAGGTGTCCATCCTCTTGGACTTCACACGGGGCTCAAGAGGTGGGTCTGGTGCACTCCCTGCCTCTGACGTTTCCTTTTTCAGAGCCCTTGTTCAGGAGTACGCTCCCCCCCCCCCCCCCCCCCCCAGCAAAGGCAAGGATGTTTGAAGATAGCCCCCAGACTGCCTGGGTTGTCCATCAGCATTCCTTCTGTAGCAAATGACTGGAAGCTCAAGAAAAAACAACTTGGGCAAAAAAGAGGCAGTTTTCAACTCCCATGACTGACCTCCTTTGGGTGGGTCATGATCTGGGGGTTTGGCTGGTCACCAGGACCCATCTGCTGGCCCTCCCTTTTTTTTTTTTTTAAATTTCTGTGGTTTTATTTTTTTTATTTTTTTTAAAGATTTTATTTATTTATTTGACAGATATAGCGACAGAGGGAACACAAGCAGGGGGAGTGGGAGAGGGAGAAGCAGGCTTCCTGCTGAGCAGGGAGCCCGATGCAGGGCTCGATCCCAGGACCTGGATCATGACCTGAGCTAAAGGCAGATGCCTAATGACTGAGCCACCCAGGCACCCATGGCCCTCCTTCCTTTGGGCTGGCTTTATTCTCAGACTCCGTGTGGTGGCCTCTGGAAGCCCCAGGCCCATCTGGCCACAACATTTTGTCCATCGGAAGAGAGTCTGCTTCCCGAGGGTCAGACCGAAGCTTCTGAGTGGCCTGCCATGGGCCGTGCACCGGGGCTCTGCGTGTGCTGACTGGCCCAGTCCAGGCCTGGGTGCCCTCCTGTGGAGCTGGGGTGTGAGTTTAGGGAGGGTAGAGCCATCATTACCCAGAGTAGGAACGCCAAGAGTGGAGTAGGGTGGTACCCCTAGGAGGAGGTGGGGTATGGTTCCCAGGAGAGGAGGGTAAATGGGTGCTGGGTGCTAAAATGGCAGATGTCTGCTGCCCCGACCGCCCCAGTCTTGTTCTGAGACATGTTGGTGTCCGGAGCAGAATTTGGTCTGAGGTCCTCCGGCTCGCCATGGTGCCAGGTGTTCTGGCTGATTTGGATGGGCAATGCAGGCAAATGTGGGCCCATGGTAGGCGGTTCCTCCCCGGCAGGCACAGTATCTTTTCTGGTGTGAATCGCCGGTCCTTTTTCTTTTGGTCACCGCTGTATTTAGGTAGGAAGAACTCCCGCACAATGCTGCTCCCGCTGTTACAGAGGTTTCCAGAACAGGTCCGCGTCTCTCTCTTCCACACGCCTAACCTCCGTGGGCTTCTCCGGCTCCTGATCCCTGAGCGCTTTAATGAGACGATCGGCCTGCAGCACATTAAAGTGTACCTCTTTGACAACAATGTCATCTTGAGCGGGTGAGTTAGCTGCCTTCCCTCAAGGGCTTCCCCTTAATATCGTCCAGGGTGGAGGTTAGTGGAACACAGAGAAGGAATGTGGTCATACGTTTCTAGTCTAGTTGTCATACTGCCTCACTGTCTTCTGGTGGCTCTGGCTGTGGCCACCGGAAGCCCACTCGGGGTGCTCAGAAGGGAGCCCTGGCTTCTTGAGCACTTCTTGGATGCTAGCCACTCCTCTGTGCCTGGGTGTGCTGTCACAGGTCATCCTCGTGGGGACCCATGTAGTGTTTTCCTCACTTAGCGCGCAAGAGACTAGAGAGGACAAATGACTTCCTTAGGCAGAGCCAGGAACACAGAAGAAACAAACCACAGAGCCACCATGACAGTTCGGGTCCTTTTGATTCTGAAACTTGGGCCCTGGTGATGAGCCCCGGGGGGTAGTTGGCTTTATGAATGTCATTCTTCTCCCAGCTGATTGTTGCCTCAGGGGCGGGGCTCTGTGGCTCCCTCCTTTGTGTCACCTCATGCCACTCATGCCTCGTCTTGTGTGAGTGGCCACGCTCAGGGTCTGCTGCCGCCGTGGGGTCCTGACCTGTGTCTGTCGCCGCCCTGCTCCCGCTTGTTCCTGGGCATTCGCTGTCGCATCCTCTCCAGCCTGAGTCCTCACTCGCCTCTTTCCTCCCTGCAGCGCGAACCTGAGCGACTCCTACTTCACCAACCGCCAGGACCGCTACGTGTTCTTGCAGGACTGCCCCGAGATTGCGGACTTCTTCACGGAGCTGGTGGACGCAGTGGGGGACGTGTCCCTGCAGTTGCAGGGGGATGACACAGTGCAGGTGGTGGAGGGGATGGTGCACCCTTACAAAGGTACGGTCCCAGGCTCTGCTGCCCTCCCGAGTTTGTGGGTAGGGGTGAGGGCTGAGGGGCGCGCACCTCTGGGAGCCTTGCTGCGGGCTGGCGAGACTTGGGTGGCAGAGCCTCATTCTGCTTTTGTCTCTGAGGCCAGACAGAGGTGACTCACTTGCCACCAGTCATGCTCTGTGGGTCCAGGGAAGGTGGGAGTGTGGGCTTCGGCCTGGGCCTGGGGGAGGGAGCCAGGGGCCTGCCCTACACTTACAGGAAGTAGCCTGCTGACTGACTGCCCTCCCCAGGGCCACTTCCCCAGTGGGGAGCACCGAGGCTCTGTGGCTCTCAGCTCCACTGAGATCTGTGGCCTCCTGCCTGGAAAGTGAAATGGGAGAGCCCTCAGCTCTGCTCCCTGGAAACAGGCAAACCCTGGCAGCTAGTGTTCCTGGGGGCATTTGCATTCCTGTGATTCCTGTGGTTTCCTGGTGGCCTTTGGGAAGGCCTGCTGCTGAATTTGCAATAGTGTCAGCAATGTGGGGAGGGGTAGACCCTGACCTTATAAGGAGAAGAGCCCCTGTCCTGGGCGCCAGGGGAGCCCTAGCCCTGGAGCCAGTATGTGATTGGGGTGCCTGGCCTGCCTGCTGCCAGCCTGGATCCTCGGTTATTATTATGATATTTTGAATTTTTATCAATAAAAAATTTGTGGAAATTTGTTTTCTCTCATTATATGAGTGCCTATGTATTTTCCTCAGTTTTGTCCTTTGGCTCGCAAAGCCTGAAATACTTAATATCTGGCCCATGCAGGAAACACTGGCCAACCGCTGGTCTAACTTTACAGGCCAGGCATGAATGTCCGGAGAAGTAGGCCCCACGTTCTGGGAAGGATGGGTCAACATGCTCGGGGGGCAGGTAGGGGTGCCTGGGCAGGCGCAGGTGTACTCAGGGGATCAGGGCAACTCAGAAGGAGCGAACAGATGCAGGGGACACTCGTGACACTCAGAAGGACAGCCTGAGACATGGTGGGGCCAGTGGCTGCCTCTTCCCCCCGTGGGTGCTGCTGTCAGGGAGGGAGGGTTCGCACAGGCCATCCCTTCTCCTTGTTCCGGAGCCCACCCCCAGAGGCCCTCACGTGTAGCCCTGTCCCCAGCTGTGAGTGCGTGAGTGCGTCCTGTCCTGTTCCTCTTTGATTCTGGCTCAGCCTTCCCCGAGGCTTGCTGTTGCTCAGCTTCCCAGAGGGCCAGCTCTGGGCAGCGTGGACATTCTCTGTTCTCCCATCATTGTCACTCTGTGAACTTTGCTCTTTGCCTGCTCCCCGCTCACACTGTGCTTTTGGTTTTATCCTCACTTCTCAGGTTGGATGCTGGCTCGTTAGTGTTCAGGGTTGTCGTCTGCTGATAGCATTTATGGTTATTTCTTGTCCGTTCAGTGTGTCTGGACAGCTGCCTGTCTCCAGTGGTCATTTCTCGTCTGTCAGTGTGTCTGGACAGCTACCTGTCCCCAGTGTCTTGTGTAGACATGCAGGGTCCCAGCCTGCCTATCCACGTGCTGCACCTTGGGGGCCCCGCTTTCACTGTCCCACCATGTGGTGCTTGCTCAGCCCACAGTTGTGCCCATGCTTTGTGGCTCACGCTCACATGTAACTTTATTGTTAAACCTTCTCGCTGAAGTACACGCTGAACACCACCCATAGGCGTGCAGTTCACATGTGTGTGCCTCGTGGGCTGGCTCCTGGAAGCGCCCTCCGGTCCCCTCTCAGGCCCTGAATCCCAAGGTTCCACTCCCTTGATTTCTGTCGCCCTCAAGTAGTCTGGCCTGTTTTTGAACTTTATGGGGGGCGCCTAGCTGGTTCAGTTGGATTCATGGTAGAGCAAGTGACTCTTGATCTTGGGGTCGTGACCCACATTGGGTGTGGAGATGACTTAAAAAAAAATCTTTAAAAAAATGAACTTTTTATAAGTGGAACTGGTAGAGGCCTTTTCCCGTTCCCTGGCGCAGGCTTTTCGTGGCCTTTCCCTGGATGTTGATATCCACGGAGGAGCCTTGCTTGGAGCCTGGGGCCAGTGCTCCATTGAAGCATGTCCATAGATGGTCAGTCAGGGCATCTGCACTTGCCTGTCTGTTGCCATGTCCCCGTGCAGGCAAGAGCCAGAGCCTCCACTTTTCCTCCTTCACCCTTCCCTCCCGTGTGTCCCTACAGGTGACCGGGCTGCATACTGCAGGGCGGCCAACAAGAGGGTGATGGATGTGATCAACTCGGCCAGGGCCCGCCAGCAAGTGCTGCACGCCCAGACCTTTCATGGCGACTCCCTCTTGACTCAGGAGGACGCAGCAGCTGCTGGGGACCGGAGGCCAGCCCCCGATACCTGGATTTACCCATTGATCCAGATGAAGCCTTTTGAGATCCAGATTGACGAGATCGTCACGGAGACCCTGTTGACAGAGGCTGAGCGAGGAGCCAAGGTCTATCTCACCACCGGCTACTTCAACCTGACCCAGGCCTACATGGACCTGGTCTTGGGCACTCGGGCCGAGTACCAGATCTTGCTGGCCTCCCCGGAGGTGAACGGCTTCTTCGGAGCCAAGGGGGTGGCAGGGGCCATCCCGGCCGCGTACGTGCACATCGAGCGACAGTTCTTCAGTGAGGTGTGCAGCCTGGGGCAGCAGGAGCGGGTCCAGCTGCAGGAGTACTGGCGGCGGGGCTGGACGTTCCACGCCAAAGGTATGCAGTCAGCGCCGGGCCCTCCTCCTCTCTCATCCTCCCGGCAGCCGTGTGCACGTGCCACCTCCTGTCTGAGAGTTTCAGTTGTGCACATTTCTCCCTCTCCTGCTCCCAGAACTTAACACGGATGACATGGGTGGCCGTTTCAGGAAGTGCGCACGGAACTTCTCGGGGGGTGGGGGGTGGGGGTGGAGAGGCCCATGCCGTCACCTTCCCTGGTCGGCGGTCTCCCCTGCATCGGCTGGGCCCTTCTCAGGGACAGAGGATGTGTTGGGGATGAATTATTTGGTATTAAACAGTCTGGTTTTTCAGTCTTTCCCTCCCCACTGTGGTTCTTTTTCCTCTTTGTGAATCCTCAGCTTTTTTTCCATAGATGAGGAAGTCGAGGCCACGTCCTTTCCATTCTGAGCCGTGCGGCGCTGCCCATACATGGGTCATGGTCTGAACTGCATGTGGATTACGATCCCCACAGGCATCAGTGCATTCCTGGGGCAGCCCACGCGTGCCATAATCCCAGGGCCGCGGTCTGAGACGGCGATAAACGGGTTTAAAACCTTGTGCTGAGCAGAGGGATTATCCCCGCTGCTGCTTGCTATTTTGAGGGCACCTGCCTGTGGGGCGGAGTCACTCCTGATGCTCCAGGGGCCACACAACCGAGCTGCTTAGTCCTGTGGCTGAAGAAAAGTGACCGACGCAGAGAGCCTCTGGCCACGGGTGACATGTGTGGTTTTTCTGGCTTCTCTTTGGTGGTCAGAGGCTGTTTTGCTCCTGGGCTGGTCCTGGAGTCTTGCAGAAGGGCTGATGGAGGAGGGGGTGGTATTCTCTCAGTCTCTGGTCTCTGCCTGGGAGTCCAGCCTGCAGATGGCCACAGCCACTTGTCTGCGTTGTTTAGATCTGAGGTCATTTTGGGATCATTGCCTGGGTGGAAGTCTTTTTTTTCTTACATCAGTGGTTTTCACCTGGGGATACGTTAAAAGAAATATTAAAGCCCAGACTGCCCTCCTCAGTCTCTTGAATCCAGCTCTCTGGGGACAAATCCAATGCGGTATTTTTTTTCAAACAAAACAAAACAACTCCCCAGGAGTTTCTGAGGCCTTAAGAATCACTGATAGAGCTTCTGGCCTCCCGGGTGGTTCCCACTTCCTGCTGGGAGGCCCACTGCCTGGGCAGGTGGCCTCCTTGGGTGTGGGAAGTGACTACCTCATTGTGCTGTCGGGCTGAGCCAGGCAGGTGGTCAGATGCCTCAGGGCTGGCATGGCTAACCAGGGACGAGGTGTGGAAAGTATTTTAGGGTTGATTTTGTTCCTTATGAGAACAGCGAAGGTGCCTGGGCACGCGGTATTGAAGACTGAGCTGAGAGGTGGGGGAAGCTTTGTTCTTTGGAGGGGACATGTGTCTAGGGAGCAGTGCAGGGGACGCCTAGATAGCGCTCCCTCCTCTTCTGTCCTGGGGCACTTGGGGCCCCCCAGCTCAGCCTGGCCTGATGGTTCTGACTGGGCCGTGGGTTATTTCCCTGAAGCGGGCAGTACTGATAAGTGAGCAGTGACCCCCCCCCCCCATTTACTGTTGAAACAGAAACACCCAACCGGCTCTTCCAGTGTGGCTCACCTGTTCCCGGACAGGCATGCTTCTGCCCCGCCCCAGGTGGGGCCTTGCACTTTGGGAGCACTGGATTAGTGGGGAAGGCCAGGAATCCCAGGGCACATGTGCGTGTGCGTGTGTGTGTGTGTGTATGAATGAGAGTGTGTGTGAGAGAGAGGGAATGGGGGAGGTGGTACCTGAGCAGGGGGGCCAGGAGTCAGAGGTCGGTCAGTGCTGAAGTCAGAGGCCAGGGTCCTTTCCTATGATTGAGATCGATAGTTGGGGGGGTCCTTAAGTCGGCCCCCTTTTCTGGTTCATTCCTGGATGCTCATTTTCCCCAAAGCAGCCTAGGAGAGGAGCAGGCAGCCCAGGTGGTGGCTGGGGTGGGTGGTTGGGTTTACTGGCTGTTTACTCTCTGCAAGGCCTGTGCTGGGTACAGGTGGTGTGTCGGTTTATTCCTGCTGAGGGCTGAGCACCCGCTACCCTGAGCCTTACCCACACCCCTGCAGGACAGGCCTGGCTCATCTCGGCTCCCAGTGCTCCCATAAGCCCTTGGTGAGGAGAGTGAGCCGGGGTCCCATGTTCGCAGCGTCCACATCCTTGTGGCTCTAACAGCGCCCCCCTCCCCCCCCGCCCCAGTCAGTCAGGGAGGGACTCGGTGTTGAACCTGATGGTGGCCCCATGGGGTGAAGTGATGCAGGAACACTTTGCGTGGGCCCTGCCCGCGGGCAGCCAGCACGCTTGGCAGGAGGCATCCTCCTCATGGAAGTGACCACACCGGGCAGCAAGTGCCAGTGGATAGCAGCTCAGCCTGATGGCAGGAGGTTCCAAGGACTAGGGTGTATCCTTCAGTTCTTCCCGGCTCATCAAGGATGGGGGCATATCAAGCGGTGGTTCAGATGCCTCGTTGGAAGGACCTTGTGGGAGGTGACTCCTGTGGAGGCAGTGATTCTTCTGTTTGGTGGGCTCCTGAGTAGAGGCACGTCTCACTGGTGTGCTTTGCTGATGCCTTAGCCGACTTGAGTATTTGTCATTTTAATGTTGCTTCGAAGTACCAGAGAAACCTTCCACTATTTAAAGGCATGTACTCGAGAGACTTTTGCAACGTGGTCTCTTAAGTTTTCTTTGGGTTTTTGCAAAGGCCACCTATTCAGAAAGCTGAGGGAGGGGAGCCCCTTGTACTTGCAATGGGCTGGAGAGGCCATCAGACTTGGATTCTTGAAGCCTAGTTTTCAGCCCAAATTTACCTTTGGCAAACGTGGAGGGACCTGGTCCAACCTCTGTGTGACACGGGGTGATGGCATTGGTTCGCCCTCAGGAGAGTACGGTGACCTGACATGCATTCTGTCGGGGTTTCTAGTGGCCAAGAGGGAGGTGGCCCCGGGGGTCGTGGGGTGGGCGCTGGAACACACAGGGCCCAGAGGCTCATGGGCCGCAAGTGGGCTGCTGGTGGATGGGCCTGGGGTGGGGGTGGGGGGTCCTGCATCTCTTGGGGAGGAGAGGTGTCTTTGTCACCTGTGATTTTGTTGCTGCCCCCGCCCCGTGGGTCCCTGAAGGACACTGCTGAAGCTGGAGGTCTTAGCTGCATCTTCTTGACCTCTGGAGGGGCGGCTGGGGGGCAGGCTGGCTGGAGGTCCGTGTTAGACACGAGGCTGCCAGCAGCCCCTCAGGTTCGTGCCTGGGCCATTTCCTGTGGCCTGGCCCTCACTCCTTTCCCTGTAGGCGGGGTGCACTGAGGCTCTGTGAGCTGGAAGCACCTGGAATGCTGCGGGACGGTCACCTGAGTTGGCGCTGGGTGTCTGTATTTTTTTTTTTCCATCTGTGCTTTCATTTGTTTTGCATTTGGTGCCGAGCACAGCAGTTCACAGCTCGTGTAGTTACAGTTAGCCTTTTAAGTGGAGATGTATACTTATTTTATGTATTTATTTTTTAAAGACTTAGTTTTTGTTTTTTTTTTTTTAAAGATTTTATTTATTTATTTGACAGACACAGCCAGAGAGGGAACACAAGCAGGGGGAGCGGGAGAGGGAGAAGCAGGCTTCCCGCTGAGCAGGGAGACCAACGCGGGGCTCGATCCCAGGACCCCGGGATCATGACCTGAGCCGAAGGCAGACACTTAATGACTGAGCCACCCAGACGCCCCTAAAAGACTTAATTTCTTTAGAGCGGTTTGGGGTCAGAACAAAATTGAGGGGAAGGTATAGAGATTTCTCACACACTGCGCCCTACTCACGCCCAGGCTCCCCACTGTCAGCATCCAGCAGCGGAGAGTACGCTCGTAACTGATGAACCGGCATTGACACACTGTCATCCCCCAGAGTCCACACTTTCTATCTGGGGTCATCCTGGTGGTGTGCATTCATGGGCTCACGCGGGTGAGGACATATATCTCTCATCACAGTGTCACACAGGCTTTCACTGCCCTGAACATCCTCTGTGCTTCCTGTCTGTCCCTGACTCTGACAGTCCCATATTGTCACCTTTCCCAGAATGTCATACAGTTGGACTCACACCGTCTGTTGCCGTTTCACACTGACTGTTATACTAGTAATGGGTGTTTAAGGTTCTTTTTTTTTAAAGATTTTATTTATTAGAGAGAGAGAGTGAGGGGAAGAGCAGAGGGGGAGAGGGAGGGACAAGCAGATTCAGGCAGCTTCCCCGATGCAGCCTCGATCCCATGACCCCAAGATCATTACCTGGTCCGAAAGCAAGAGTCGGCGGGTTAGCTGAGCCACCCAGGCGCCCGCGTTTAAGGTCCTTAAACCTTACGACTTTTCATGGCTGGATAGCTCTTTCCTTTTAGTGCGTATAGCATTCCCTTGTCTGGATGGACTACAGTTTGTTTATTCATCCATCCACCTACTGAAGGACATCTCGGTGGCTTACAGGGATTTGCCTTTTAAACCTGGTCCTGGTGGACAGCGGGGTCTGGGGCCAGGTGCACAATGGCTGTCAGTGGTTGTAAGCACTGTATCTGTCACGTGCCAACCAACTAATCTCTCTAGGTCTTGGGGAGGCAGCAGCCCCAGAGGAGCCTGAGTGGGGATGACGGATGTGTCTTTTGGGCCTGGTTCTCACGTCTCCTGCTCCCTGGAGAGGAGTGGGCCTGAGCTGTGCCCGGTGCCGTCGCAGGACTTCTGGCTGGGGAGGCACACAGCCCCTTGGGGCAGGGGCCATGTCCACGCTGGGGGACGTCTCGGGAGGATCAGAAAATGAGCTTTGAGGTGTTGCCTTGGATCTCATCTGGTGCAGTACCCTAGCACTAACAGCCCAATGTGTGTGGCCAGGGCGGGGCAGGCCATTGGATTAAGAGATTTCTGGCTCCTGCTGACAGAGGAATCTGTTAATGATTGTGAGAATTGTCACTATTTTTACTGCTTTCCCGACAGGCGGCTTGGCATAGTGCCCAAAGGTGAGCTTGCAGTGCGAGCTGGGGCAGCTCCATCCTGTGTGTCCGGGGCACACGTGCCTCCCCCGGGCGCCGACAGGTGTGCGCTGGAGCGGGGCCGCACCCGCACCGACCGCTCTGCGGGGGAGGGGCAGGCCCGGAGTGTAACAGGCAAGTGCTTAGCCCTCTGAGGTCAGGACTGTGGTGTCTCCTGTCCCCTTGTATTTTTATAGGGGTCTGAGGATCCTCTGAAATTTGTCACGGAATATTGTGGCAAAGGTGAGGGAGGGGGCATAAGTTGACATTTTTCTTGGAGAGAGCCTCAGGGAAGTTCTCCCACCAGAAATAGTCGTGAGCTCCTGATTTAGAAGTCAGTTTTTTGTACTTAATTTCATCATCGTGTGTTGGAAGATCACCGTTAGCCTCATTTATTTTGTTCAAACAAGTATTTATGTAGGGTCTGCCGTGTGCCAGGCAGCATTCAGGGTGTTGGGAACCAGTCACTGGGGACCAGACAAAGCCCCTGCCCTCCCCAGGCGTCTGTGTCGTTTAACAGGAAGCAGATACAAACAGATTCATCTGTTCAAATATAAGGTCAGGTAGGGAAATGGGTTATGTAGAAGACCAGAGCAGAAGGAGGAATCCAGGCCGATGGGGGTCTGTTAGATGGGGGGGGGGGGGGGGGTGGTTGGGAAGGCCTCTCTGCGGAGGAGACACTTGCTGAGCACAGACCTTGGCTGGAGGGTCCAGGTGGAGGGCCCAGGAGTGTGAGGCCCCGAGACCATGCTAGGCATGAGGAGGAGTGAGGGGGCAGGTCTGGAGGGAGTGAGGCCGGAAGGCGGCCGGGCCATGGGAAAAGCTCAGAGGACTGGTGAGGGAGCTCTGTGGGAGCCCTTGGGCCATCTGGTTTACCCTGCATCGAGGTGCTGGGACCGTGTGGAGGAGGGACCGTAGGCGCGGGCAGAGCACAAGAAGCAGCCGGGGCAGGCAGTGAGGGTTCTCGTTGTGGAGCTGGGAGCCCGCAGAAGTCTTGGGACTCAGTTCAGTCATCTGTGTATCCCCAGCATGCTCCCTCTGGGGCTGAGGACTGCCCATGGCCAGTCCCCTCCCGTGCTGTCGCTCCTGCTGCGGAGTCTCTCCCAGTCTGGTGGGTCCTAGATTGGTAGGGGTGTTGGGCACAAAGGTCAGGCCCTGGGCTTGATAACAGGCTTATGGCCCTGCTGGGAAGTGCGAGAGCCCCCGCCCTGCCCCTCACCCTCCCAGTGTGCTCAGGCTCCCAGTGAGGGATGCACCCTCTTGAGTCCCTCCCTGAATCAAAGTTTTCTGGCTGTCCTCCCAGCCTAGCCCAGCAGCAGAAACGTCCCACCTTTGGAGAGCTTGCACCCCGAAGGGCTGGCTGTTCATGGGGTGGTGTGTCGAGCTCCTGGGGCACAGCACCATGTGGCCTCAACATCAGTGGTCTTTATGTTCTTTTGGATGGAGAAAGATCACAGTCCACATGGGTCTACGGGGGAAGCGGTGGGGCGGTTGCGGGCCTCACCAAGGCGGCCAGCAGGTTCAAAATGCGTGCTACCCATCACTCGCACATGCTCTCCCGAGGCCAGCCTGGGCCAGAGACAAAAGCCGAAAGAAGACAGGTGTCTGTTGTGCCTTCCCAGTGGGGTGATTGTGGCGGGTGAGGGCTGAGAAGCTCTTGTCTCACGAAATGTAGAGCCCAGGTAACCTCTGTGCAGCACGTGGACGTGTATCAGTGAGAGAGAGCTTTCCTTCGGGGCTGGGGTGCAGTGGTGCGAAGACCTGCTGGCGTGGGCCGGGCCTGGGCCAACTGCCTCTCATGGCTGGCCCTTAGGTTGCCTTGTGAGGAAGAGATCTACATTTAGGCAGATTTCAGAAATAAAAAATACGCCTAAGACCAGGTCTTTTCAGTCTTGCCCAGCAGGCCCTGTGGTCCAGGAGCCTTGGATGGACACGCCGAGAGTGGCATGATTCACATCAGCTTTAGCCTACATCAGCCACGTGGGTATCGGGCCTCCCTGCTGTGTGTGCGCTCTGTCCCTGTCTGAGCGGACTCTGGAGAGCCGGCTGGACGAGGAGCACTGAGCGTCCCTGGTGCTTTTGAGTCTTTCAGATTGTGACATCACAAGAGTTGGAACAGCAGTGGCCGGTGGAAAGCTCTGAGGCTGGAGGAGGTCTGCCCCTGGCCCTGGCCCTGGCCCCAAGCCTCAGGCTCTGTGCAGAGGCGGGGTGGGAGAGGCTGAGCCTAGCAAAGGAGGAGAGCCAGCACTGCAGCGGTCAAGGCTCAGCCATTCTGCCCAGACCTCCCCGGGCATGTGGAACAGTGCCAGGGGCCAGCCGGCACACCCCCGTGGTCTCTTGACAGGAGATAAGGTGAGCCCCACGATTGCCTACACGGCAGTGGCCCCATGGGGTGGTACAGTTGTCTGAACGACACACACAGGCAGGCAGGCAGGCAGGCGGCTTTGATGTGGCCCCGTGTGGGGGTGAGGGTCGAGCACATTACAGGAACAGACAGCAGAGCATCGTCATCTCTTACCCAAGGTATTCTTGGAAATGCTCTTGCTCTGAGTGAGAATTAGGAAATGGCCTTCTATTTTAGGCTCCTTGGTGTGTATTACATGTTGTTGATTTGCTCATGATGGTCATGTGTGCCTGTGGGCCCTTTGAAAGGGTCATGTTGGCAGAGGGGAGACCAGCGGTGGTGGGAAGGCATGAGGAGGCTGGCTCTGATCAGGGGAGCCTTGCACGGAGCCGGGGCCAACTCCAGCACCGGACAATAGGCTGAGTTTTCTGGGCTGAGCGTTTTTAGTGCTAGTGAGGGTGTAGTGTGGAGGAAAAGACAGAGGTCAGACCCAAGTCTGGGCTCCCCTGGGAGAAAGGAAGTCTGGGGCAGCAGATGTCCTGGGAAGGTCAGGTTTTGGGAGTAGTCTCTTCAGGAGAAGTAGTTGTGACGGCCTCCCAAGCAAGCAGGCCTTGGGACTTGGGGGAGGGGACAGTGTGGGGGACCAGGTGCACAGCAGACCCAGCTGCCTGTTGTCTGTTTTGAGGGACAGGTTAGGATTCTGAGACAATCCGCAGCCTTCACGACGCACATGTCAGCATGCTGGGGGACGAGGCAGGACCCCGTCCCCCTACCCCATGGCTGGTCATACCATGCCCTGCTTTTTGTCTGGCTGTGCTGTCAGCCGGCTCATTTCCTAGCAGAAAAGGGGAAGTGGTGTTCTCTATCCCAGTGGGATAGAAACTTACAGGACCTCTTAGGTTCTCTTCTCCACTGGCCTCTAGTGGACTTCAGGTGTCTGGCTTGGATGGCCCTGAGTCCCTAGCCGGGACTAGGGACTCAGGGACGGTGTCCTTTTGGGTGTGGTGTGTCAGCAGCCCGAAACGGAGAATTGTGTGTCCCTGGGTGGGAAGAGATGCAGAATGGAGTAACCTGTACTTACCAAGAGCCTTTGTATCCCCCGCCCCCGTGGAACAGCCCCATGCCCACGGACTTGGGTAGGAGGATTGCTCTTCCCTAGGCTGTCTTAGCACAGTGGAGGTGTCTTTCCTGAGACGCAGGTATGGACTTTGTCCCCTCGGTGCTTGTGGCAGGACCATGGAGCCTCTGGCCAGGGTGGGCTCCCCGTTCCGATGGCCGGGATATGGCCAAGGCAGTTCAGAGAGCGGGTATCAGAGGCCCTGAGATCTCTGGGAGGGGCTGTGGTTAGCATGGGGTGGTGAGAGCAGAACCTGAGCACAGGCCTTCTGGGGCTTCCTGAAGGACCTACCTTTCGCTGTGCTTGGGCAAGAGAGGAGGCAGCGTCCTCCCGGGAACGCGGGCCGCCCCAGGTCCCTGCCCTCCATGCAGCGCCTGACCACTTGTTCCCAGCAGGGCTGCTTTTCTCTTAGGTTGAACGAAGCGTGGAGAGGCTCTTGGCTGATACTGTGCTCATTTCCTGTCTGCACGTTTCCTTTTCCCTGCAGGCCTCTGGCTGTACCTGGCAGGGAGCAGCCTGCCCTGTCTCACGTTGATTGGCTCTCCTAATTTTGGGTACAGGTCGGTTCACCGGGACCTGGAGGCCCAGATCGCCATAGTGACGGAGAGCCGGGCCCTGCAGCAGCAGCTTCACCAGGTTGGTCGGGACGATGGGATTTCCCGGGCAGAGTGGGGGGTAGCTGGGTGCTCAGCCTTGCCTGAGTCGCTGCGTCCCCTGAGAACGGTCCCTGCTGTCATCTTGAGTGTGAGAAAGAACCCGGGTCCTCACAAGCCTGCTGGTGGCCGGAAGGCCGGTCCCAAGAGAAGCCCGCCACAGGTCTGCCCTTAGAAGCTACGTGCCCTCCTGCCCCCCTTCCGCTGAGCCGCTCCTGCCCCATGGCCCCAAGAGCTCCCTCCGGTGCGGGCAAGAGCACTGTTCACTCACCCGGACACCCCAGCCTCTAGCAAGAATGCAGGTCAGCCATAGCGGGTGTGTGGGGGAGGAGCCAGGCTCACTCAGGCCCCGGGACCACCAGCAGGACCTCCACGGGCCGGCCAGGAAGGCAGAACAGGCACTCAGGGCGCCAGCTGCCTCTGTCAGTAGAGACAGAAGAGGCAGGCCTCAGGAAGCAGCCTGAGCGCCCGTGCACAGGGGCTTCGTGGAGAGGGGAGTAATTTCAAGGGCATGGGCAGCCCCGTCCTCCGTCTCTGAGCCGTAGAGTCCGTGTGCACCTGTCACCTGGATTCTGTCTCACTCCACATTGTCTCCCTGCGGGGCGCTCTGGCTGGGGAATGGGCGCACTGGGAACGGCGCGGAGGGCCTGCGGGTGTGCGGAGTCTGGAGGTGGGCGATGTGCGGGCGGGCAGAAACTCTTGGCTGCCTTGGCCCCTTACCCCTGGCCAGGGGACGGTGATCGGCAAAGCAGGTCCCTTTTTCCTTGGGGAGTTCCAGCGTCTTGGAGTTTCTTGTCCTCATGCTCACAGTTGTAATAGGGCTTCTGTCCTTCTGTCCTTCTGTCCATGAGGGGGAGAGGCAAGTGTTCTCCTGAGCATGGGAGCTGGGGGCTCAGGAAACCTAACCCACTCTGGCTGGCTCAGCCTGTGGGGTGCACTGGACATCGGGCGCAGGTGGCCAGTCCAGGACCCACTTGCTCCCCTTGGAAGATACAGGTTGGGCCCGTGTTCTCAGCCACTTTCTCGAGCTGGGCTTGGAGAGCCTGAGCCCCGTACTGCCGGCTGGCTAACGGCCCAGAGAATAGGGGGAGAACCCCATTTCCTCACTGGGGCAGGGATGCAGGGTGGTTCCCCAAGGGTCAGCAGCTATGTCGGCCCTCCTTCTGTGGTGGAATATTTTGTTTTCTGTCTAGAGAAAAGCAAAGTTGCTGAGAATTCGTTAGTGCTTTTGTGGGACTGCGTGTGTGGTGGCCTGTGGGAGAGTGCGAGCCCCGTGCCGTGCACGTGAGAGTGGGGCGGTGCCGTGCGCTCCTGTCTGTGACCTTTACGGCAGAGCCTTTCCATGGAGGGGGCCAGCTTCCCTCCTGAGTCACAGGAACACAGATAACGCTGCTGTGGGCCAGACCTCAGAAGCCTCGGCTGTTGACTTTGTGGAGCTTGTATTCTCCAGTGTTTGGGAATGGCTGTTGCGAAACTGTGGGAGCCTTTGTTGCTGGACAAGGACACGGTAACTGCCTTGTCCCTGGGACCTGCCTTCTGCCGTCTGGGAATCCTGTCGGCGGCCCAGTGGGGCCGTGGTGCCGGGAAGGCCTTCACGACGAGGGGCCAGAGGAAGTGGCAGTGGTTGTGCTCTGGGTGGCCAGTGCGGAATCTGAGCCGCTCAGCAGGTTTCTTGCTACCGTGAGGCTTCCAGAAAATGAGGAAGCCTCACAGCTGAGGCTCCAGTCGGAGTCACCGGTGCGAGAGGGGCAGGGCCGCACCCCAGTGGGGTCTGCTGGACTTCTGGACCAGTTGCAGAGACTCCTCGGTCTGTGAGCCCCTGCCCTGGGGCAGTAGAGTTGTGGGTGTGAACCAGGCCTCAGGCCAGGACCAGTTCCCCAGAGATCTGGGTTGATTTGTGGGGGCAAGTCCCCAGGCCTGTGCCCAGGGTCCTGGTACTGGCCCCTCTCCCCGACCTCCTGAGTGAGGGGATTGAACCCACATCCTGCATCTGGAGAGAAGCTGGGCCGGTTGTGGTCAGGAGCTGTTTTCCCAAATGACATATTTGGGATATTTTCCTTTTCTTCCCAAACCTGAATCCCAGGGGCTTTAGGTTGTGGGAGGGTGGCAGTTCACGCCCCTGCAGCTCTTCCTTTCTTCCGAGGCACACTGATTTCTGTGCTTTTGAAATGCAGAAACACGTTTCTAGATAATTCCACCTATATACTTAGATGCTGGGACTGCAGCCTCCCACTCCTGCCAGGTGGCCCTACAGTGCCTGGTCCTGGGACTGCCCGGCCACACAACCTCCCCACGGCCCAGAAAGTCCCTAGAACCCCGGCCACCCGTGTCCCTGCTCCCTGTGTTCTCGGGAAGATACAGGGAAGGGCCCTATTTGTATCGCACTGGGAATGGAGAGATATTTTTATCAGAATCCGAAGCCCCTCCCTTCACTTAGTACGCACTATAAAAACTGAAAGCTTCCTGGTTTTGTTCAGAGAACACAGTTTACCACTTGTGACCTGAGAAAGACTCCCTCGAACAGCATTGTAACTTTGATCAGCTGACTTCCTTCTCCAGCCCTGTTGTGGGGTCTGTGAGGAACCTTAAGTGTTTCTGGTAATTTAATTGAAATCTTGGCTGAGTATTTGTTTGAAAGCATAAAGCTGGAGCTGGGTCTGTGGAGAATTCTGCAGGCTCGCCCCCCGGGCCCCAGGCGCCTCCTCCGTCAGGCACGTCCAGCCAGGGCCCGGGGCCCTCGCCTCTGGCAGCCAAGAGCCCGCTCGGCTTGAAAGTGCCGCACGGACCCTGGCTCCGAGAGAGTGGAGAGGGCATGAGCCTGAAAACCACGCAGAGAAAGTTGGGGTCCTGGGTCTGCCTGGGCGGGAAAGCTGTGGACACTTCCCACCGAGTCTTCTGTCCCCCGTTCTTGCTGTGTCATCCCTGCCCCCAGGGAAGAGCCCGTTCAGCTCCCCGGGTGGGTCCAGCAGCATCATCCCAGTGCTCCCTCTGGCGCTCCTGGGCTCACAGCGGGCCCTGTTTTCAAGGCCATTCTGTCGGGTCCTCGTGATGGCGCGGGTTAGTCGGTATTTTCCAGACCAAGGGATGCAAGATCGAGAGTGATTGCCCTCTCAGCCCCGAGTGGTGGGAACCAGTAGGATCACTTCCTGACCACTTCGTCATATACCTTATTAATTAGGAAACACGGGACTTGGAGGGTGTATTGTTTAAGAAAGTGTTTTCTCTCAGATTCTGAGCACAGTTTAAGAGAAGGCTTATACAAGTGTTTTCAAACCCATTTTTAAGTATAAAATAAACGTGCATTGTAAAAATTCAGAAAAATTGGAAGACACCTGCCTCTGCTTTCAGCGATGTCCCTGAAGTCACTCCAAGGATTCCCTCTCGTTCTCGGTGTGTGGAAAGGCGTGACCGGTCTTTTTAATGAAATTAGGATTATATTCTCTGTGTCGTCTTCTAGAACACGATCAGCGTGTGGTGCGTGCTGGTTCGTCACACGGGTTTATTATCTTTAATAAGTTGTGGACATTTAGGTGGTTTCCAGTTTTTCCCTATCATAAATGTCGCTGTGACAGATGGCAGCACACAGAGATCTGGAGTGCATGGCTTTTTTCTTGGGATAAATTCCTGCAAGGGGCGCTTCTTAAGGCTTTGATACCTGTTGCCAAGTTGCTCTCTGGGAAGATGCCGTGACCCCGTCTCCGGCAGCAGAGCACACGGCCTCTGTCGGCTCAGGGTCACTGCAAGACAGAAGAGCTTTTTGCCAACTTGAGAAAAGAGAAACCTCCCATTTCAAGAACGTGTCTTTTAAGTTGCACAGCCTTATTTAGTGAGGGTGATTGTGTGCTTTTTTTCTGCCAGCTCTACTTCACTCCACATCATCTACTCCACACACATGTTGGTCTTAAAAGGGTAGAGACGCGGGCTTCTTAGCTTCCTCGCTAGGGCAGGTTTGACAGGGCGGCTCGCAGGCCGCCTCCCCTGCCTGGCGCCCCAGCACCCCTGCGCCCCAGCGCCCAAGCCGGCTCCACGTGGGACGTCGGGGCCGACGGGCCATGTCACCCGGTGCTGTGGGGGACCCTAATGCCTGTTTGTTCCTCTCCCTCAGGAGCAGGAGCAGCTCTACCTGCGCTCAGGTGTGGTGTCGTCCGCTACCTTTGAGCAGCCGAGTCGGCAGGTGAAGCTGTGGGTGAAGATGGTGACTCCACTGATTAAGAACTTCTTCTGAGGACGACAGGTGCTGTCTTGCGAGGCCACGTGTGGGGCCGGGGCTTCTGTCTCGGGGGAGGGGGTTCCCACGACCTCTGTCCCGCGGGTCACCATGGTTGTCACCAAAGTTTTCCAGGCCTGGAGCTAGATTGGGTGGCCCTGTCACCTCACACCAGCACTGCGGCCCAGGCTGGCATCACTGAGCGGGCGGCCAGGGTGGTGGGAGCAGGAGGGACGCTCGGTGACAGGACATGCTCTGCCCACGTGGGAGGAGCCTGCCACTAGGGATGGAGGCTTCCGCTTAGCGCCCGGAGCCACTGGCTGTGGCCCACGGTGGGACGCGAGCAAGGCTGACCCAGGCTGCTGCTTGGCTGTGCGGCTGCCGGTAGAGGAGGGGCCTCTCCCGAGTGACCCTGCCCGCCCCCCGGATGGCCCCAGAGGGGACCCGTCTCCCGGCTCTGGGTGGGGATGTTGGGCAGCCAGCCCAGGTGCGGGGAAGGGGTGCACACGGTTGCACAGCGGGGGCTCCCTTGGGTGCTGGTGCCGGGCTGCTTTCATTAAAACAAAAACGTATTTAATTTCATCATTTAGTTTTTCCTCCATATTTTCATTACTTATTTTATTATTTTATTCCAATAATATGCAAATTTAGAAAGAAATGGTAGAGATCCGACACCGAGCAGCTAGTTCCTGCCTCTCTTGCCTCGTGAGCAGCCACTTTTGACACTCTCTCCTGTTTCTTCTGACATTTGCATACTGGTCTGTATTTCTAGATAATTTGCGTATATTGCCACCCCCCCAAATATAAAGGCTCATAAAACCCCACCCCAAACCTTGTACCACTATTACCCGACTGAAACATGAGCAAGAATGCCTTAGTGTCATCAAACAGCCCGAACGTGCTCACAGTTTCAGTTCGCCTTGTATTTTTTATTTTATTAGAGTTTTTCTGTGTGTTTGACTTGAGGTTCCGGGTAAGGTCCAGACCTTGTATGATATGGTGATGTGTCACCTAAGTCTCTTTTCATCTGTGGGTTTCCCTCATTTTTTTTTCTTTGCAAATTTTTTAAGAATGAACCTCATTTTTGTTGCATCTGCCTAAAACATGGTTTGTGTCATCTCACAGCAGGGCATCTTCAAAACACGCAGCATGTAGATTTGTCACAGGCCAGGGTGCCCCCCTTTCCCCGCCACTGCCCTGTGTCTCCAGGAGCAGATTTCAAAACCTTGCTGCCCAATCTCTACATCTCCAGGTGCTTGAACCTTCACAGAGAAAGACCTTCCTGAGAGAAGGCCTTCGGGCCCCAGGGTATGGCAGCTCCTCCTTTGTCAGGGCGGGTTGCTTTCCACCCTGCACGTTGCCCCGGAAGCCGCTTCACGTGGCTCCCTCCTGAGGACTGGTGGCTGCTGATGGTCCCCTTCGTGGGCTCCGGAAGGCGTGATTGGCCTCGTCCGCACAGCCTGGCTGTGTGCATGGGGCGCTCCAGTGCTGGGAGCCTCGGCGAAGGCTGAGAGCGAGTGCAGCCCCTCCCCGCCAGGGCCGGCAGATCTGCAGGCTTTAGTGGGTGGGAAGCGGGTGGAGTGGTGGCCGTGGCTACGCTGCTCCGGGGCAGCAGCACGTCCGTTAACACTGTTTGCCTTCAAACTAGTTATTAAATTGTCCTGTGGGACAATTAGACTAGAGAAGCCAAAAGAATGTGCCAGGGCACTGGGTTTCTGTTTGGAGAGAGGCTTTTGGTAAACAGCGTTCACATTCCTGCAGATTCTGTGGGACCAGAGTCAACATTGTGCCACGGCCCGGCTTGAGCAATCGGGGCCTGTGTCCTCCATGCTCAGCTGCTCCCTTTGTCTCTGCTAACCACCTCAGGCCGGCCCAGTCCTCCCGCCGGGTGCCCCCCAGCCCTCCGGCCCCCCAGGAGGCAGGGCCTCCAGGTCCCACAGCACCTGCGGAGGCACCGTCCCTGGGTCCCTGTCACTGGATTGCGACCCAAAGGTGAATCATCTCTTGGGAAGTTGGGAGATCGTTTCGTCAGCTAACCACAGTACGTGTGGAAGAAATTGCTGTTTTATTTCAGGCTCTACAGGCAAAATTGCAAAACCTTCCCATTTTGTGGTTATTACCAGGGATTAAAACTGAGTTGCCTGGTGGCCGCTGGTCGGTAGTTGTCCCATCTAGTCCCAGGACTGGAGGCCGCAGGCTCTCCGGCTGGGACACGAAGGGCAGCAGCGACCCCTTCTGGCCGGCAGAGGGGCTGCCCAGCAAGCGCTGTGGGAGCTCCGCAAGGCAGCCCCAAAGGGCTTGGACTCTCAGCTCTCCCCACCGAGTATTGGAGGGGCATCTTTCCTTCTCTTTTTTGAGCCCCACCAGGCCCCAGGACTGTTGCGAGTGTTACCCTCAGAGTTAAGTGGAGTCTCCTCTCTGTGGTTCCAGTGAGACTACTTGGAAAAAAGTTCTCACAGAACTTCAGGATCAGATTGAACTTAGCCGGAGGCCACATGCTCCTGGAGGGCCTCCTGTGCTCTGCATGTGACCCCAAGAACATCAGGGGTGTCAGGCTTCTGCTGGAGTTTGCGGGCTCTGCTAGCTGCCTTCACCGTGCTCCCCAGCGTTCTGGCTCCTCCCTCCCTCCCCTTGTGTGTGTGCCGCCGGCCCGGCCAGCCCCGAATGGCAGCCCGCTCACTTGGCTGGAATGGCTGCAGAAAGTCAGGGCCGGAGGCGTCAGCCAGGTCATCCCAGGGTAGCCCTGGGACCAGCACGTGCCGGCCCCCGGGTGCAGCGGGCTGTGTGTGCTTGGGGCGCTTTTCCTCATCGGACCGGTGGTTTTCCTTAGTCCTGTCTCCCTGGACAGGTTCCGGGGCCCGGAACACAGATAGGCAGAGGGCGGGGGTGTCGGCCTTCCCATGCTCGCTGCAGTGCGTGTCCCCGGGGGAAGTCAGGACCCCCGGCTGCCAGGCACTGGCCCTCTGGTGTGGCACTGCCCGTGCCCCAGCTTGCCCGGCCACAGTTGGGGTGCGGCGGGGAACCCCCCCGGGATGTGGGGACCGCAGGGGCGGGAGGAAAGGAAGGTGCTGTGCCTCCCGAAAAGGGACCCACGGCCTCCGGGAGTTATTGTGCACATGACAAGCCTGTGACCTCCAAGGACACACGTTAATTAACGGTTGTCCCGGGAACCAAGTTTGTGACGTTCTGTGCGCATGCTCAGAAAGTGGGCCGTTGAAGGTACAAAGTTGCCTCTGGACTGGCGTGTCTCAGCACCCGGGACCTGGGAGGGAGGAGGCTTTGTCTGAATCAAGAAAGGTTCTCTGTCCTTGGGAGAAGGGACAACGCCTCGGGACTGTGGAGGCGGCAGTTCCTGCTGGTACGGACGCCCTGGCCCCTCACTGGTGGGTTGCTTGCGTGGCGCGTCAGGCCAGAGGCCATGGCTGCTGTGCCCACACCTCTGAGCTGCTTGTGGGCCGGCAGGGTTTGGGGGCTGGGCTCCTGGGGGGCTCGCCTCAGCAGCAGGAACAGGGGAGTCCCCCAGCTCCAGTGAGTCAGACAAGCGCAACTTAGTGACTTCTGTTTTAATCCGGCCTGCATCCCCTCTTGCGCCGCCGCCCCCACTCTCTGGCCCGTCCACCTTGACGTGCTTCTAAAGTGTCTGGGTCACTTAGACAAAAGGCAACTATCGGTTCCCATAAAAATAAGGAACAGTGGCAGGGCTGAATTTCTAATTGTCAACCCTGGCACCAGCTATGCTAGACCTGTAAGAGCAGGGCCACGGCCGCCAGGATCCACTTCGCTGCCTTCTCTTTGGTCTTGAGGTTAAAGGTCCAGACGTAGGTGGGGCCGCGGATGCGTGTTTTGTACACAGGACACTCATAGATGTTCTTGGTGTCCATGCGGTCCACAGGAATGGCCTTGATGAAGATGACGGGCATGGCTGGCGTCAGCTCCTTCAGCCTGGCTTCAGCGATGACTCCAGTCTGGGTGTCCCAGCGAGCGCCTGCAGGACAGCACGGCGAGGTCAGGGTGGCCTGTGGGGCCGTGCCTGGGTGCTGCGTGGTGTGCCGGCAGCGGCGCCAGGGGGTGGACTGGCGCAGGCTCGGCTGAAGGTGGGGCTGTGAGCAGAGGACTGGGCAGCAGTGCTAGGCATGCCGGGACCCCTGGGGCCCCGCCAGGCGCCTCAGAGGGATAGCTCTGCCTCGAGCTCTCGGGGCCACCCGTTTACGTGGGTGGTCTTTTCAGAACCTGTCCGTCAGCCTTCTCAGCCTCAGTGGCAGGAAGTGGTGGCTGTAGCTGGAAGTCCCAGGAGGTCACATGTGCATCGTCCAGCCTGTGTGTGCATGCGCAGGGCACGCGATCGTATGTGCGCACACACACGGAACTTTGATTTGTCTTTAACCAGACCGTTATCGTTCCTACTCACCCTGTCAATGGTGTTTGTGTTTCTTGTCTGTCATTCCAAAATAAACATGGAGAGCGGCCTCTGTCGTGCTTGTCTCTGACGTGGGGACTGGGGAGCCCTGAGCCTTTGCCGGCTAAACCCTGACACCCCCACAGGTAAGGGGGTGGTGTCAGTTGCTGAGTGGGACGGTTTGTGGTGGAAAAAGCTGCCTCTCAGCTCGACAGGTCTAAGGGACCAGGCTGCCTGGTGGCCCTGCGGCCTCCGCGGGCGCAGGACAGGGGAGGTAGGGGCAGCTGGTGCCCTCCCTGCTGCTGCTCGCCCGACCACGTGGAGGTGGGACTGGGGCGGGAACGCTGGCGCCCCCAGCTGTCCGCCTGCCCGGGCTCCCTGCCCCCAGGCCCTCTGGGAGGGCCGTGTTCCTCACCGCCCTGAAACAGGTGCTCACACCTAAGGACGCGCCTGCCGTTTCCGGCCAGGCAGAGCCAGGCTGGCTGTCCTGTGCGGCAGGTTTGGTCTCCGGACTGCTGTCTGAGAGCGTTCTCAGACTCGCGCCACTGTCTCCACCAGCGTCCAGCTTCCAGCCGACATGCCCCTTCCGCGCGCCTCTCCCACCTGCCCCCTCCCAGCTGGTCTCTGCCCTCCAGCCCAGCGGGACTGGCTCTGGAAGCCTTCTCTGACCGGCACCCTCATTACCTTCCATGAAGAGCCCATACACATAGGAGCCCTCTCGGGGTGGTGCCGTCATGTCCTCCCGGTTCTTCTTGGTTACTTCCACAGACAGACACATCTTGTCCAGCGGCCACTCGTTCTTCCTGGCCGTGGACTGCATGATGGCCGTGAGGAAGGACTGGGGGTTGAAGAAGCCGGCCAGCCACACGGTGGTGGGCAGGGTGAAGTCTGTCGTCCAGGCCTCGAGCTCCTGGTGGAAACGTGCTTCAGCAGAGCCCGGTGCCCGCTGGCTCCAGTTTAAATGAGGGAACGGGAGGAGGAGGGTCTGGAGAGGGGCTTCACATCCGAGGACAATTTAGGGTCCCAAAGGAGGCTTTGACAAGGCGGTTCCCCGGACGGTGCCCCTGGGGCTTTGGGCTCTGGCGCAGAGGGCTGTCGGGCCGCTGTCCCTCCCTTCTGCAGGAAGTGCCTACATTGTCAGGCGTCTCTGTGGCCTGGGCCGGGCCCTTCCGGCCCTGCTCTGACGAAGGCCAGGCCAGTGGGGGCCTCTAGGCCTCTGGCGGGGACACGCTGCCCCTTCACAGCCGCGGTCCTGCCGGCCCTGGGGGGTGGGGGTGTGCTGTGACACCCGGGGACACTGTCCTCACCCTGATGCGGAGCAACAGGTCGGCGTACCAGGCCGCCAGGCCCATCATGGAGGGGTAGGCCCGGGCCACCCACGGGTCGGGCACGGTGTCGTAGAACAGCGCCGTGGACAGGTCTTCCATGTCGGTCGTGATGGTCAGTTCCCCCTAAGGACATACGGATGGGGCGCTGGCAGCCCAGGCCACTCACAGGCACGCGGACCTGGCCAGGCCCATGCCTTGTTTCTCCCACCGCATCCGTGCTGTGAGTCCTCAAAAGTAGCTTGGCACAGACCCTGGGTGTGCGCCCCCCGGCCTGGCGGGCCTGCAGCCCCGGACCGGGGAACCCAGAGGAGGCGGTACGGCGACAACGCCCAGGGCCCGGGCTCTGTGCTCTGCAGCTGGGGTGAGGGGTCCGCTTGCGGCGGCCCGCCTGCCTCCTCTAAGTCTTGCCCTGGGTCCCAGCTGACCTGTGCGGTGTTACCTTCAGCCCCAGGCTCAGCTCCTTCAGCGAGCGGCGCATCTCGTTGGTGAGGATGTTCATTCTTTCACATTCCTGGAAGGCGACCACCACGTAGGGGGTCTTCTCAGCCGCCTTCGCCATGATCTCGGCCATGTTGAACATCTCCGGGACCTTCTCCAGGATCTCCTCCAGCACGGCCTTCACCTGGAAGTCAGTCCCCGCCAAGCCCCGTCACCGCATGCGCCTGCCGGCCCACCCCCAGCGTCAGGGTCGGGGAGCCTGCGCCAGACGTTCACAGCGAGGGCTCCTGGAGCAAAGGGCAGTGGAGTTGCCTGAGAATCGGTCCCGGAGGTGCAGCCGCACGTCTGACAGAGGAGGAGACCTTGGCCAACAGGCTTTGAACAGTCTGGTCGTCAGAGCCGTCGGAGTGTAGCCATGGGAGCTGCAGACATTCCCAAATGCACGGCTTCCTCCCCCCGTCAGATCCGCTGGCACCCATAGGACTGCGACCTACGAGTCTCCCGTGGGGGCTGCTTTGGGGACCCTTCTGGTCACACCCTCTCCAGGAGTGGCCCACCTGGGGTCGTCTACACCACTGCCGTCAGAAGTCTGATTCTAGTCATTAGACCAAGGAAGGGCTGTGAGGCCTCACAGCACTGAGGGTCTTCTGGTCCAGGATCTGGTCTATCACCAGTAAGCCCAGTACTCAGCTGGCTGTTAACAGAACTTGTCCAGAACTTACTGGACAGTGTAAGGGTGTTAATTGCTCACTAGACGGCAGAGGCAACCCAGGCAAGTGTGAACGGGTTAAAAGTTCTTAACGCTGAAGTTGTTTTGGTTCTTCGAGTATTAATGGGATGAGCCCCCCGGGGGTCTTCTAAGCTCTCGGGGAGGGGCTGTTCTGATGCCTCTGGGCTGTCGGGTAGGAGGCCCCCCCCCCCCGACACCAGCTGGGCCAAGTTAGAGGCTGCAGGGAGGGAGGCCTGGGGGTGGGGGAATGGCCCCTGGGCAGCACCCCTGGGCCTGTTAGCCAGCTCACAGCTCCACCCCGGTTTCTGGGGGTGCACTTTTCGACCCCAGGTTCCAGGCCCCGCCCTTTGTCTGGCCCTGGGCCGGGTGTTAAGGCTCCTGCCTTCTCCTCGCGAGATACTCCGGTGCCTGCTCCTGAGTCGGTCTCTTTGGGCTGCATTTCCAGGACGGTGCGGAACAGCTTCTCTGACGTGACTGTCAAGAAGCCAATCTCTGCATTGGGGTGCAGGCCGTACAGGTAGGGACTCTCGGGGGGCAGGTTCTCATCGATGTACTCGTGGTAACCCTGAGAAGGGGTGGTGGGTGAGCGGGCTGCCAAGGTAAAGCCGTGCAAGCTGGAACCTGTGTCCACCGATCAAGTGTTTCGGACCGGAATGTTCTGCCCACGTCTTGCCGTCTGCACAAACCCCCACAGTTCTCTAACCCCCTTTCTGGCTGCTCCACCCCCCACCCCCCAGCCACATGAACCATCTCCACGCCCCCTCCCCCTCCAGAGGCTGTTTCAAGCCAGCTCTCATTTCCGTTGCCTGGCTTCTTGCTCAATCACGGATACTCCGTTTGCGACGCCAGGCTGGCCCCAGAGCTGGCCGGGCCGGCATCGCCCTTGGCTGCTGTCACATCGGGCGAGCTCATGTCCCCGAGAGAGAGCCCCCCCGCTCACCTTGTAATCCAGGTTGGGGGGGATCTGAAAGCCCGGCGCCAGCAGGATCTCGCCCTCCAGCATCTCCGCCCGCACGTACTCCGCCAGGTACGTCCTGCACAGCCGCCGGTCCCAGTCGTCCGTGATGTGGCCGCCATACATGATTTCTCCAAACAGGTAGCGGAGGTCGTCCCAGGGCACCTGAGAAAGGACGCAAGTGGTTAGAAGCGCCCCCGCCCCTTTGGGGTCTGACTCGGCCGTCAGCCCCCCCTGGCCGTCTCCTGCCTTTGGCTCCTTTGGCGAGGGCTGCCTGGCCGTTCCCTCCACCTGTGGCCTGGCCTCTGCCCTGACTGTGAACGCCGGCAGTGTGCTCCACAGGCCCACCCTGCAGCCGCCATTCGCTCCCTCTCGCGGGCCTCCCATGTCACCCCCGCTCGGAGACGCGCAGCCACCCGTGACTCCGTATGCTGGCCACCTGACCGGAGCGGTTTCCGCAGTGACTGGGTGTCTACTCTTGGGTGCCATTTCTTTTGGCCACGGAGTCCTGTCGGTCACACCTTTATGATGTCTCCATCCGGTGGCCTGCCTTGCGGTCCTGCTGAGCTTACCTGGCTCCGTGTTCCCAGCGGCTCCCTGTACCTGCGCGTCCCGCGGGGCTGTGTAGACAGGTAGCGCAGCGCCCAGAGCGCGGCCGCCTGACCTTGCGCTCTGCGTGGGCCACTGCTCCCCGCCACCACCTTCTGAAGCCTCCTCTGCGAAGCCAGGAGTTGGGCTCGGCTGGCAGGTGTCAGCACGGTGCCGTCCAACTGAAGCGGCTTGGAGGCCGCAGACAGCAGTCACGTATGCAATCCCAAATTTGCGAGCAGACACGTAAGTAAGAAGATTGTTCCAGCAGACGGTCAGCATGAAAACGATGAATTAATAAGCTATTTTACACTCTCACCTGCACCACGCTTTTGCCGTCCAATGTGGATCTCACGCAGTTCGGATGCCACATGCGTGCGGTTTGTCCCGCCACTGCCCCGGGCGGCGCAGGCGGGTGGCCTCCTGACACAGTTTATCGAGAAAAGAACTCGTGCACTCATCGGTTGCCTGATTCGGTCTCGTGAATTTCACTCAAAATGTTAATATTCTCTTGTCATCTTGTGATTTAAAGTTTGTTCTCTGCCTGGTTATCTTGGGTACGTGCTGAGCTGCTTTTTCTGTGTTTTACTTGTTTGCTTCGGGGACAGCTCGCTTCCTCAGGCCCCTCTGACCCCCTGGGCCCCACGGGCTTCCTCCCAGGGATGCCCTTCCCTGCGGGGTGGGGGCCGTGGCACTAACAAGCAGGGACGGACACCACCCACCCGTGTTCCCACTCGTGCCGACAGAGTCCTGGAGCACTCGTCAGAGACAGGGCACCTGGCCTTCCCCCAAGAGTCTGCGTGAGTTGGTCTGTGTTCTTAACCAATGCTCTGGACCACGTCCTCTGGTCACTTAACGTTGTCGAGGCTGTGAGCTCGGACAGAGGAGGGGTCATGCCACCAGGAGCCCGGTGCGCCCAGCCTGACCGGTCACTGCTCGGCAGGACGTGCGTTCCTGTGTCATTCACTCCTGTCGGGGGGTCGCTGAAGCTCATGGCATGCGTCCTCGAGCCATTTCCTCCCCACCTTGGCTTCTGTGTATGTGTGAATAATGGGGCAAGTGTCTGAATAAACGTCTTCAAGAAACTCGAGCACTGTTC
Organism: Neomonachus schauinslandi; assembly: GCF_002201575.2. Taxonomy (NCBI): domain Eukaryota; kingdom Metazoa; phylum Chordata; class Mammalia; order Carnivora; family Phocidae; genus Neomonachus; species Neomonachus schauinslandi. The sequence continues at coordinate 56,359,078 of NC_058417.1, forward strand.
CTCTCATGCCAATCTCCCCAGAAAACGTCTCTTAACCAAACTGCTCCTTCACGGCCGCTCCCCGGCATCTCCTTCTTGGCGAGAGCTGGAAGGTAGCTGCGAGGGTTCAGCTCGGCCCTAGGTGAAGCGGACCGCCAGCCCTCCATCCCCGCCACCTGCAGGTGGACCAGCTCCCTTCCTGGGGATAGCTGCCTGCTGGCCCCTTCGGCCCTCCTGTCTCCGGGCATGGGTTCCGCCAGGAACCAAGCCTGTGAGCCATGTGGTGGGCTCAGATTTGGGTGATGGCAGTGTGGAGAGGCCGCCCTGTGGGGTCACAGCTGGGGGAGTGATGGTGTTTGTCCTCAGAGGTCGTCAGACCTTCTCTGGCCTCCTGTGGGGAAGGGTATGCAAGGCTGTGCTCGCCGTCCCGCCCTGGCCCTGGCCTCCTTCGCCTCCGCCCACATCTTGAGCTTTTTACAGCAGAGTGGGAAACAGGCGGGCGTCCCGAGACCAGCACCCCTAGGCCCGGCGGGGCACTTTCCTCGCCCAACCCCTGGAGCTTGAGCCCCAGTGTCCGGGAGGTCTCAGGTGGTGAGAGGCAGAGCTGGACTTCAAGTCCGGGGCCCTGGACCCCAGCACCGTCTGCCACCATGCCGCCGGGGTGTGAGCAGGGGCACTGCCTGGTCCCACTGTCTGGCCCTCCCGCCACTGCCCAGCCTGCTTGGTGTCACCGGCGCTGTGCCGCGGTCCTGTCACTGCTGATTCGGGGCCAGTGAGGACGAGCCGAGGCTTCTGGGGTGTGTGGGCACCTGCCTCCCCTGGGGGTCACAGCAGCCATGCTGTGTCCGTGCCGGGCTCTCCAGGAGTCAGACTCCCTCCGAGGGGGACCGGGCGCGGCCCCTCTCCGTCTGCGGGCTTCTCCGTCCTCTGAGGCCATCTGCAGAGCACCTCACACATGTATCTCCACCATCAGGAAAATCAGAGCAGCACTCGTGTGTTCCAGGGAGATCGTTTTGGCTTTCCCTCTGGACCGGGTTCTGTCTGCGGACGCTGCCCATGCACCAGGGAGGCCCCTCCTTGTCCCCGCCCCCCAGGATTTCTGGGCAGGCCCCCCAGAGATGCCTGCCCCCGTGGAGTGTGCTACCGAGGGGAAGAACTGCCAGACGGCTGACAAGTGCCGCAGGGCTGGTGGCCAGGGACAGGGTGACACTTATCGTATCCACCTGCTGGGTGGGGTCTCAGGGCTTCTTGTTTTCAGGTTTTGTTTGGGTTATGACACTATGGGATGTGTCCTGAGCATGAGCCACTGCACAGTTGACGGGGAGCGGTTGGGGGCACAGAGAACCCTGCTGGGCACCAGGCGCACCCTTACCTTGGTGTTGGCCTCCAGGTAGTTGTAGAGCACGTTGATGGAAATGGTGAGGTCCCCGTTGTTGAAGGGGTATGACCTATTCCAGCCCTGGGCCCCAAACTTTCGCCTCTCGGCCACCACGGCGTGGAAGTAGCACAGGGCGAAGAGGATGCACTTGAACTCGATCTCCTTGGTGCACATCTCCAGGGTGTCCTGCGGGAGGGGACCCGAGTCCTGCCTCTGCCAGCTGTCTTGCTGGGGGCGGGAGGGGCAGTGCGGGGTGGAGGGGGGCAGCTGCCGGAGCCCCCGGTCCACGGACTGGAGGAGAGAATGCTTTCTTGTCTTTACTTCTTTCAGAAATGGCACTTCTATCACTTAAGTATTGATTACAAGTCAAATTATGCTGCTTTCTAGTAAAATATTCACAAACACAGGACATTTCAGGACTTCTTTAAGGAGAAGTACTGTCCCTTGGCAGCGGTCAGCACCCCTCATGGTGCGCACACAAACAGTAGCCCAGACTGTTTAGAAACCATGGCGAGCTGTTCATTTTCAGCACAGTGTGCTCCATGAGTAGTCCTTGTAGGTGTTACCAGGCTGTAGGGGTGTCTTCCTTAAAAAGGTTTTAGAGTCCACTTGGGAGATAAGTGTGTGCACCCAGAAGGTTCTGGTGCAGAACAGAAGATCAGGTGCCAAGAGATGAACGTAGATGCTAGGGTCTTGCAGAAAGGGGCAGGGCTGGGGGTGGGGCAGGAGGTTTGGATGGGGAGGGAGGGGCCACAGGAGCTGTCCCACTGAAGCAAGGTGGGGGCCTGCTGGGGATTGAGGGAGGCCTGGCGGCAGCCTGAGCCAACCAAGAGCATCTCCTGTCTCCTGAGGAGCCAGAGAGGGGGCCGAGATGCACTGGAGCCCAGCACACCGCCCTCCAGAGCTGGGCCCCTTCCTGAGGGGCTCCGACAAGCCCAGGACCTGCGATGCATTGACCTGTGCTGGCTCGCAGGTCATGAAACTGTCTTTAAAGTTGTAACTTGACTGCATTTCACGCTATGTACGTTTTACTTAGTCTTCCAGGAATATATTGACTTCGTGGTGTGAGGCGTGTGTGTGTGCGTGTGTGTGCGCACGTGCATGTGTGTGCTGGGGGTGGCGTGGAGCGGCGAGAACCAGGGTGCAGCCGTCCTCGGAGTTCAAGCCTGCTCCCCAGCAGTGCAGGCCAGAGCTGCCTTTCTGTCTGTGGGATACGCGCGCTGGAGGGGAAGCCGCCTCACCTGGGTGAAGAGGTCCAGAGCCTTGTGCAGGTTGGCGTGCATGCCCGTGGGTGGCTCATTGGTGATTTTGATGGCATTTTCCAGGATGCCTTGGGGGATGATGTGGGACTCAGGGCTGGGGGCGGGCTCGGCGCTGATGAACACACGGTAGTCCTCGTGGCTGCCCATGCTGTGGTGCTCCACCTTCTTGTCCAGGGTGCTCAGCCACCGCGCCACAAGGTGGATGTTCTGTGGCCAAGACCGGGGCTTAGCACTCATGCGTCCCTCCCACACGTCCCTCCAAGCAGTGCCCGCTGTCCACCCTTCCCCGGGCGCCGGGCACGCCAGCCAATTTCTGCTGAGGCCTGGGAGTCAGTATTCATGCTCGGTGAATTCAAGACCTCCAGCCTCCTGGCGAGTCCTCCCCGGCCTCCCCGGGCATAAGGCTGACATGATATGGTCCCTACCCCTGCTTTGAGGTTTGGGTAGAAGGAATGGCATGAAGCTGGGGTCTCCACTCGGGACCAGGCTAGGCCATGCCGACTGAGGTCGGCTCACCCTGTGCAGGCCGGGCAGGACTGCAGGTGCTCCTTGGGGTTCAGGAGAGGGCTCGGAGAGGCTGCAGGGGCCCCTGGTGCTTCTGCCAAGCGAGGAAGAGGAGGAGGAGGAACGGCGCTTTTGTCCGCTCTGGAGTTTGGGCTTTATAAGCAGCATCTCTGTAGGGAAACTCTGGCCTAAAGCCCAGCGTCCTCTCACCGAGTAAGGTGGTGGTGACGGCCGCACCACCTCACGGACCAGGCAGAGGGGACGTGGTGTAGGAGCCGCCTGCCCCTCCCATGGGTGCAAGTGCGGGCGCCCCCGTACCTGCAGAATGACCCAGTGTCCCATCTCTGCAGCCATGTCCAGAGCGTCCTCGGCCACCACCTCCTGTCCCTGCCCCAGGGACACGTTATGCAGTTTCCCGTTGTCTATGGTAAATCCCAGCTTTTTCCCTGAAGGAAAGAGAACAGGAAGTGCATGGGGGCGGCTCTGCCATCCTGCCGGGAATCTCACCCCTCCCCGCTTTGTGTGCTATTGTAAACACATCAAATTTGCCAATTTCAAACCCATCTTCAAGTGTACAGTTCGGTGACATTTAATACATTCACAGTGTTGTGCGGCCATGCTTCTGGTTCCAGCACTCTCCATCCCTCCCATCAGGAAGCCCCACCCCTGCCCCCGGCAGCCGCTCAGCTGCTCCGTGTCTATGTGGATCTACCTATTCTGGATGCTTCTGATACACTGAACCCTAGAACAGGGGGCCTTTGTGTCTGGCGGGGACTCCTCTCGGCACAGTGTTTTCAAGGTGTGTCCGTGGGGCAGTGCCTCTCGGCACCTCATTTTGGTGGCTGAGGACTGTCCCATCGTGTGGCTTCACCACATGGGGATTACCCACTCACAGTTGATGGACATTGGCTTTCATCTGCCTTTTGGCTATTGTGAGTGATCAGCCCTATGGAGCATGTGCTTCAACACCTGCTTTCATTCTCGGGGTGTGCACCAGCCGTGGGATCGCGGGGTCCCACGGCGCCTGCCTGTGTCCCCCACCAAGGAAGCACCGGCCTGCTTTCCGCACCGCTGTGCCTCCTCCCAGGCCCGCGGGAGGCTTATCTCTCTCCCAGGCTCATCGGTTTCTGTTTCCTCACCGGGGTGCAGGGGCACCTCGCTGTGGCTCATGCACATTTCCTGGTGGCCGCCCCTCTCTGAGGCCTCCCTGGCCGGCTCCACTTACCCAGGGCTTCCACGTCTTTGAGGGGGTCAACGCCTGGGGAAAGGATGAAGAAAATCGGAGTAGAAGGGCTGCTCTCCTCGTAGGACTTGGAAAACTCGACGCTCCGGCCCTCCACGAACTTGCTGCCCATCTTCTCCTCCACAAAGTTCCTGAGGGAGACGCGCTTGGTCAGACCCGACGGCGAGGGGGACGGGGTGGGCTGGGACCCCTGGTGGAAGGGCCCTCTTCTTGGGGGGCTTTCTTTTATTTATTATTTCTTTAAAGATTTTATTTTATTTTTAATTATTTTTTTTGAGAGTTTTTATTTGTTTATTTGACAGAGAAAACAAGCAGAGGGAACAGGAGAGGGAGAAGCAGTCTCCCCACCAAGCAGGGAGCCTGATGTGGGACTCGATCCCAGGACCCCAGGACCATGACCTGAGCCAAAGGCAGAGGCTCAACCAACTGAGCCACCCAGGCACCCCTATTTTTAGTTATTTTTTAAAAGGTTTATTTATTTTAGAGAGAGAGTGCACACACGAGTGGGCAGAGGCCCAGTGGGAGAGGGAGAGAGAATCTCAAGAAGACTCCGCGCTGAGTGTGAAGTCTGATGCAGGGCTTGCTCTCACGACCCTGAGATGATGACCTGAGCTGAAATCAAGAGTCGGACCCTTAACCAGCTGCACCACCCCCTTAAAGATTTTAAGTAGTCTCTACACCCAACGTGGGGCTTGAACTCACGACCCCAAGATCAAGAGTCACATGCTCCTCTGACCGAGCCAGCCAGGTGCCACTTTGGTGGACTTTCTTAAGCAGAGCAAGGTCTCAGGCCCGAAGGCAGTCTTTTCGGGGGCTTTCCTCTTTGCCGGGGGAGGGTGTGGCCGGGGGAGCAGGTGCTTCTCGCCTCCGTCCCTGCCGGGCCCTACAACGTGCCAGCAGGTGAGAGGTAGTCTCCTGCGGCCCCGTTTTTCAGAGGCTCCCAGGTCACCTGGGAGGGAACATAAGCCTCAGTGGCACCACAACCCAGGGCATTCTGGGTGAGCACGCCCCAGCACCAGGTGGCCCCTGGGTCCTTCGAGCCGTCTGCGCTCCCAGGGAAGGGGATGGGTTATGGCGATTTCGTCTCCCACACGCTCTCCGTCTGCTGTCCAGCAAGGGCCGCAGGAAGAAGCTGAACACAGACCGTTCTCGCCGGTCCTGGTGATCTCCCCGGACTGGGGGTTTGAGGAGGAAGGAAGTTCACGTTTGCAGCCATCTTGGTGAACTCAAAGACCACAAAACATGGTTCATCAGAAAAATCACAGGGAAAAAAAAAGGAATTTACATAAATACCTGTCTTTACAGAAGCAGGTCTGTGTTCCGAGCCCCAAACTTACTTTCTTGACCCTCAAGAAGTCTGGGGTCAATTGGGCCCCTCTTAGGGGAAATCTGGTGTTGTTTGGGGGTGACCTTTAGAGCTCTCTGTGCCTCTCCATCCAGGGGGCTGAGCTTACCACGTTCTGAGTGATTCACAGGCACTGAAATACTAAGATTTAGTGTCTTTAAAAGCAGCACGTCAGTCAGTCTTTGAAAGAACAGTGGAGGGAAGGGCTCCCTCAGAGGCCACCCCACACCCTCCAGCTCCGTGGGGACCTTGGTGCCAGCAGGACTTTCCGGGGACCCTTTTATCAGGATTTGTCTCTCGCTGTGGCCTTTGCTGGCTTCTGTGCAGTTCCCGAGCCGACGAGGGCTCCAGGCGGGGTGTCGGGGGCGCTCCTCCTGAAACCCTCCCCAGTTGTACTCGATTCCGGCCTTGGGAACTGACTCGCAATGTGGAGGCTAGCATCCGTGTCCAGGAAGGACTTCTGGAATGTCCCAAGTCCTGCCCTAGACGGGAATGTCACTAAATCACCGTTGCTAACGACGTTGGCAGGCCACACGGTCATTCTCCGCAGGTGAATTAATGACGAACAGCGCACATTGGTTCCCAGCGGGCCCCACCACTCTGGGCACCGCATCCTTGGCAGAGGAGAGCTGGGGTCAGCTCCCAGCCGCTCCCGGGAGCCCCGGGGTGTCTGCACCACAGAAGCTGGGCTTTTTTGTGGGGGGGAGGTAGTTTGCGGGCACCCCACTGCTCTGCCCCAGGCCAGTCACTGCTGTCTCTGGGCCCTTGAGCCTCAGGGGCCACTCGGGGGGGCAAGTGAGCTGAGGCTTTGGTTGGCGCCTGGCACACAGTCCACCCCGTTACATTATTCACTGTGGATTTGGATCTCCTTGCTTTTAAGCTGCATGGCTCCGGTAGAATTAGGGAGGTAACTCTGCTTTCCGGGACGCTACAGACCTGTCACGGAGCGGGGTTTGGGGTCGCCCAGGCCCCAGCGACGCGCACAAAGGCTCACGCGGTCTGAGGTACTTCATTCAGGGCATCCTCGTTCCTTCACACGCGTGACCCTGGGTGACGTGCCACCATGCGCTGGGGGCTGTGGGACTGGACACCTGACCGCGCTCCGCTCCCCGGCTGATGTCCCCGCTGTGATGGCCAGGTGTCCTTCCCCTCCATCTTTCCCAGACTTTGTCCAAACTTCTTCCGGCACAACTGTCCTCCATGGTGGGGATTTCTCGTTTCCCTGCACGTCCTGCTGCCCTGCCCGTGACCCCCAACCAAACGGAGCAAAACAGACACGTTTGTGAACAACCGGTGCGTGGGAGTCGGGCCTCTGCTTTGTCAGAGGGGAGTTCTGTTAGGGACACAGGTGTCTTTCGGGGCATCTGGCTGCTTTGGGGCTTTTAGGACCAAGAAAAGGCAAAGACGCCGTATTATGTCCCAGAATGGGCGCTGGGCTTGATTCCTTGTCTGCCTTGTCCCCCTTCCTGTGGCATCTCCATCCTCATCCTCCATCCTGTGGCATCTCTGTTCTCCCTTCTTCCTGTGGCATCTCTGTCTTCCCTCCTTCCTGTGGCATCCTCATCCTCCATCTTGTGGTGTCTCTGTCCCCCTTCCTGTGGCATCTCCATCCTCCATCCTGTGGCATCTCCGTCCCCCTTCTGTGGCATCTCCATCCCCCATCCTGTGGCATCTCCATCCCCCATCCTGTGGCGTCTCTGTCCCCTTTCCTTCCTGTGGCATCTCCATCCTCATCCTCCATCCAGTGGCATCTCTGTCCTCCCTTCTTCCTGTGGCATCTCTGTCCTCCTTCCTGTGGCATCTCCATCCTCCATCTTGTGGCATCTCTGTCCCCCTTCCTGTGGCATCTCCGTCCCCCTTCCTGTGGCATCTCTGTCCTCCCTTCCTGTGGCATCTCCGTGCTCCCAGGTCAGCCCCGGGTCAGGAGGAGGGAAACCCTGTCCACTCCAGGAGAGGGTGGATGGGACATCTCAGATGTCACCTGTGGGGACCAGTGCAGTGTTGTGTGATGTCACTGTTCCTGGAGTCCTTTTGTGAAATGGCAGACCCAAATGGGGAGTGAACGGGAGGGGGTGCTGGAAGGCCACGGTGATTAATTTTCCAATCGTGCAGGAGCTTCAGGGGCAGAGAAATTATTCACAAAGTTAGAGTAATTCTCTGCAAATGAGCTGAAGCTGGCCCAACAGTTTACTTTAAATGTAGCCACTGGGGGCATAAAATCCGGATGATGATGGCTCTGCCACAGTTTTCTCTCCGCTGTCCTAAAGGACTCCTTGTGGCCTCAGAGTCATTAACGCCCACACTTTGTAGAGAATCTTGGCTCAGGGTTGGCGGGGGGGCGTGGGGGGGGTCCTGTTTCCCCTCACTGGTCCCTCAGGCTGGCGGGAGGAGAAGGGGCGGGGAGCGCTTGCAGGTGGGGTCCCGTGCCCGTGGGCCTCGCGGGGCCTCCCTCCGCCTCCCCACCCACCCGGGAGGGTGCCACACTCACTTGACGGCGTAGGTCATGCGGTCTGGCCGCATGCACCTCACCATGCACAGCTTCTGCAAGGACGTTTTGTTCTTCCACTCCTTGGGGAAGATTTCCTTCTCAGGGGCTTCCGACTCCACCAGCTTCTTCCACCGTTTGGCAGACCCTTCGATGTCGTTGTCCAGGTTCTTGAACTCATCCATCTCTGACAGGGCCTGGGGGCAGGCGGCCTTTCAGCTCCCCCCGCGCCCCCCTGTCCCGATGCTGGGAGAGGGTGGGCCACCTGGCTTGGTGCTAAAATGAGCTGCTGGTGTCCCTGAGGGCCAGGAACGTGGACGGAGGGTCTAGCGTAGCACAGGACCCCAGCTGCCCCTCCAGAGGGCTGAGGGACCGGGGCTGCTCCCATCATGGGGGGGCTGCCTTCTTCAGGCCTTCTGACCCAAGATGCTGGGGGCCCCTGAGTGTGTGGGCCCAGATTGGAGGAACCACCTGGACACTTGCCCGGGATTGGGAGGGTGGGCAGCGGTATCGGGCGGCCCTGGACCCGCCCTGGGGCCTGTTGTGGCTCAGCTCCTGGGGCTGTGTGCGGGTCGGAGTGACTGTTGTGTTCGAACAGAAAAGTAGAGATTTCTGCGAGCCGGCAGGAGCCCTCTGTACCCCGGCCCCACCTCTGGGGTCTCCCCGGGTCACTGGATATCCGGCTGGCGGTAGCGCCTCGCAAACATCCCTGGCGTGAGCCCCAGACCCCCCGCAGCAGGGAGAGAGTCCCAAGACCAACCTTGATGCCGCCCCATCCCTGGTGCTGCAGGAAGTCCACCGGCGACTGGACCCCCGCCTTGAAAGGGAACCGTAGGAGGAAATCCAGCTCAACTGGGTTTAGCTCTTTCTTCATGGACAAGACCTGAGGGAACATGGGGCCGCTCAGCGTTGTCCCACAACAGTGGGGGAGGGAGGGGTGGCCGACGGCCCCCATGGGAGCGCCGGACGCCTTGGTCACGGGCGCGGGACAGGCTGAGGTGCTCCCCCCCTGCCGGCCCTGCAGAGGAAGCGCTGTCCTGCCCCCTGGGTCCAGGCCAGACTTTGGATTCACCTTGGTTTATTGTCGTGTTTTTAAATTATGATAAAATACACATGACATTTATCATTTTAACCCGAAATTTTAGTAAATTCATGTGTAATTTGTACGTAATAAGTACGTTTTGTAATAAGTACGAAATTTTAGTAAATTTTTAGTAAAAAATACGTACGTAATAAGTACGTTTCGTAATAAGTACGAAATTTTAGTAAATTCATGTCATGTCCAACCATCACCACTATTTAGAACCAGAGCTTTTTCATCTTCCCAAAGGGAACCCCCTGAGCAGCGCCCCCGGATCCGCCACCAGCCGATGGCGCGCTGGGTCTGTGCCCCGTCTGTCCAGATCTGCCTATTCTGCACATTCCGTGTCCAGGGAATCCTACAGATGTGGCCTTTCCCCTCTGGCTCCTTTCGAGGTTCATGCACGCCGTAGCGGGTGTCAGAACAATAAGGTTCCGTTGTGTGGAGAGACCACGTCTTGTTTATCCGCTCATTTTTGATGGACATTTGGGCTGCATCCACCTTGTGGCAGGTGTGAGCAGAGCTGCTGAGAATGTTCCTACACAAGTCAATTCTTTGGGGGCATATACATTTTCTGGGGGATCTTCTGGGTCATGTTCTGGGTCTCTTCATCACCCGTGCACACCAGCTCTCAGGGTGTCCAGCCGGCCGTGTCTCGGGTCCCAGATGGACGGCAGGTGAGCCAGGGCCACCACGCACATAGGGCCCCACGCAGCTTCTCTTGGACACTGCAGAGCAAAGACTTTCGCCTGAGTCAGACTCCTGCTCTTTTTTTTTTTTTTTTTTTTTGGTCAAAAGAAAAATTCTTTGGAAATTTAGGGGGACCACCAAGGAAATATCCTGATGCCCTTTCAGCAGGAGAAACCTCACAGAGGGGCTGCCATTCAGGGATTCACAGATAAAGAAAAACCTCCTTGATCTGGACCCTGGTGGACAGTTTGAGTTTGGATGGAAAGCAACCTTCTAGAAGCTCTCTGGAAATTAGTGTTTCCCACCATACTTACAAGATGGAGTAAACCAAATGGTGGATGGGCTGTTTCATCAATTTAATGGAACAAAAATCTGAAATATTCCAGCAGGTCCGTATGAACAGGAGGCATATTTATTCCTTTGTACCTGTATTACCTTAAGAAACGTATTCGGCATCCACGGTGGTTGACCACCGACGCGGGACTGCTTACCAGGCAGTCCGTAAATGTAATTAGAATGACCTTTCTTTGTAAAATTCTCCTTAATGGACCTCCCCTTCAGAGCCTCCTCCTTAAAACTGTGCCTGATATCAACGAAAGAGAGTCCCAAGCACATCCCATGGCAGTGAGAGGAAGGGCATCCATCACTGGGCAGTCTGCACTGGGGACCAGCCCTCGGGCGCTGCTGCTGCCGGTTGCAGACCACGCTTGGAGCAGGGAGGGCAGACGTACCTGGAAGGCCACCTGGGCCAGGAAGATGAGCTTGTCCCGCTCGAAGAGCCCGCGGGCCGTGTACATGTAGACGGAGTAGGTGATCTCGTCCGTCAGGTTGATTACTCGCTGCCTGACCTCCTCTGCGGGGGTGGTCTTCTGGATGGCCTTCTCGAATACCACGTTGAAGGCCTGGGGAGGGGGCACACGGAGGCTTGCGGGGCTGGACTCCGAGGCCGCCCCATGCTGCCTGCTAGGGCTCTGCTTTGTTTCCGTGGTGGGTGGGGGTCTGGGGCACCAGGCGAGGAAGCCCCTTCCCCGGGGTGCTGGCCCAGGGCAGATCCCGCACCCTGGCTCCCCCTTCCCACCGCCGTCTGCGGCCTGGACCCCGTCTGTGCTCCCAACGGCTGGGGCTCTGTGGACGCCAGGGCCCCAGCCCCAGAGCCCGGCCGCGACCACACCTTGAGCGAGAACTGATAGATGGGGTTAATCTTGTTGAGGTCGTTCAGTATGAAGTACAGCAGGGACGCCCTCTCTGCGGCTGGCCGGTAGTTCTCTCTGGCCTCATTGATTTTAACCTCTGTGATTTTTGCCTCTTTCACCTTAAAACAATTGGGACCAGTGGGTGGATAGCGCCGGTGAGAAGTGGGCCCCCCAACCCCTCCCCCACCGCCCCGTGTGAGGGACCCTCCACTGGGCCGCAGGGTGCTGGGTGGGGCGCGAGACCCTGCTCCCTGCCCTGGGCCCCAGGGGCACGCGTGGCCCGGTGGCTTCTCTTCCCAGCACTGTGGCAGGCCCTCAGTGCCCTATGGCGGGGAGCGCAGGGCAGGCCCTGGAGGTGGTCTCTTACCTTCTCCTCGATCTCGCTGGCCGTGTGCTTGGTGGTCTCCAGATTCTCTACTAAGGCCGTGTCCCCCAGGAAGTTCCCTGACGCAGCCGACAGCCGGGCCAGCAGGGAGTCTTCCAGCTCCTTCAAAACAATCTTGAATTCATTTTGGGACTTGGTGAGGTTCGCCTGTGGGAGGGACAGAGTGCCAGGAGGGGAGCTCAGCCGAGGCCCCAGCTGGGACAGGAGGAGCACCACAAGCCTGAGAGGCCAGGGCATGGGGACACTCTGAGCCCATGTGTGCAGGCCACTGCACGCAGGGGCCCACAGCAAAGACCGTGCCCACGGGGCCGCAGTTTGGTGCGTGGCCGTCTGGGCTCCGCTGAGACTCCTCTTCCGTCAGAGAAGCGGCTGTTGGATTTGGAGTTAGGTTTGGGAGGCCTCTGGGGAGGAAGAGCGGCTCCTTCTGTCGCACAAAATCTGACCTGTGGGACGGGCTGGGGCCCCTGGAGCCATATCGGGGTGGCAGCTGCAGCGTCAGAAACCTCGTGGCGACCCCAGCGGCCCGCCCTGTGCTGCGTGACGGCGGGCCCCGTACCTTCAGCTGCTCTAGATCCGGGCGCTCTTTGGCCACCACAGCAGCCAAGAGCTGGTCCTCGAGCCCATCCCTGGTGACCAGGAAGTTGATCAGGGTGCACTGGGCTTGCATCTCGGGCTTGTAGTGTGGGTTGAAGTGCTTGGTGTGCAGGATGAGACGGAACTTGGGGTGGTACTCCACCTCCTTGTCGCCGATCTTAATGAACCTGGCCGTTAGGGGAGGGAGAGGTCAGAGGGGCTCGGGCAGCAGCACCAGCAGGCTGGTGCCCCACCCCCCACCCCCGGGCCTCGCACCACCATGAACCCTCCTCTGGTCACCGGGAAAGGACTGTGTCTCTTCTTGTTCTAGTCTTCCTCTCTGGCCTACGGCCGGGACCTTCTAGAAGGTGCACCTGCTCTCTCTCTGGCTGGTTTGTTCTGGTCTTTATAGGAGTGCTCACTCAGCTCCCACTGCACATCATACTCCCCTGGGAGCCGGTGCGGAAACACACCACCTGGGCCCCACCCCAGAGCCACAAACGTCAGAAAGACACTGACACCCCGATTCAGAACACTGCTAAATTCTGGAAGCTCCCTGGGGGAATCTGAGAGCAGCCAGGGCCAGAAGCTGGGTCTGCGGGTCCACTGTGGGGGAACCTCTTCTCTCGGCTCCCGCTCTTGCTGGTCAAGCTCACTTTCAGGGGCCTCTTTACCCCTTGGGTATCACCACTCATGTCAAGCTCTTCTCAGAGGCTAGGACGTCAGCACGTTTATTGGCCACCTCTGTTCTGGGCTTCGGCACGCACCCCCTATTTTTTTTTTTTAAAGATTTTATTTATTTGAGAGAGAGAGAATGAGAGACAGAGAGCACGAGAGGGAAGAGGGTCAGAGGGAGAAGCAGACCCCCCGCTGAGCAGGGAGCCCGATGCGGGATTCGATCCCAGGACTCCAGGATCATGACCTGAGCCAAAGGCAGTCGCTTAACCAACTGAGTCACCCAGGCACCCCAACCCCCTATTTTTATCAGTGGCTCAGACCAGCTCTGATGTTTCCATTTAAAAAGTTGATTTACTTTTTTTTTATATTAGAAAAGTAATACAGGCTCAATGCATCAACCAGTGAATGGATAAACGGAACGAGGCACACCCATCCGGTGGACTTAGCCGTAAGAACAACGCGGTCCTGCCACGCTGCCGCACAGATGGGCCTTGAGCACACGGCGCCCAGGGAAAGTGGCCAGACAGAAGAGGGCACACACCACGTGATACCCTTTAAAGGACCTGTGTCCAGAGCAGGGGAATCTGTGGAGATGAGAGCACATGGGTGGGTGCCAGGGTCCGGCAGCTGGGGGTGTGGGCAGCGAGTGCTTGGTGAGTACGGGGCCTCCACGTGGGGCGATATTTGCACAACACTGTGAGTGTACCAAGTGCCACTGCATTGTTCACCTTCAAACGGCTAATTCTGTGTAAGGTAGATTTCACCTGAATAAAAAAACAAATAGTACTACAGGTTTAGGATTTGTAAAATGCATAAAAATAGAAGAAAAGCATGACCAGTGGGGCGCCTGGGTGGCTCAGTCGGTGAAGCGTCTGCCTTCAGCTCAGGTCGTGGTCTCAGGGTCCTTGGATCAAGTCCTGCATCGGGCTCCGTGCTCAGTGGGGAGCCTGCTTCTCCCTCTCCCTCTGCCCCTCCCCCTGCTTGTGCTCTCTCTCTGTGTCAAATAAACAAAATCTTAAAAAAAGAGAGAGAGAAAAGCATGACCATCAAGGACGGCCGTCCGCAGGCGGTCACTAATAAGGTGTTGGCGTTGCTGTTCTTGACTGGGATGCGGTCCCACAACTTCCCACCTCTCCTTGCGGACCGGCATTTTGTCGCAGACCCTGCTGCCTACCCGAACGGCAGGGCATTTCCCCACACCGCCGCCCTGCGCAGAGGCCACAGGCCCCACGGAGCATGTTCACATGGTTCACGGGGGCCAAACTGTGAAAGTGGAACCGGAAACTCACTTTCCCTTCTTAATGGTGTTCCTGCCAAGCAGCGGGTCCAGCACAGGGTCCACGGTTTCGCCAATGTTCTCGATGAGCAAGATGTCCCCTTCGGAAATGGCCTGCTCAATGATGTCCAGGTAGCTGTGGGCATGACATGGGGCCAGGTAAGGACGTGGGCCCAGAGAGGGCACCGCCGGGTGCCCCAGAGGCAGCCCTTGGAGCGAGAAGGCACCAGAAGACAAGTGGCCGAGGGGCCAGGAGCTCCTTCCCTGCGGGGAGCTCTGGGGCACCTGTGGTCCTCTCCCCTAGGAGCCCACGGGAGTGCAGCCCCCTTATGGCGGCAGCCCTAGATGTTTTCACACCTGTGTCTGGTCCCAGGTGCCCGGGGCACCAGGAAGGCACGCGGGGTGGCCTTAGTGACCACCTGTGTTGAGGAAACGCGTCCACTAGAGATGAGAAATGCGAAAATGACTGGCCCGAAGCCTTGTGGCCGGCAGGTGGCCAGGTGGGACTCGAGCCTGGGTGAGCAGCAGGTAGTGGGGGGTGGGGGAGAGAAGAGCCCCGAGGTTAATGCTTTACTGCTGGTGCTGTCCCCCAAAACCAAATAGCGGAAAACAAATCCACCTGTGAGCCAGGATCTGTCCATAAAGACCCGCCCGCCCGTCTAACACCTCAGGTGTGTTTGCAAGCCCAGGGGCCCAGCCAGCCAGAGGCTGCCTTCCGAGCCCCTCCCCCCACCCCGGCCCCGCCTGCCGCCGTCACCCACCTCTTCTGTCCCAGGCGGATGGCTTTCAGTTCACTGCCATATTTGTTTTTGATCCACTTGATTCCTTGCAGCTGGGCATCCACGATGAGGGGCCAGCGCTCCGTGTTGCACAGGATGGTGGCATTCTCAGTGGACATGCGGTCGCTGGGGAGGCCCTGGTTGTTCCAAGTGGCCACGTCTGCGTCATCCGTCAGCAGGCTCAAGGGGTCCAGACCTTCCGTGATCGGGATGGGAACCTGCCAAGAGGAAGTCTTAGGAGGGGCGGGTGATGTGGCCATACTGCTCCAAGGGAAACAGCTCTCCCAAGTGACACGGCGGGGCCGTGGTTAGACCACGGGGGAGCCGTGTGGTCTGGAAGACCACCACTCCCAGCGCCCTGACGGAACACCTTGGAACCTCCCAGGAAGGGCATCCACGTCGGCCAAGCTGGGCCACAGTTTAAACCCGCAGTGGCCAGAGCGTCTGTGTGTGTGACGTTTGGCTGGGTTTGCCCCATCCCGGGGACCTCCCCAGATTTCCTGACTGATGAATGCAACCAAACCTCTTACCTTTAACTGATTTATATAAGGGACCCAAAATTTCTCCATCAGCTCATTTCGGTATTTCTTGGTGAAGTAGCCCACGTAGGATACGAAGGCGGAAATCAGCAGGACGTCCCCACACAGAGTGACCCCCTGGCTTTTGAAGTTCTTCACCGATTCAGCCCAGCGCACGTTCTCCGACGCTAATCCCCCTACCAGCCTAAATGTGAACATGAGGTCAGCGGGGGTCAAAGGAATGATGGAGGGTCGCACCCAAAGACCAGCAAGCAACCTCCACCTCTCAGTGCCAGGAGTCTGGCATTTGCAAATCCTGCCTTCGCTCTGTGCTTCAACATGGAAATGCTTTGGGGGAAATTCTTGGGAATCACTGCATTAGGGAAGCAAAACTAACGCTTTCTGGAGGCACCTGGGGCCTGAGCTCCCCTGCCCCAGTCGCCTGCTCTGATGTCACCTCTGTGCTGACCTTATCTGAACATTTCGCTCACGCCAAGGCTGCTGCCGGGACACCACTGAGCTCAGGCTTTGGCTAGTGGGAGGTCTCGGTAAAGGTGGAGTCCGGGTGGTGGCCACAGTGGCCACAGGACAACATGGCATCCAGAGGGCACCCAGCCCCACGTGGAGTAGGGACTGCAGCGTGGGCATCATGCAGTTCAGGCCACAAGCCTGAGAACTGGCCCCTGGCCCCGGTCTGCGATGTTTGTAGAAAGCACAGTTTGCCTGATGAGGTCCACTGAGGTCTGTGAGCATCACCCGAGGAGCCCTTGCTTCCCGAAGACCAAAAGACGACTTTGCTATTCTGGGCGGGGACGATCTAGTCCCTCAAACCCGGGACGACGTCCGCACCCTGCTGGAGGCCGTTGTCACACGGCCTGGGGACCTCCCAGGATCCCTGTGTCTCACTGACAAACCGTCAGCAGTTGCCAGCCCGCCGGGTGGGAGAATGTTCGACCAGAAGCCATGCCCTAGGACCCACTCCACCTGCGGCTCTGTGCCAGGCTCCCGGTGCTCACTTTTGGAACCTCGAAAAGACAGCTCTGAAGCCTCGCTGTCCATGCGTGTAGTGAGCACCCGAGGCGTGGATGGTCTGAATTGGGATGTGCATGGAGATTTCCAGGACTCAGAGTGAAAACGTACACGAACCCCCTCAGTGATCCTTCTCACAGCGATCACATATTGAAATGATCACATTTGGGGTTCAGTAAGATACATTATCAAGACTGGTTTCATCTTTGTACGGTGCTGCGGGGACAACAGGACATTGTAGAATGATGGGTGTGGCTCGAGCCACATTCCCGCTGGGACAGCGCTGCCCTGGAGTCCACGGGCATCAACAGACATGAAGCCCCACGCTGGTGGAGGCCCCGGAAGGCCGTACCAACAGCACAGCGCGGTGGGAGCGGGTAGAGGGGGATCTGCCCGAGCGGGCCCCCGTGGACGCCGCCTCCCAGGCAGGTGTGGGCAGGTCTGGGTTGGGGGGCTTCCTCGCAGCCAAAGGTCCCGGGATGCGCGGGCGCCCACCACGGAGGGCTCCCAGCTCCCAGAGGTGGAGACACTGGCTGACAGCAAGTCACTGGGTCATCCTCATGACTTTGTGCAAGCAGGGTACTGCTGCCTCCACCCCAGGCCGTTCCTCCTCCTCCAGGGGCTGCTCTGCGGGCCCGGCCCTTCTGGGGGGCTGAGAAGGCAGGAGGGGTGCCCGCAGGGCGGAGCGAGCTACCTGTTGGCCAGCGAGATCACCCTGTTGGTGGCGTCGGCCTCTTGTTGGCACTTGATCTTCTCTGCTGTTGCCTTTTCAAAGGCCGACGTGAGGTTGCTCAGGTTGGCATTGAGTTCCTGGGCAAACACGGAGAGGCCCAGCAGTGGGGTGGGGCCTCTGGGGCTGGGCGATTGGTCCCTGCGGCTGCCTGGGCTCCTCGCTCTGCTGAGTGATCCAGGGCAGCCCCCGCTCTATGGGACCCCGACCCGCGGCTCTGGTGCTCTCCTCGGTGCGGGCGGGCGGGCACTTACCGCAATCTTGTTTTTGATCCGCGAGAGCTTCTCCTGCGCCTCAGCCAGCTCAGCGTTAGCCTCCTCCAGGGCCTGCCTCTTGGGGGCCACATCGCAGTACACCTCGTAGAAGCGGACGATGTTGATGCACCAGGAGCATAGGCCCGCGGCCGCCGTGGACTTGGAGCGGATGAACTCGGGGTCGAAGGTCGGGTTGCCTTGGTAGGGCCTGCAGAGGGGACAGCAGGCGCTGGGGCGGGCTCCGCAGGCCTCCCCCGCGTCTCCGCCTCCGGCCTTCAGCGCGCCCCGGTCCGCAGCTCTGGGCCGCTCGCCACAAGCAGTTACGAGGGGAGCGCAGTGAATTGGGGCTTTTTGGGAGGGGGATATCTTCAAGATGAAGAAAAGAATGAAACACAGAATTCTGGCCCCAGAAGCGGAATTTGGGGTGTGAGGCGAATGGCCCTGTGCTCTAGACGATGGCGGGAAACCAGCATTCCTTGTCCTCTCTGTTCCCGGAGTTTCTATAGCTGGTCCAGTTTTCATTCTCCAAAGACCCCACCCATAAGCAAGAAAACTGGGGTTCGGAGGGGCTCAGCAACTTGCCCCAAGTACCACGGACAGGAAGCAGTAGTTCTGCCTGGGGCCGGGGGTCAGGCACTGTCCCGAGAGCTTCCGCCGTGGCACACATCGTCACCCCATGTCGCTCTGGGGCGAGAGGCCCAGAGAGGCTGAGCATCTCTCCCAACATGACCCAGCTGGGGGGCGGGGGGCAGTGCTGACATGCACCCAGGACCCACACCCCCAGAGACCCCCACCTCCCCCTCCATGGCGTCACCTCCGCTCCCCGGGACACCACAGCCTGGGCGTGCCGAGGAAAATTGCCCGGAGATGCACTTTAGAAACCAGTATTTTAAAAATGACAACAATGTCGTGAAGCATAACACACTGCACTATCTGCAGAAAGAATTTCCAGTGTGTGATTCAAGAGAATGACCGAAAAGTGGTCTGAATTCAGGCTGGGAGCACGGCCCATCATCTCCTCCCTCTGGTTTACTTCACACTTTGTTTAGGTCGATGTTAGGACGGGTTTGCCTCTCTCGGCCCACGTCAGGCACGTGGAGGCGGCCGTCCGGGAGCTGGCAGAACCCTCCACCGTGCGGGCGGAGCCACGGACGCGCCGGTCCGTCTGCCACGGGATTGTCCGACAGCTACAGGTCAGGCTGCTGACGTAGCAGGAGAACGTTGTTCTCTCCCCCCAGGTTGTCTAGACGGCGCCCCGACAGTCCTGTGTACGTACAGTACCGTTTCAGCTGCGCAGAGACCAACGCAGCAAGGAGGCCCCTCGGCGTCTGGTCCCATGCGCACCCCGCAGCAACACTGCCCACCCACTGTGCGTGTCCCTCCAGACGTGGCGCGCTTAAGGTGACAGCAACGCAAAGAAGAAGCCACGCCTGATGGAGCCCGTGCCGGCGGGTACTCACGGCACACGTGTGCACGCGTGTACATGTACGGCGTGTGTGTGTGTGCGTGCATCACCCATGCTCATGCGCACACCTGCTCTTGCCTCGGGGGGGGGCACTGGTGGCCTCTCTCGTGGGCCCGCAGCTCCCAGCGTCCTGATGGCCGCGTGCAGTGTTGCTAGACCCTCCTGTGTGCTGTGTGGGGAAGGGGTGCCTAGACTTTGAGCCATGGGGCTGCCCGCCTGCCCTGATCCTTTAGGTGGGGGAGGCAGAGGGCGATGCAGCCGGGGCCACGCTTCATATGGACACCTGGACTCCGGTGCAGCCAGATCTCCCCAGGCCGCTGCCGCCCCCCGTCTCTGGGGTCCCACCTTGCTCCCCTGCCCGCCCTGGCGAGCACAGGCTGCCCTTGGGAACGGGCCGCCGGCTGGGGCGGTTTGGAGAGGACCGGGGGACCGCGCAGCGCCGGGACGTACCGCGCTCCCGACAGAGCAAGAAGCCAACGGAAGCCCGTGGCGCGGCCCAGCGCGGACTCACTTAAATGCTTTCAGGCAGGCCTCGGGGATGTGCTCCTTGTCAAACTTTTTCAAGGAGTCCAGGAAGGTGTCCACTTTGCCCATCATGATTTTCGCAGCTTTCCAGCTCTTATCCTTGGGGATCTTGCCCCCGGGCGCGGTCAGGATCATGACGGCAGCCGTGACGTTGACCACGGCATCCGGGGGGGACCCGAAGGACTTCAGCTCTGTCAGGTTGTTCTGCAAATGACAGGAAGCAGCTGGGAGGGGACGTAGCCCTGCACGCCGGACCCAGAGGCCCCATGGCAACCACGGGAAGCTGCCGAGAGCCTGCGGCCCCCTGCGCCAATGCCATGGCTTTCTCTTCCCCCGCCCCCCCCCGGGGCCGGTCCTGTTTCTTTCTTTCCCGCCCTCACCTTATTCAGAGTGTCGAGAGCTTCCTGCGCGGCCAGGAGGGCTGGCTCGGCCTTGGCCAGGTCCGTTTCACAAGCTTTTTGTTTCTCTGTGACATTCTGGAAGGAAGCCACGCAGGAAAGATCAATGTGGGGTTGGGGGTGGGGAGAGGGGGGCTGTGCGCAAGTGTGTGTGCACGTGCGTGTGAGTGTGTGCGTGTGTACACGGAGCCCTGGGCAGCAGCGAGGGAGCACGGACAGGAGTGAGGAGGGTGGTCTTCCGCCCGAAGCCCAGGCACAGAGGCATGTCCCCCATGGTGCGTCCCCCATGGTGCATCCCCCATGGCAGCAGCAGGGCTGTGTCCCGTGCTCCCCTTCATGCCCCGAGGTCCCCATCCACTGCCTGGATCCCGCCTTTCTCCTCCCTGCCACCCAACACTCAGGTTGGAAGAAGCCGTGCTGGGGCCGCAGACTTGGGATTCTGGAATGGGAACCGGTCCTTCTATGGGCCCAGCTCCCAGGACTGGAAGGAAAACCTGGGGCCACGTGGACCCCACACCGCTGGCTCTGAGGCCTTATGGTCTCTTGGTGCCATTGTGTAATCTGTCCAAAATGGAGCACAATCGGAGGTAGAGCTCACCCTCCCCTTAAGAAAGTGAGAGCATCTTCACGCATGCACGCATTCCCTCCTGGGGTCCCGAAGAACCCCTCTGAGCCTCTGGATGCCAAGCACAGAGACCAGTAACAACTTGGTATCTATCAATGAGGAAGAGCCTCAGGGATGAAGCCAGGAGGGGCTGGGGGGTTTTGCTGGGCTCAGAGGAGGGAGGACGGAAGGGACAGGGTCTCTGCAAAGCACCGTGTGGAGGGTCCATCCAGCCGCCGACTTTAAGGACAGCGTGGGGCCCGACTGCAGGAATGGGCACAGAAGGTGCGGACGTGGCTGGCTTCTTCCCTGGAGCCCCCCCTTCAGGGGGCCTTTTCCAGATACAGGGGTTGGAGAGGGATGGGCACCCAGACGTTAACAGCTGTGTGTGGCATCAGATGGCCGGTCACAGTTTGGGGTGTGGATGTGGGTCCCGGCTCAGATCCTGACTCCGCTGCTGGCTAGCTGCCGACCACCCTGGGCCTCTGAGGGTTGGATGTGCGGGTTACAAGGAGGAATGGAGGGGGCTCCTGCCACCCCGCCTGGCCCGCATCCTCTTCCTCCAGCACCTGGTGGCAGCGTCAGGCCCCTCCTCCTAGAAACCACTTGCTACCATGCCATGCTGCATCTCAAGAGATAGCAGGCAATTCCTGGAACGCTCTTCATTTAAACACTCACGCAGGTGCATGTCTGGGGGCATCAAAGGCATGCAGGGAGGGGTGGAGAGAAAGCCCTTCGGCGAGGTGCCCCCCCCGGCCCCGGGGCCAGAGACATCAGCACCTCCGGGGGCTCCCGATGCAGCGGGTCTGAGGACCAGGGCTCCAGTCCGAGGTGGGCTTCTCAACCCTTAATGTGCTGGTGGGTCACGGGCATCTTGTTAAAATGCAGACCCGAGAACCTGCATTTCTCACCAGCTCCTGGCAATGCTGCCACCGCGCCCTGGGCGCTGCACTTGGAGGAGCCCGGCTCCGGGACGGACGTTTCTCTAAAGGACAGCCCTCCTCTGAGCCGGGGGCCTCGTGAGTGGGAGCAGGGGCTCCTGCAAGTTTGGGAGAACCTCCCAGCCTTTGCCTGGGCCTGGAGGAGGTACCGAGTGCTCCAGGGAGGGAGGCCCGGCCTGGCAAACCCACGAGTGGCTTGGGAGCCGGGCTTGTCCGCACCTTGTTGATGACCTCCACCTTGGCCTCTTCCTCGTCGGCGATGGCTTTCTCTTTGCTGACCTTCTCGGTTTCCACGCCCACCACGTGGATCAGCTTGTCCGCATTCTCATTTTTCTGCTTGAGTTCGGCCTCCTGAATCGCCAGCGTGGCTTTTAAATCATCCACCTGGAGGAGGAGATACCCAGGATGGGCAGGCGTGGGCCCTGGCCGCCATGCACAGGCTGGTGGGGCGGCACCAAAAGCTTGGGGCCGGGGCCAGGCTGCCCGTGGTCATGCCAGGCGGGAGGGAGTGCGGGGAAGGAGTGAGTGATAGGGTAGGCTATGCCGCCCCATTCTTGATGGTTTCTCCCACGAGGAGGCCCCTCAGTCGCTGTAACAGGACCATGTCTGGAAGGTTCATCTGGGAGAAAAGAAGCAGCCTGCTTGGCTGGGCTCCACCCTATTCTTTTCTGCGCGATCTCTCTGGGTGGGAGCACTCCTGCTTGGCCCCTCCAAGCTCTGTCTTCCTGGGACACCCCCTGCCATCCTCCCCCCTCCACGCCCCACAGGGGTGGCCTTGACCCTTGCCACACCGCCTGTGGTGGGGGCAAGCTGGCCTGGCTCTGGCTCATGGGCTCGCTCTCCCTGGGGGCAGAGGCGGGGCGGCCCCAGCTGTGCGGGGTCACACCTGGGCAGGGAAGCAGGGGCGGGGCTGTTTTCGGGGCTCCCTCGGGAACACCAACAGTGGGCAGTGAAGGTGATGGGGCCGGGGCTACATGAGGGAGGGCACCTAAAGCCAGGCAGAAAACTGGATGGCAAAAGCCTTTCCATCTGGGCACCACAGCGTGCAAGGCATCTGGGAATGGACGCGTGGCCACGGACGCACTAGACCCGATGCACAAATCCTGCTGGACTTGGGCCCCCACGTAAAGCGCCCGACACAATGACAGCATTGCCAAAGCATGTTGAACCCACACGTTCTCTGTGGTTTGAGAACGGAAGTGTCTCCAAGGCAGGAGTCCTGTTTCTCTTGCTTAGGGGACGGTTCTGGGACCTGCTGGCAGAGCCTCTGCCTTCCCTACCTGGGACGCTGTGCTCTGCAGCTTCGTCAGACCATTCTCCAGCCTCTCAATCTTGGCCACCAGCTCCATTCTCTTCTTGGCCAGCAGGTTCTGGTAAAGTTTGATCTGCTCCAGGAAGGTTTTGGGTGTGGTGTAATTGGAGCGCCTCTCCGTGGCCAAGTACAACTTGGACATCTCGTTGACCGTTGTGTGCACGTAGGACATGAAGAGGCTGATGGAGGCCTTGACTTCTGGCTGCAAAGGCGACAGGGGGCCCCTCATTCCTGGTTCCCTGGCGGGAGGGAGCGACCCCACTCCCGCGGGGAGGAGGAGGCTGCTGGCCACCGCGATTCAGCAGGGCGGGTTTCCCGTCCTCACCAGGACCCCATGAGATGCGTGCCCTCTCTCAACCTTGGCCATTCAACCAGCAGTGCCTGCAGAGGTTGTCCTGGGCACTTGACTTTGCTCCCCCCGGATGTGGCTAAGCACCGGGGACAGGGCACAGCGTTCTTCCTGTGATTCTCTCTCCCTGACTCACATGCTTGCATCCCTGGGAAAGGGCAGGGCCTGACAGCAGGTTTGAGCAACCCGGGTGATCCAGCAAGCATTTACTGCGCTGGGTCCTGGGGTTTAGTAACTCCCTTCCCACACCAGGGTCACGGCCACCGCCATCTGGGCCGCCCCACCTGCCCCAGGGCTCTGCCCCAGGAGGTGTCCAAGTGATACCGCCTAATTAGAGTTGATTTGGGAGTGTGTTCATCCAACGTATGCTTCTTCTTGGGCATCTACTCTGTGGCCCTCCCTGGTACCAGCAATGGGGCCATTCCCCAGTCAGGAGGCTGCTCTCTTGGGGGCTGGACACCCACGTCTGTGCTCCCCAGTGAAACGTGGGAACTGCAGTGTTCTGAGAACGGCCCATCCCAAACGTGGGCGCTCTAGCGATGACAAGCAGGGGATTTTACCCATCTCTAAAACTAAGGGGAAACGTTAATTTCAGGTTTATTTTACCCTACTTCATAACCGAATATGTGTTCACAATAAATAAAACGTGATAACCAAGTGTGATTTATTGTAGGGCTGCTCATCCCTCCCGTTGGCTGGGTCAGAGTTTAATGACTGTTTCGAGGCTGGCAATTAGCTCAAACAGCGAACCTGGGCACCATCTTCCTATGAAAGAAAGCCCCGGTACCCATCATACTTGTCGCGGCCTGTAACGGGCAGGTCAGAGGTGAGGAAGTGGCCCCGGGCGGAGCTGTGTCGAAGCCCGGGGCAGGAGTAAGTGCAGTGCTCCCGTCAGCCCTGATCAGGGACTGTGTTTAAAGCCAGCCTTGCTCAATCTGTTGGCACACCGGCGTCAACCCTCTTGACCCGGCCCTGGTGGGCGGTGGCCACAGGGGTGCGGCACCCCCAGCTGGTTGAAATGGGTGTCCCCTGGCCATGAAACCAACAACCAGCAGCTTATCTTTGTTTACAGTTTTGTTCGCTGTGAATCATCTAGCATTAATTGTGATTTTTAGAAGTATCACATTAAGACATTACTGGTCTTGATTACTGATGTCACACCTCCTCCTCCCCCCTCTTTTTTATTTATTTATTTATTTATTTATTTGACAGAGAGATAGTGAGAGCAGGAACACAAGCAGGGGGAGTGGGAGAGGGAGAAGCAGGCTTCCCGCCGAGCAGGGAGCGCGATGCGGGGCTCGATCCCAAGACCCTGGGATCATGACTTGAGCTGAAGGCAGACGCTTAATGACGGAGTCACCCAGGCGCCCCTCCTCCCCCCTCTTAAATTTTGCACCAGGGTGAGTCCTCACCCGGCTCACGCTTGCCCGGGCTCTGGAGGCAGAGGGTGCGGGGTCCCTCTGTTGCAGGCCGCAGATGCCCTCCGCCCCCTGGCTCTGTGAACACCAGCAGGGGGGATAGCGGACGGGGCTGTGCCCAGTGACTCACGTGAATGCCCTCGGTTTCCTCGAGGAAGCGCGCGCTCACGGACACAAGGGCATCTTCCGGCCACTCGTGGAACCAGTTGATGGCCGTGCAATTGACGACGGCAGGGAATTTCCTTGCCCGCACGCGCAGGATGGAGCCCACGGGAGAGAAACACAAGATCACCTAGAGGCGGGACACAGAGGAGCTGCTCATGGGGATGGTGGTGCTGAGGGCCAGGCTCACTTGAGCAGAGAGCTCGATCGGGAGGAAAGCTCCCTGTTGTCTGTTTCCACATGTCTGCGCACCCCTGCTTCTGGGTTTCCCTCGCAACCGATGAACGTTCCACTGACTTCACGCCTTTCGTGAGAGATGGGGGAGTGCAGAGGACACCCCAAGCCTTCTGACGTGGGCCCCGCAAGAGGGGGAAGAGAAAAGGCCGGGTGAAAGACAGAGTGGGCAGATGAGGCCCGAGGACAGGGAGGGGTACAATCCCTTCAGCAGGGCCGGTTCCCAGGGACATGGGACTCATCCCCAGACAGCCTGGGACTCCCCGGGATGCTGTAAAGACGGGGCTCCTACCTTAAGCTGCTTGCGCACTTTCTCAATGAAGAATTTCCAGCATGCTTCCCGAGTGTCAGTCATGCCGAGGGACTTCACTTGTGGTCGCATGGAGGAGATGATGTTCTCCACCTCGTCGTCCGTGAACAGCCCAGGGATCTCCCCCGAGGCCAGCAGGTCATTGATCAGCACCAGAAACTGCTCCTCGGCCATCTGGGAGTCTGTCATCAGGAACACCGAGGGGACGTTCTTCACCGCCGACTTTATGTACTGTGTGCTCAGGTCAACCTGGACCCAAGGAGGACATGCTGAGAGTCTGACAGCCACCCAGGAAGGGACAGCTGGGGGTCAGCTTTGCAAGGAATATGCAGGGTCTGTAGAATGGGGCCCGGGACCTCGGGCTCACCGAAGCCCACGTGTTTGTCAGCCGACCAACGGACAGACAAGATGCGGTCTCTCCATAGGATGGATTACTATTCAGGCTTACACCGGAAGGACATCCTGACCCATGCTATACAACAGGGCTGGGCCTGGAGGACGTGATGCCGAGTGACGTCAGCCAGTCCCCAAACGACAGATGCCGTAGGAGTCCACTCGGGTGAGGCCCCTGGAGCAGCCGGACCAGTGGGGAGTGGGCGCCAGGGGCTGGGGGCGGAGGTGGGGCTAATGTGGGCAGATGAAGGAGCTCTGGAGACCGGGGGTGGTGGTGGTGGTTATAAAACACTGTGAACATACGTAACGTCACTGACCTGCATAGTTACAACAGTAAATTTTGGGTGAGGTCCGTTTTACTACCAAGAAAAGAAAAAGGAAAAAAACACAAAACCTCAGAGACCCTAAAAGAGGTCTCGAATAAACGCACCACGGGCTCGGGTCTGGAGCTGGTCCGGGACTGAGGACCCTGCTCTGAGCAATCCCTACAACTCAGCGCGAGGCCCGTCCCGTCCCTGATAGGATTTAAACGAACAGCTCACAGAATAGCTGCATGGCCGTACTGGAAGAATACATGAAGGAGAACAGTAAAAAGGAAAAAAAGATAAGCACATCACACAGCAGTACGGAGAGTTGCTCTTCTCCAAGAATATGCCAGCGCACACGCACCAAGTGTAGGTTTGTGCGCAGACCATCTGGCGCAGCCGTCCAAGGAGTAACGTGCATGTGTGGGGCTTGACGACTTGATCTCTGTAATGTCTGAGTTTCCCGTAAGCTCTGTGGGCCCTGTTTGTTTTCCCTTGCCCACCCCCATATTCCCACCTTCCTAGGCTACCGGGCCTGCCCTGGGGTCTCCACCTGCCACCTCCCAGCACTTCCCAACCCCCCAACACGTCCTTCCTCTCCCCCAGATTCCTCGGACACCCCCATACGCGGAGTGGCGTTCGTGACGCGGGTTCCTCCTGGCCCTTGTGACTTGGCTGCCCTCGGCCCCCAGCCCAGTTCTGTCCCGTCCTCATTTCCTGCCTGGCGGGGGGCACCACCCTGTTGGTCCCTGCTGCAGGTGCGGACATCACCGTCAGCTCCGAAAGCTCAGATCCCGTTGAGAAGGAGGTCAATGATCACCTGCATCCAGGTGGATCTAGGGATCGATGGTGATGGAGGGGGGCACAAGCTCCCATCTCTGGCTGGGAGGTCCCTGGAGCTGCTTATTAGACCATGGGCTGGCCCAGGGAGTGCAGAGTGTGGGGCGCCAGCCAAGCCCTGTCTCCACACAGTCCCCCTGCACAGGCAGAGCCCTCGGGGCCACCCCTAGACTCGGGCCTCTCTCTCCCACCTCACTACACTGTCCAGTCCCAGCCTTCACGGGGTCACTGGGTTCTCCCACACCTTCCTACTGGTCACCGCGCACCACTCTCTCTGGTCCTCCAACCACCCTTCACTTGGTCCTCTCTGCTCAAACACTTGACGGCATCTCATTTTCTGGGGACCAAGGCCAGGATTTTCCACAAGGCTCAAGCCGTCCCTCGGGGGGCAGTTCCTGACCCCTTTCCTGCCGCATCCCTGACCCCCCGGGGGCATCCACAGCTTATGCCACAGACCATAGAACAAGGTCACGTCACTAACAGCACGGTGCAAGGCCCACTAGCCCGCTTTGTCTCCTTCCTTCCTTCTGAACCCACTGCAGCTGCTTCATCAGGGACAGGGAACGGTTAGCACAAAACAGCTCCGTGTGGGTAGTGAGAGGACAGGCCTCGGCGTGGCTGCAGCCGATGCCTACGAGTAGAATAACATTGCTCAGACTCAACACCCACAACTGACCCTAAAGTGAGGAACCGGGGACAAAATCTGCACAGGGACAGAGCAAGGGACAGGATGCAATGGTAACATTAACCCATTATGATTTGGTTAATAGACTAGAAACTTCTCAGCAGAGAAAACCCACTGAGACAATACAGCTTAGATGCGAGGGTCGTAGTTGCGCTTGAGCGCAGAGCGCACTCGGGAAATCAGTGTGAACTAACGTGACTGGCTAAGCTGAGAGCCGATCGGGGCAGGAGGCAGCGTCTGGGAGAACCCACGAGGGAGACCCTTCCCTTAAGGCGGGGATTTAAAAAAACATTGGCTAGTCCTCTGATAGAGCAGAATCCATCGGGGACAATGACAACCAGGAGCCAGATGCGGATCCAGAGGTTGCAGTCCCTGGCTCAGCCCACCTGGTGTTGCTGGCAGGGCACCGTCCCCACTGTCCTTCCTGGGTTCTTGGCCAGCAGACCACCTCCTCCCACAGAGGATCCAGGATGCTGTGCCCTGGTGGGGCTCCAGATCGCCCCACTAAAGCTGCCCGCCCGTGGCTGCCGGGGGCCCTGTGTGGTGGGGAGGGTCTCGCCGGGTCGGGCACCGTCCTGGCCTGCAGAAGCAGCCCCGGGCACTGACGCAAAGAGAGACGTGCTCGTGGAATGTGGTCGAATCAATCTCCGCTCCAATCTGAAGCGCTACGATGATTTGTTCTGGGCTAATCATGTTTGACGAGCATACAGTTCCCTGACAGAGCAAATTTTCGGGAAAAAGAAATCAATAAAAAGCCTCGGCGGCGTATCTTGGGGATGGGAGACCTGTTTACGCTAATGTTTATTTAATTAACTCAAAAAGCAGCCTTCCCGAATCCAAGTTAGTCATTAGAGACCCAGTAACAGCCCTGAATTATTTAATCTGGCGAACGGGGAGCGACTCAGAGCAGCCCTGTGACCGGGGGCAAGAACCAGGGCCTTTGCTCTTGTCTGTGCTGTCACTGCAGACCCCAGCCCAGCGGGAACGGAGACCCACACATCCTCTTGCCTTTGCCACGTGGACCTGGGCACTGCCTGAAACGTGTCTTGGCCCTTACTTTGTACGAGGAGGACCCTGCGGTGACATTCACTTTCTGTGTGCCGGACATGCGAGTGGTCAGAGTTTTCTCTACAACCGCCGCCCCCAGCCAAGGGCGGCTTGTCAGAAAGCCACGTCTCACCTTGAGGTCAGGGATCCCGTAGCCCTTCTTGAGGGTGATCTGGAACACGTCCAGTGCACTGATGTAGGCGGCCAGGCGTGAGAGGCTCTGCTTGCCGCTGCCGCCCACACCCACCAGCAGGGCATTCCCACGGGGCAACTCCAGGATGCGGTTGATCCTGCAGATGTGAGCCACCGCATCTTCAAACAGCACCTGCGGAGGCCAGAGAGACACCTCAGCATCCCAGCGCACCTGGACTCAGCTCCTTCCACGGCACAGACTCTCCTCTCAGACCCGGCGGTGTTTGCTGTGAGTCACGCCGCCCCAGAGCGCCATTAAGGGGTTCATAATGAGAAAGGACAGGAAACCTGGGTCCCAGCCCCTTGCTCGTGCTGTCAGCTTGAACACTACTCACCAAGTTCATGACTGCGTTGACTTCATTGTAACTGTCTAGGACGTCCACTAGGAGCTTGTTCAGATGAGCCAGGTTGGTTACCGAGAGGTATTTGGGCTCGCCGATCCCGTGAGAAAAGTGGCAGAAGAGATTTGGTTTGGCAAATAGGAGCTCATCCCCAAGATCCTAGAAATAAGAGGTAAGGCACTTCTGTTGTTGGCCACCACGGGCACAAAGGTCATTAGTGGTAGCCCTGGCACCTTGCCACATTGGCCCCAGGTACCACGTCTTCGTGGGCCCAAACCACTGCTGCCAGGGCTTGCTCTGCTGCCAGAAATCCCTGGTAGGATGGTCCCATGCCCATCACATCAAGAGAAAGAAATGAATCTGCCAAGAAAGCCCAGGACGTACCAGCGGAGCACATTGACCCAACCAGGCCTTTCTCTACCCCAAATGGATGGATGGAGGTCATCCCATCCTGACCTACTGAGGAGTCAATCCCTTCTCCCTCAGATGCACACTCACTTGACAGAGTCAATTCTTGGGACCCAGTGTGGTCCTTCCCATCCTCACGTGAGGGCCCTTCCAAGAGGGCTGGCCTTATCATTGACCCCAGAGACTCTGCCCTCTTGGAGCCTCTCTGGGCTCATCAGAGGGACTTGGTGGCTTGACTTACATCAAAGAATTTCTTGGTGGAAGCAATGGTGACCCTGCGCAATGTTTCTTGGTCTTTCTCGTCAACCATTTTGTCCCCATACACCCTCTCAGCTTCGTGCAGCCAGAGGCGGACTAGGTCAAGCGGTATTCTCAGGATCTCCACTGTGGAGAATAAGAGTCCCTGCCCCAGACACAGGTGGTCAGCGTCTTTAGCTGCGCTACAAAGGCCAGCCAAGTGCTGTTCACAGATGAAGCAAGAGAGTGGTCACTTGCCCGGACAGTGATCTGCCAAGTCAGGGAAGCCACTGATGGCCAAGGCCATGCAAATCCTGGAGGCTGGAGGGTGTGTCAAGGAGAGAGATGTAGGGGCGAGTTCTCACAAGGCAGAGCCAGGGGTTTCATTCTCTAAGGGCGTAGGTAGTGGAGAAGGGACAAGGGAGTATGACCATGGCGGGGAGCCAGACTATTGAAGGCCACAGAGCAGCGGGTTCCGAGCTGGGCTTTGCAGCAAGCCTGCCCATGTCTAGTCCTGCTCAGCCATTTACTGACCAAGTGCCCTGGACACCTTCAATAGGTTCTTATTGAGGGTCTGCTGTTTTCCAGGCCTTCCCTGGGACTCTGGGATCACAGCAACAAGGTAGGCCCTGCCTTCATGGAGTCCACATTCTAGTGGGAGATGCAACCAGGCAAAGGTAATTACGCATTGTGATGTGGGCTATGAATGACATAATTGGGGGCAGCGAGATAGCATAGAGATGAGGAGGGGCCTCTAGAGGGCATGGCATTAGCTGAGCATGCCTTAACCTCCCGGAGTCTTAGATTCCCCTTCTCTAACAGGCGGTTATAGGAGCACGTTATGTGTATTTTGGAGGAGAAGATGGGAGTGTAAGTGGCCAAACCTGGTGCCTGGCTCCAACTAAACAGTCAATAAATAAGAGAAAATATCATCACTGTCATCATCACCACCATCACCATCATCATCACCACTGGCATCATCACCACCATCACTGTCATCACCATCATCATCACTATCATCATCATCACCATCGTCATCATCACCACCACTGATATCATCACCAGCATCACCAGCATCATCACCACTGACATCATCACCAGCATCATCATCATCACTATCATCATCATCACCATCATCATCGCCACCATCACCACCATCATTATTGCAGTCATTATCACCATCACTATTGTCAGTCCATACATCACTGTGCTTTCCCTCCTGAGAGCAGCAGAGGAGGACAGCACCTACGATCAGGGACATGGCCCATTACAGGCTAGAAGAGCAGTACCTGGAAAATATTGGAGAGATCCCGGAGATTGAAGACATAGTGAAATTTAATGGCCGTGGGAAGAAATGTTGCAGTGACTTTCTGATGCAGGGCTGTTACAGGAAAGAGATACATCGATTCTTAGGTGCTCTTAATGGCCTCAGAAAGTGCAGAGCTTAAGGTATAGTTTCTAAGGCAAATGGACTATGAGATAGTGACAATTTAAGTAAGAAATCTGCGCAGCTGTCAAGGGGGGAGGTTTGCTGCTCTACTCACATGTAAATCATTTCTGTACACTGAATTTCCTACCCCCTGCCTTCCCCTCAAGCAATCGTATTTCAGAATATCTCCTGCTGAAACATAGCATCATTTAAAAATATTGATTTGAAAGTATAAATAAAATATTTACCAGGGGAAACTATGAAGAAGCCATCAGCCCCATAAAGCAGTAGGCTGTGCCCACAGGAGGGGGGGATGAGGCTGGTCAGCTTACCCAGGGCCGAGGCCACGAGCTGGCTGCTCATCCTCTGAACCACCGTGGGGGCCGAGCGGAAGGCCAGGTGCTGGGCCAAGATTGTGTTGTAGATGGTGGTGAGGGCCTCCTGGCCTGGGAAGCTCACAGCAAACACACAGAAATGGCGCTGTCCGGAACAACACAAACCCCCATCAGGCAGCCCGCAGGGACCAGCTTGTGGCCGGGGCTGCCTTCCGGGGGAGCAGACTCTGTCCACCGCCCCTAGTGTTTTGTGGGCATGGTCAGAATGGACAGCTGTCCTCCTTGTGCCTTACATGTGCTAAACCCCCATCAAATATTGAGCATATCCGAAACTGCCAAATCCATGCGTCATGCTCTCAAGCAAAATTTTGGTGGAGGCAAAAGAGTGTCTCAGGGCACAGGCCTGGTTTTCTATTCTAGGTCTCCATCTGCTTAGATACTTCAGAGGGGAGGTCCTGCCTGGGTGGGGTCGTAGATATAATCCAGGATATCCTGTGATATCTGAGTTTCAGATACACAACAAGTCATTGTTTTCGGTACAAGTGTGTCCCAAATATTGTACAGGACATGCTTACACTAGGCAAGTATTTGTCGTTGATGTGAAATTCACATTTGACTGGCTGCCCGTATTTGCATTTGCTAACTGGGGCGGCCCTGTGGGGTCTGAGGGAGGGCTGGCTCACGTCTCATTGCCCCGGGGAATTCCCTGCCGCACGCATGCTGCAAGGTGAGGGAATTCTCCAGAGAATGTCGGCCCGCAGCCCTGACAACACCCCAAATCAATGCTTTTATTTTCTTGTGCCAAAGTGAGCCTCAAACCCACAGCGGCTGGCTAACCAGAGTTTGATCTCTGCCTACCTGGAGTCTGGGATCGATGGTGAAGGATCCGGAGGTGGGGTTCATGCAAGCCACGTACTGGCAGTTATGGATGTCCTTCAATGTCAGCTTCTGTCTGTCATACCTGCACGCGGGAGACGGGCGCTACGTCGTGCTGCCGGCCTGGAGGAGCCATCCCCGGGCCCCCCAGCCCACCCCCAATCATTTCTTGCATGTGCAGATAAAAAAAACCCACTTTAATAAATATCGCTTACAGGTGAAGCGGCCAATTTTGCTTCATGTTTTCAAGAAAAATTTTGAAACAGGAGGCATCGGAGTGGCTCAGGGTGCAGGCGTGAGCTCAGATTCCAGCTCCTCGAGGGGGGCCACCCTGCACCGCTTTCAGTGCCCGCTTACCCCGTGGCCTGGCTCTGTCACATCCCCTGGGGAGCGGTCCCTGACACCCTGTCCCCACATTACCTGCCCCTGTTCCATTCTAACCTTCCTGGCTTCCTACTACCTGTGAGCCCAGGGTGGTGGAGCAGGGACAGGGCAAGTGATGGACGTGGGTGGGCTTGACCCTTGTGAAGCCCTCTCTGCCTCTAGTTCTCGGCAGCAAGGTGTGGGCTTCATGCCTCCAACGGTCTGATTTCCGATGGGAGCTCTTGGGTTCCTTCGGTCTCAAAACCCCCAGGTTTGGCCTGGGCCACTGGCCAGGTCGTTACAGGACCCTTGTGTCAGACACACTTAGGTTAACTGCCCTGAATATTCTTTTGGTCTTTCCGAACTGCACCTGTAAACATGCCACCCGAAGCTTTCTGCTGCCCGCGGGAGGCTTCTCGGGCCAGCACAGGTCTTGAGGTCTGGCTGTAGCTGCCCTGCGCGCCCTCTCCCTCTGGGTCCTCATTGTGCCATGCTTCCCCCCCCCACCCTCCACAGGGCCTTTGCATGTGGCATTTGCTCTGCCCAGGATGCTCTCCCTCCCAAGTCCGTCCCATGACCGGTCCTGACTCTGCCTCGAGCTTTCAGCTGCAGGGCAGCCTCCCCAGGCCTGTCTCTGTCCCAGCCGGGGGACTGCTCTGGGGCCGCACTGGGGGGCTCGCTCAGAGCTCCCTCTGCCTGTCCAACTGCACCTCTTTGTCTCCCCTGCCAGAGGGACCCTCGATGGGAGAGGGACATGTCTGTCCTCCCTCCGTGGGTGCTCTTGGCCATGGCTGCCTGCCCAGGGCCTAGCAGATGGATGTAGGGGGAGATCTGATACACCCCTCCAGCCCTGAGGCTCCACCCTGGTGGTGTGTGTCATGGTCCTGCCCCTCCCCGGGCCCCCCTTGCTGCCCACTCACCAGTGCCCGTGGTCCATGTGCTGCCGGATGAGCGTGTGGGGGGCCACTGTCCCATACTTGTCCACCTCGGGCATGTTCATGTCATCAATGAAGTAGATCAGCTTCTTGGTGCCTGGGGGGCCATAGTTCCTACCGGATTTCTTCTCCAGTGGCTTCTCAAGAACCCCTAGAGAAGGGAGCTGGTTGGCTACCACCAGGCCTGGTACATCCTGCTGGGAGGTCCTGCTGGGCTCAGGGTCCCCAGCACCAGAGGCCGTGGCCAAGGGAGTGGCCCTGGAGGGGGCACCGAGGATGGGGGGGCTTCGACTCCATCACCCCCAGGAACAAAGGAGTGAGCCGTGGGCGTGGAGGGTCCAAGGCAAAGGCGGCAGGAATCTTGCAGCAGGACAACCTCGGGGCCACCTCAGACTGGTTATGGCGGGGCTCTCGTGGGATCTGCCCAGGAGCTCCTACTCCCATCCCCCCTACTCTGTGGCTAGAGGCCAGTGGAAGGAGTGTGGCAAGTGAAGAGGACCCTGGCCAGTCCCTGGGTCTTTGGTGAAAAGGGGTCATGGGGAATGTGGAGGCTGGGGGGCAGCCATGTGGGATGAGCATGATTGGGGGTGTCCAGACTGGGCTATCTGGACCCACCCCGGTCCTTGACCCACACCCTGCACCCCTGCTCCTGGCCCCAGCCCCACCCTGTACCCTGGCCTACCCCCCACCTTGCACCCCTGCTCCTGCCCCTGGCCCCCACTGTAGTTCTGCTCTTGGCTCCGGCCCCACCCTCCATCCCAGCCTGCCCCCCACCCTGCACCCCTGCTCTCGGCTGCGGCCCCCACCCTGCAGCATGGCTGAGGTCGTGTAGAAGTTGAAGGGCACAGCCTGAACTAGGTAGTCGTCGGTGTTGAGGCTCTGCAGCTTGTCCCCCATCAGCACGGACTTGCCCGTGCCCGCGTTCCCCACCAGCATCAATGGCCACGACTTCTCCATGAGCAGGTCCATGAAGTAGCGGATTCGGATGGTTTCTGTGGTGTGCACCAGAGAGGCCTGGGGGTGGGGAGCAGAAGGACAGGAGGGGAGGGAGGAGCCCTGAGCCTCAGACACACTGAGCCTCCGCTTTCCCCCTTCCAACTGACTTGCAGACTTGAACAGTTTGTTCAATCTCCAGGTTTACTTAAAAGGTCCTGCTGTTGAAAATTGTTTGCATCTGGTCATCCGTCATGAAGCCTGAGATGGGACGGGGAGTCCTGCTC
The DNA here is from genome assembly GCF_002201575.2 of Neomonachus schauinslandi. Taxonomy (NCBI): domain Eukaryota; kingdom Metazoa; phylum Chordata; class Mammalia; order Carnivora; family Phocidae; genus Neomonachus; species Neomonachus schauinslandi. The sequence goes on from NC_058417.1 coordinate 56,393,784, forward strand.
CTAAGTCAGCAGTAAACTGTCACCTGTCTGGGGCAGTTACCTGCAGTGGGACGTCCAGGTCCAGCTCAAAGGCAGGCACTTTTTCCGTCCACGGCAGGAACTTTTTAGTGTCAGGATCTATGTAGTAGTCGAAGATCGTTCCCTGCGAGGGGAACTTGATCGTTTTAAATTCATTGATCCACCATTTGCTGAACTCGACTCGATAATCTACAAGCTGTTGAAGAACAAGAACAACAAGCAGGGCCCAGTTGGGGGCGGCCAGAGACCTCACGTGGGCGGCGGGCTCCCCCGTGGCCGGCTGCTCACCTGGTCCTGGAACATGGCTCCCCCGAAAGCCCAGAAGCAGGCAAACACAAAGTAGAGCTCGTACAGCTCTTTGGGGGAGTCGGGTGGCACGTTCTTCTCTGTGAGGAGGCACTCGAGCAGGTACAGGATCATCTGGGTGACCGTGATCTCCGGTATGGGCGTGATCTTCTTAAACCCAAAGCGCAACTTATCCAGGCACGTGGGCAGGTACTTGTCGAAGAGGATCATCAGGTTGGCCTTCTCAGACTGCACCTTGCGCCTCTCAATCCAGCTGCTCACCACCCTGGGGAAGACGGGGAGGCACTGGGTGCTGGGACCACCATGTTGGGTCTGCCTGGCAACCCTCCCCTTGCTGAACACCCCTGGTGTCTCTAAGTGATTCTGGTGATAGGGCCAGACGCAGAGCTTACGAGAGTCTGATGAGGGTGCTGGGGCTGTGGGGGTGTGCTCTTTCTCTGGCATTCTAGCTATGCCATAAGCTTAGAACAACTGGGAACCACCTTTGCTACCCCAAATGAAGCCAATGCTGAGGGCAGCAGAGCTGGACATAGGGGAAGAGAAAAATCCCATGACACATCATCAGGGTGGGAGGGGGAGAGAAGGGATAAGAGGGGAAGAGAAGGGCGAGAAAGGGAGAGGAACAGGGACCTCTCATTACATCATCTGAATTCCTGGATCCAGCCATGCCTGAAGCAGTTTTGGTGAATTGAGCCAATTCTTTTTTTTTTTTTTTTTTGCTTTAGCTAGTTTGAGTTGAATTTGTCACATTCCATGGAAGAGTCCAAACTAATGCAATAGGTAATCCTCGAGGAGCCATGTTGGACTCTCGGGCGCCCAGCTGCCTCTGGAGTGGGCTGCCCAGAAGTGGCCCCCCCATAAGGGTGAGGGCACAGACTCTGGGGCCTGCTGCCTGGGCTTGAATTGACTCCACTGTGGCCAACAGCGGCTTGGGCGAGTTACTCAACACGTCATCTATAAGTGTGAGTGACAACAATGACTCCCATTTTGAAGGACCACCTGGGCTGATATGTTTAAAGCCCACAGAAGGGAGCCTGGCCCACCATGAGTGCTGCATGAGTGCCTGCTAAAAGCATAAATGGTGTCCGGCTCCCTCAGGGGTCAGTGAGCGTGTCATTCCCAGGATGCCCCGAGCCGAAGCAGGAAGCTCGCGTCGCCACCCACAGCCGGAGGACATGCCTCTCCGTGAGCGAGCCCCCACGCTGGAGGCTCCAATCCTTACTGTGCTCTATCGGGACAGAGAACCGAGAGCTCAGACCTCTGCCCCATCACGCCCTGGACTGTCCACAGTAAAAGAGTCATCCTTTCCACAGTCTGCGTCTGCAGGCAAAGCGTGGTAAGCCCTGTGCCTGCAACGGTTAGGACCTGCCCTCCGAATAGAGCAGGTCTTCAGAGTGGAGCCTGGTTTGCGAATCTGTGCACAGACTGCTGTATTTGCCCTCTCTCCTGAAGGTGTTTATTAAATTAAAAATGTTGCCTTGGTTAGAGTCGTCTAGGGCATGCAGATGGGCACACTGGCTTTGATGGGAAATGCAAGCCCAGGGGGACACACACACTTGGGAGGATGAGCCGGCCTGGCTCCTGCCCGGCCCCCAGAGGCAGCCTCCTTTCACTTCCCACTCTGGGATGTACCCCGTTGTCTCGTGGCCTCGAGTCACTGCTGCCCCTGGGGGAGGGCTGCCTCCTTCCCGGGGGGCCCTGTGCCCCCAAGTGCCACATGATCCCCGCCCCCTCCTGGTGCCCTGTGTCCACAGCTCCTGCCTTGCCTGCCCACCCTGAAAACTCTCACATGTGGTGATAGTGGGCAGAATGATGACTCCCAAAAGACAGGTCCACTGAGACTGGGAAATGTGACCTTATTTGGAAAAGGGTCTTTGCAGACAGACATAGTCAAGGTAAGGATCTCAAAATGAGATCGTCCTGCATTAGGGTGGGCCCCAGTCCGATGACTGTCCCTACAAGAAGAGGGGACTGAGGGAAGACCTCGAGAGACAGAATGGTGGCCGTGTAGAGGCAGACGCAGGGATTGGGGGATGCATCCAGAAGTCAAGGGATGCCAGGGATGCCCCGGAGCCGCCAGAAGCCAGGAGAGAGGGCCAGAAGAGAGGCCTGGGACACGTTCTCCCTTGGGGCCTCTGGGAGGAACCAGCCATGCCCACACTTAGATTGTGGACTTTGGGTCCCCAGAATCAATGCCACATCTTCTATTTCTTAAGATTTCAAACATTTCTCACATCCTCCCTTCATCTCTGTCCCCAGGGCCACCCACGGTTCCATATGGGCAGGCTGGTCCTCGCCTGCCCCTTCCTGCCAAGAGCATCTTCGGGCTTCATGCTCCACCCACAAACACCTAACCACCGCCCGGACCCCGCAACCTCCCACTCTTGCCTCCCCCGCCGCCGCCCGTGCCCCATCCAGGCTGGTTCTCGCCTGGCGTGCTCCCTGCAGTTTTCGTCCTCCTGGAAAACTCCTTCTCCTGCCAGGTGTCAGCCCTAAGTCTGCCTCCTCTCGGGAAGACTGCCCATCTCGGCGACAGGCCCGGACCCTCCTCCGTCCCCCTCAGGGTGCCCGCTCTCATCGCCGTGCCTCACCCCCACAGTCACGGGGCTGTCTCGCATCCTGTCACTGCTGTGACCCGGTGCGTGGGGAGCACCACGTCATATTTCCCGAAGGCCTGGATGCACACCCACACAGGCGACTCTGAAACGCCCCCAGCCCCATCTTCCTCCGCCAGTTTGGACCAGGAAAACGAAAACCCAACTCACGGGTTCCACCCCAGATCTGCGGGGTTGATGTAAAGAATGCCGGCTCTGGAGACGGTGGCAGGGGTGGCCGTCCTCAGGTGGCTGATCTCGAACACCAGCCTCATGGTGCGGTTTAGGGGGATTCGCTCATTGCTGGCCAGGGTGAGGACCTGGGAAGGGAGGCAGGCCTGTGGGTTTACAGGGGCCACGTGGATGGGTCGTCACACGGACGTGTCTCCGAACGACGAGGAGGAAGTCTGGGACCTGCGCACCTGTGCCCGCCACCAACCAGCTTCTCCCAGCCCAGCCTTTCCCAGACATCCTTGACCGCAGTCCCACGTCCGCCCCCGCCCACCCCAGGACAACACATGAGGCTCCCGGATGTGTGCACCATGTAGGATGTCACTGGGATGTTCAGTTTGCTTTCTGAAACCATGATCCCCGCCCCCTTCCCCGGGGATTCTTGAGTTCCCTCTTCCACCCAACTGAGAATCACTTTCTTAAGCTGCTTCTAGATCATTCTGAAGACTGTTTCTGCCTTCCAAGATATGAGATGTTCTGCCATGTTATGTCACATGCCAATTAAGCAAGAATATTCTCTGTATCTGCACCCTTCACCCTCGCTGCTGCCCAAACATATCTCAGATGGGGGCATGTGGAGCTGTGTCCTACGACAAACACATCTTGTGACAGGGAACTTTCCCTTGTTCATAATTTTCTGTGCAGAGTTCCAGACAGACCCTCACTCTTCTGTTTCCAGTCTAGGGCAGGTTCTCTCTGTTGTCTGTGGTGGGTGGTGATGTGTGGCCCTTCCCATGAGCCCCCTGCCCTGCCCTGACCCAGGCCCTGGGGCCATCACTATGGCTTTGGGGGTTAGTTCTGGAATCCAGGAGCCCCTCGAACCTTGTTGTCATCCATCACAGTGTTGAGAGATTCAATCCACATTGGGTCTATGTCTCCATCCAAGACAATCCACTTGGGGCCATCATGAGTGATGTTGGCCAGATCCCGCATTATGGTGGAGAAAAGGCCTGTGAGTGAGCAAGGCTGGTGTGAGCAGGGCTGGTGTGAGTGAGCAGGGCTGGTGTGAGCGGGGCTG
>NC_058417.1:56397960-56532121 GCF_002201575.2 Neomonachus schauinslandi
GGCTGGTGTGAGCGGGGCTGGTGTGAGTGAGCAGGGCTGGTGTGAGCCCGGGACGCCTGCTGGTGACCCGCCCTCACTCAGTCCACCCTGCCACAGCTCCTGTTACCGTCTTTCCACTCCCTGGTGGCCGGGTTGATGATGCCAAACAGCTCATCACAGGTGACAGCCTTGGGGTCCAGGTCCACGGCAACCGGCTTCCTCTTCATGTTCTGATAGGTCTTGTTGAGAGACTTGAGGACCTGGTGTGGGGGTGCGTTGTTCACCCGGGGCTCGGGGGCCACCGCTCCTGCACCCACACCTGGGGACGCACCATGCACAACTCCGAAGGCCTTTTACGAACCCCACCCAGAATTCCTGCTCTGGGCCGGTCCTGCACTGGTGACATGCAGGTGAGTTTGCGCCCCAAACTGACCGAGGCAGGTGCCCGGGGGATGGGGAACGCACGGCAACCACCCCTGTGTGTGGACAATGGAGCGCCATGTGCTCTGGGACCAGGCTAAGATCAGGAAAAGTTCACAGTAGTTTCTTGACAAAGGCAATCTACGCTCACTGGTAATTCCTCCACCCAGAGAAAAGGATTTTGAGGGACATTTGAGGATGTTTTCATACATGTATATGTGTGTACAGGTGTAAAAATACATACATATGTACATATTCTTTTTAGATGATCGGGTTCATGCAGTTGCTTTTTTTGGGGGGGGGGTGCAAAAAGGTGGTTTTATTAAAGCCTGGGGACAGGACCCGTGGGCAGAGAAAGCTGTTGCCAAGTTTCTGTCTTTTTAAAAATTACTTGCTGTGAGCACCCCCATGTTATTAGTCTTTGGAAATGATCTTGATTAATAACACAGTGGTCCATCCTGCGGGCTTCCAGCTCAACACTGGCTGGCTTAGAATCTTCCGATGTCATAGGTATCAGTTGTATTGGCCACCACCCTCTGCTTCTCACCATGCCCAGGTAATGGCAGGGGACAGGAGTTTGGGGGGCTGACACAGGGGGCAGGTGGGGACAGAGGGCGGGGGTGGGGGGCTGGCCGTAGAGGGCCAGGTGGCTGGTGTCCAGGGGGAAGGAGCAAGAAGAGAGGAGAACCTAGGAGAAGGCCCTCATCAGTGGGACCAGGGCCTGCTCCTCGCTGCCCCCTGCCCTCGGGGGTGTGGGGATGTGACAGAGGCCAAGCCTCTAGCAGCCCACAGGCCTTCAGGGAGGACCGAGGAGTGGACAAGAGTGGGGCATGCCTGAGATTTGCCACTGCCCGCGTTCCCGATGACAAACACTGAGTGGCGCACTTGGAGCAGCTCCTCGAGCTGCACGACCTTCAGCACAAAGCTGTCTTCTGCCTGCAGCTTGAGCTCCACGATGCTCTGCTTGATGATCTGGGGAGGTGCACACAGGAGGGGGTGCTGGGCACAGGGCGCAAGGACCAGGCAGTCGTTCCAGGAGGGGGCTTTGTGGGAGATATTGTAAGGGAACAGTGGCTTCTGGCGTGGATGTGTCCCCACTTCTGCCGGTGATGCTGCTGAGCATCTGTGCAGGCGACAGGTCTGCCCGAAGCCCCTCTGCCATCCCCCCATTCCTCCTGAGATCTGCCCCATCCCCAGCATTTAAAGAGGTGCTGGCTGGGGCTGGAAGGTGGTTTGGGGCTTCCGGGTGTTTCTCTCAGCAGCGGAGGGAGAAACGTGTGGCTACCATCTGCCCGGTGCTGCACCTGCCACCGAGGTGTGGATCTGACCCGAGGGCGCAGTAGTTCCTACCTTTTCAAAATTCAGGTCCCGCTTCCGAGGCACGTCCAGGGCAGGGAAAAGGTCCCCGATCAGCCCCATGAACACGGGCAGGTCATCGGTCACGATCTTGGGGATGTTGAAGTCTCTCAGCGCCCTCATGAGCACCTGGTCCTCTGCCCGGCTGGGGTCGCCCCTCTTCAGGGAGCCGGCCACCACCAGCACAGACTTGATGGCTCGCAAGCCCCAGTCGTAATGATCCTGGGGAGGGGAAGCATGGGCGAGCAGGTGTGAGCACGCCTTCCCACCCGGGCTGGGGTTAGGGAGGGTTGGGGCCAAAGCCGGCATGCCACGGGGGGCACATGGACGGCACCCTCCCGCGCCGCCCTGCAGCCCCAGACACCGTTGGCATGCACCTGCTTCGACAGGAGCTCTTTGCACAAGGTATAGAGCGTGATGAACTTCCTGGCCAGCAGGCGGGCTTCCAGAAAGCCCTCGGCCACCAGCATGATCTCACATATCAGTTCAAAGTCGGGAACCACCATGGCGCAGGGCCTGGGGGAGATCAGTGGGGTCTGCTCAGGCTTCTCCCCCTTCCTCCCACAATCCCGCCTCTCATCTGCTAGGTGCACACCTCCCATGCCAGGAAGCCCACAGCGTCAGGATTGCAGGGGCATGGGGGCGGGTTCCCAGCATCCCCCTGTGCCCTCTGCCGTCTGCAGGGCCCGGCGCCACGCCCCACACCCGCTGTACTGACTCTTCTCTGAACCCAGCCTTCCGTGGTCAGGGGCCTCTTCCCCCAGGAAGGCAGAGCGGGAAGATTACTGTCTGCTTTTTAAGGAGGCCTTGCCTGCTAGACCCCCTAACTCAGGAGCCTCGCTCCCCGGCCTCCCTCCCTCACTCCCAGCTCGCCCTGGCTTAGGGTCCCCTCTGCCCTCCTCTGCCCGCACACCTGAATAAGGCCTTTAAATTCTCGGGCAGCTCGGTGCGTCCTGCATACCCAGGGTTCATGGTGATGAAAATGCCCACGGTGGGGATGAGACCTATCATCTCTCCCAGGAAACTGAACGTTTTTTTCTTGGCCCGAATCGCATCTTGGACACATTTAACCTAAACAGTTGGCACACGGACGTGTCAGCGTGGGAATGCCCAGCTTCCACGGGCCGGATCTCCACTGGTGTCAAAGCCTGTGGCTACGCGTTTGCAGAGGACACTCCTGGTCTCGCTTTCTTTTTAATTAAACTTAATTTTGAGACAACATAGACTCACACGCAGTTTTAAGAAATAAGGCAGCGGACATGCTCCTGGGCCCCCCGCGCGCCCCTCCCCAGCGTCCCCTAGCAGGAGCATCTTGCACGACGCGAGGACCCCTCTCGTCCCCTGCTATAGTCATACCCACCTCCCCCTGCCCCCACCCTCCCTGTGACCCCGGCAACCACTGGTCTGCTCCAGACTCCCGTACCTCTGCCCCTTCATGAGCGCTGCTCTGCGGGATGGTGCAGCATGTCCTGGGCGCGTCACCCAGTAGAGCACCGGGGTCGAGGGTCCCCCCCCCCCGGCGCCGGGACACCCCTGCTTGCCCCGCACTATCGCTGAGCGGCGCTCTGCTTCTTGGCCGCTCCGTGGGTCCCGCTCCCGCTCTGGGTGCCGCGTGGGGGCACGCTGCAGCAGCAGGCTCTGTGTCTGGCGGTCTGTGAGAACGGCACTGGGTGAATTCTAAACCTGGGGGCTCAGGAGCCCGTGGGATCTTCCGCTCCTGCCGACTGGCTGCCAACCTGTGCGTGACCACGGGAGGGCGCCCCACGATCATGGTTAAACCTCCCAAATGCCTGCCTTGAATTCAAGGTCTCTCCGCCTTTCTGAGCAAAGCTCCCGCCCTGGGGCCTGGCCTTTCCTCCCTGGCTGGTCCGCAGGGCTGGGCTCCCCGGGGCAGGCCTGGCGGCTGGGGCGGCGCACCTTAATTTCTTAATTTCTTCGCTGCCTCCCCGCTATGCGAAGCCTCTCCTAGCATCCTGGCCCAGTTCTTGATGGTCCATTTGAGTCAAAAACCATGTTGGGGTCCATTTACCGACTTTGGGGGTGGGGAGTCACTCTGCTGCTGCCCTGGTGGGGGTGGGGGACCCCAAGGCAGCAGCCTTCGTTCTCTCTTTGCCTTACTGGCCTCCAGCCCAGAGCTCAGGGACAGCTCCGTGTCGGGAGGCTAACAGGTGGAGGGTGCCGGCCACCTGCCTTCACCTCTAATGGTGTCAGCAAACCTGAGTCGTCGAAACCATTTTAGGGATTAGGGAGAGTTGAAATCACGGCCAAGCACAGAGCTGGGGAGTCCAGTGAGTAAGTCTGGAGCAGGCGCTACACCCAGGCTGTGGGTCGTGAGTGGCAGGGGCTGGTTTCAGCTCGGCTCCCCTGGCTCTGCCCCCCAGCCTCCCGTGTGGGCTGGAGGCTCCGGCTGCAGGGAGCTGGTCTCTGCTTATCTATCTACTGCGCCCATGGGAAGGAGGGTCCCAGCACCTGCACCGGCCTGACCTCTGGGTCCTTTTGGAATATTCAAGTTGATTCTGGACCTCGAGCTTGGCCTCAGCTCCCCTGAGAGAGCCCCGTGGTTCTCACCTCCGGATCCGGAGGGTTCCTGTGCAGTGTAGGAATGCACCTCCAGACGTGGGGGTGGGTGCACAGGCAGTTTGCAAGCGGCCTGGGGCTGTGCCGGCATGGGGCTGTCCCCCCTCTGAGGATCTTACTCCCACCGCGTCCCGGCCTCCCCATTGTTCATGCCCGAAGTACACGGGCCTATTTCCTCCCTCCCGTCTTCTCTCCCCGCCTCCTCCCTGTCCTTCTTCCAGCACTGATGTCTAATGCATCCTTCGCTGACACTGTAACCTCTGTCCTTGTCCTCCAGGCAGAATTCATTATCCCCTCATGTGTAGCTGGTTACACCTAGGCCTGCTGCATCCGATTCTTCTGTGTGCCCACCCGGACTCCGGGCCCCTGCAGGACAGGCCTGGGGTCCCTCACCTCCGTGCCACACCACCCTGCATTGCACGGCGCACTGGGGACAGGCAAGGAGGGTCACGGGGCTGAACGGACTGCCTGGTGTAAGGGCTGACAGGAGAGCTGACAAGCCCCAGCCCCTACATGACCCACAGACCATGGACAGGACCCTACCTGCACAGCGATCACGGACAAGACCTCCACCGAGATTCGGTTAAATTCATCGAAGCAGCCCCACGCTCCAGTCTGAGCCAGGCCCTTGTAGATGTTCCCACAAGACTAGGAAGGATGAGATGGGGGAGAGGAAGAGACTCAGAGGGCCGACCAGAGTCCTGCCAGGAGCCCCCCATCTGCCCCTTCTGCTGGGTCACAGTCCTGTTCACAGTCCACTGACCGAAGGTCAGGCTGGGGAGCTCTGGGGCCTGGGGGAGGCCAGCGGGCCGGTGCATGCCGTGGAGGGCTGGCTGCCAGGAAGAGCCCAGCCTTGGCCCATGACCTCCCTGGTGTGGGGGCTTCCCTGGCCTCCGAGCTGGATGGCTCAGACACGTGCATTCATGTAAAATGCAGCCCCTGCTATTTTTTTCTTGCACTCAAGGGAGGGGTTTCTCTCTAAGATGGGGGGTGGGCATGCGTGTCAGATTTTCTTCTAGATGTTTGTGTCTCTCCAGTCCTTAGCTGGGTGATGAGGATTCTTCAGGGTCTCCGTATGGGATTCCAGGTGAGTGTTAAAGTGCTCCTGAGATACTTTTCTGAAATCCAGAGGCTGGTGTGGTCTGTGGCCTTGACTGGGAGAGGGGCAGCTGGCCCCGCCTCAACCTCAGGAGGGTTGGGCTTTGGGGCTCAGATATGGGTGGGGAGGGGACCGGAGGCCTCCTGCAGGCCCAGGCTCTGATGCCAGGCCCACCCCAGCCCCCCACAGAGGCTGCCCTGCTGGGCCACCAGGAGGCTCTGCTCTCCCATGGGGCCCGTGGAGAACCCACAGCATGCTGCACAGTCTCCAGGGATCGCTGGGGCCTGGCCCGTCCCCTGGCTCCCCTGCTCAGCCTGCCTGGACTCGCTTTGACCCCAAAGCCCCACGCTGAACCACGACAGAGGCGCTCATCCTGTCGGGAGCCCCCAGCCACCTGGAGAGAGCTTGGAACAGAGGCTGGGAGGAGGTGACCTCCCAGGGCAGGACAGGACATTTGGGCCTGGGTTTGTTGACCCTAGGAGCCTCTTCTGGACATGTTTGTCACCTCCACGGGGCCCCAGCTTCCTGGGAGGGCCAAGACCACTGGCAGGGACGCAGGGCAGAGACCGTCAGCAGACTGGGAACCCGGTGCCTCCTCCCCCGGTTCGAACTGCAGTGTCCAGACATCTAGAACACGCATGGGGCCCGGGGATGTGGTGTGTGGTCCCCACAGGGGCCTCTGGCCCCCTCCAGGCCTGGAGCGCACCTTGTAGTCCATTTGCTCAGAGCAGTTGAAGACATACACCATGGTGCCCAGGGCCCTGCCCAGATCCTTGGTCGTCTCCGTCTTGCCGGTCCCGGCAGGGCCAGCGGGGGCCCCGCCCATGATCAGGTGCAGCGACTGGGTCAAGGTTATGTAGCATCTGCAAGGGACCTCTGATTATCCTGCGTGCGGTGACCCCATGGCCACCCGCTTCCCTTTCACGGTAGTGTCAGCTCACCGTGCCCAGGTGACACGCACTCGGCACCAGGGAGACACAAGAGGGACGTGAGATGGAGCCAGAAATGGCACCCCCACTTGGCAGGCCCTCAGAGAGGTTGAGCAACTCCTCCAAGACCACACAGCTAGCGTCGGAGTGATCCGAGGCTGGGTGCCCGGCAGGCGGCAGGGGTGAGTCTGGACACAGGCCTCCCCGACCGCCTGCCCAAGGCGGCTGGTGCGTGCCCTCACCTGTCCGTGAGCGGGGTGATGACCAGCCGCGGCGTGTTGCCCAGGTATTCGTAGGAGTACTGGATTTGGGCGTCACAGATGTTGGCAAAGCAGTGCTTCTTCTCTTCGTCCCAGCGATGCCGGAGCTGGGACTGCCAGGTGAAGGCCTGGGAGCTCTCCACCTGCAGGAGGTGCCAGACCCTTGGCTCCTCCTCCAGGACCCATGTCCACCCCAATGCTGCCCCCAGCCAAATCCCGTGGAGGAGCGGGCCCTCCTCTGACTGCTCCCCAGGGCCGAGTCTTCGTGAGGGGTGGGGGCTGCTACCAGGAACAGAGTCACGCCCCCCCGCCCCGGGAAGAGGCACTAACGGGGGCCAGCCCGGTTCCCGGCCCTTCCCCGGTGCCCATGCCTTGGCTGTGATCATTTTGGCGACCACGTCCCGGGCATGCACGTCGATGGTGCAGATGGTCATGATCTTCATCCTGTCGCCTGCACTGAGGTTTCCAATGAGCAGGGTGATGAGCGCGTTCAGCTGGCTGATCTGCAGGAGCAGAGGCACCTTGGCTGGGACACTGCGTGCGCCCCGCCCTCCCCCGGCTGCATGGGTCCCCTGGGAGCCCACAGTGGTGGAGGGAAGACCACCATGCTCTTATTTACAAAAACGGAGCACAGAAAAATTCTCAATATCCCCCGGCTGGGGGTGGGGTGAGCAGCAGAGCAGCCCCCGACGGGATACCACGGAGCCTCTGAAAATGACATCGTGTGAGAAAGTCTAACGCCCCGGGAAGACGGTGGACATTAAGTACAAACAGGGGATTTTTAAAGCCATGCAGATAGTTTCTACAGTATTGGCATGTAAGTCCATGATATGCACACAAATTGATGATTTGCTGATTTCCAGACAAAAAAGTGGAAGTTGTATATTTCCAAAGCGGTTACCTTTGGGTGGAACCACAGGGGGTTGCCGAGATTTGGCCGCTTTTGACCAACCGACAGAAAGGGCAGGGTTTCTGACGGACACACACCTGCTTTTTGTTGTAATCCTTGATAGAGTTTTCATAGCCTTCCTCCAGCCTCGAGAATGCCAGGCCCACCTCGGTGGTCCACCAGATCTGCGTGCACGTGAGCGCAATCTGCAAGCAGACGGGCACCCACCGGGCCCCCCCGCACCATGAGCGTCACCCCCCGATACAGCGGTCCCTGCCGGCGCGGGACCGACCTTGGGGCAGACCCCGCCCCCCACCCCCCGCCCACCGCCGCCCAGGACCTGGGCTGGGTAATCCAAGATCCACTGCTCCCTCGGCTTTTCCTCGTACGTCACCACGGCCTCTGGGATTTCGTGCCGCAGAGTAGCACACATGCGGGCCAGCACTCGGTTCAGCCACACTTCCACCTGGGGACGGGAGCCACATTGACCAGACAGGCCCTTGCGGCGAGTTCCAAAGACTTGCTTTGTCATTAAAAAAATAAATGGACCATTTGCTATCATTGTCATCCCAGGGGTGGAAAAGTCAAGGTTTTGTAGAGCAGTAAGAATGACCCACTTAACAAATGTGGTTGGGAAGCCGGGGGGTGTCCCTGCAAGACTTTTGCCTTGGGCGTTCACGTGCTTACACTATTTCTAGGAGGACAAGGGAGGGGATCCAGAGAAAATTCTAGAAGAGAAGACAGGCTACATCCGAGCCCCTGAGGCGCCGTCCTCTCAAGTCCCTGGCGGGTTCTGGCTGCTCCTCGGGTGCCTGGTCTCAGGGTCCCAGACAGTCACACAGGACAAACCTTCTTTGTATTTTATTTGCAGACAAGCCTTCTTTGTATTTTGAAATACAAACCCTTCACTAGCCACTACGGGTTGGGTGGGAAGACCCAAACAGGACAATCGGCTTGGTTTTTCTTTTAAACTATAAACACAGTGACCGCGGTTGTGAACACACCGTGATGACTGGGTTTCGCCAGGGCCCCCACCAACCCTGGCCGCGCCAAGCAAACCCGCCAGGAGCTCCGGGCCCACGTTTCTGAAGCTCCAGTTTTCTTGCGTGAGATTTTCCTCTTTTTTCCCCAGCTGATTTCTCTCCAAATTACATTTCACTTAGGAAAATGTCAAAGTCAATTTGGTTGCTGAGTTGGGCGGTGAGATGGGGGAGAGGGGCTGCGGGGCCGCTTGGTGTCGGCAGGAGGAGGCCGCCTCATGGGTGGCTGGGGACGGGAACGGGGCCACCCGAGGTGAGGAGCCAATTGTTCTGAACAGGGATTAGAAAGCGGCGGTTCAGGCGTGTGGGGGCCCCTCGAGGCAGTCCCCTGGCAAGCCCAAGACAGCCCACCGGCATCCATAACCCTCTCCGCTCCCCTTCTTTTCTGTCCGTTTTTTTCTCAAGATGCACCCGGACTACACGGGTCAGGCTGTGCTGGAAATTCTCTACGGAAGCTGTTGGAGTGCTTGCTGGATTGAGGGACAGTCCCGGGCTGGGTGTGTGCCCCCAGCACTCACCTGCCCTGAGAGGTCACACTCTTGGTCGAAGTCCACGTATTCGTCCTCCTTGCTGAACATGCCCAGGCCGAATTTGAGAGGCTTCTCGTCAGCATCAAGGCGAAACTTGAGTTTACACAGGCTGTCGAAGAGCTTGGCCAGGTGGCGGCTCACCTGGGGTGGGGGTGGGGGTCACGGAACCCAGGGCCTTGGAGGGGGTGCAGCGCAGCCGGGTTTTCCTTGGGCGGTTTTAAGCGTCTTTCTGATTTTTGGAATTATCCCCCCCACCACCCCGTCTGATTGGTGTTAACTAACGTGCTTAACCAACCAAGGGGCATCTCAGAGACCAGCCCCGGGATCCCAGGTCTGTTCCTGAAGGCGACAGGACACTTTTCCTTGACAAGCTCGGTCCCAGGCCCTGGGCCCGTTTCCCTGGGCCACCCCGTGCGTCCCTTCTGGTGTGTGTTGCAATTTTAGGATTCGAATAAAATATAGTGTTTTCCTTTCACCTAGTGAGTTAAGCCCTCTCTCTTTTCAGAAGAGCCTCGAGGAAACACCTCCCCCTGGCTCTTGGGGTCCCGGATCTGTCAGGATGACCCCGCAGCCACCTAGCGAGCGGGCGTGTCTCCCAGAAACAGCGTCTCGCCAAGCTTCTGGCATCTAACCCATTTTCCAGATGAGGAAAATGAGGCAAGGGGTCTCTCTGTCATGGCCGGGTCCCCTGGCGGTTTCTGGGGCCGATGACCTTGTGGAGGCGGTCTGGGGACCTCCATGCGCAGGGCTCCAACCGGCCAGGGCCGAGACATGGGGGCGAGCACGGGGCCACCTTCGGAATGCCAAGGGCCCGCCTACCTGCACGGGGTCATTTCCGTTAGAGAGGATGTCCAGGAGGTCAGCCGAGGAGACAAAGTAGAACCTCGGGAAAGCCAGTCTTTTTGTCTCTAAATATTCCGCCAAGGCCTTCTCACACACAGCCAAGCTAGGAGGGAGGAAACGGGGAGGTCCAGGCCTTCTGCAGCCCATCCTGTCCTCGCCAGACGGACGACAGCCCCGGAGACACCCGGTCTGCTGTTTGCAGCCCCAGTTAGATTCAGACCTTGGAACCTGACCCGCCGTGTGGGGGTCCCTCTGAGGCTGAGGACACGCTGTGTGGCCAGCGTGGTACCACGCAGCCCGGAGCACCAGCGCCCAGGGAGGAGAGTTTGCCCTGTCCTGGGTGGCGGGGGCGGGGGGGGGGGGGCTGCTAGCTCGAGTCCCTGCCACCAGGACGCCTCCTGGTGGCAGGGACGGGGCCAGGCGTGGGGCCAGGCGCGGGGACCCACCTCTTCTTCAGATTCTCCAGTTTGTCGTAGAGACCAGGCTTGTTGGTGGCTTCTACCACGTTGGGGGTTTTCACCGCCTCTTCCATCAGGGCCTGGGAGGAGATGGGCCCCCGGGGCGTGAGTGGCCACGCGCTCTCCAGCGTTGCCATTTCTGAAAATGCCCAGGGGGAGGCGGAGGGCTGTGCTCACCTTGAACTCCATGTCAATGTCGTCAAAGCGCTTGGAGTCCTCCGGCAGCTGGGCGCGGATGTCCTCGGAGCCGATGAAGATGCTCTCCAGGTGGCTCCAGGTCCTCTGGACCTCAAACCAGATTGAGATGACGGAGTCCGCCGTGGACAGCTTCTGCTGCCAGCTTGTCACCTCCTTCAGGAAGTGGGACAGGTACTTGGACATCATCAGGTTCTGCAGCTGCACCTGGTTGTCTTCCAGGGTCTCCACCAGCACCTCGTCCGACTTGAGCATCATGGTGCCCATGCGTGGGTGTGGCTCGTGCTCAAACTCCATGGTGGACCACGTGGCGTCCAGGGCTTTCAGCACCTTTCGGGGGACAAAGAAACGACGTCACTCGGTGGCTGGCAGGAGGGGCCAAGAAGGACCCGGGACAAAGCCCTGCTTTGAGAAATCCAGAACATCATTGACAGTTGCCAAAAGGTAAAAATGACCCAAACGTCCGTCAGCAGACGAACAGATACAATGGACAGGTCATCAGAATGCCGCTCAGCCATAAAGAGGAATGAAGTTCTGACTTAGGCTCCCACATGGATGGACCTTGATGACATCACGTGAAGTCAAAGAGGCTGGACAGACAAAGCCACATCCGGTGAGATTCCATTTACATGAACTGTCCAAAACAGGCAAATGCATAGGGACAGAAAGTGGGTTAGTGGTTGCTTCGAGGTGGGACGGGGATGTATGGGAAGATGGGGGGGTTTCTAGAGGGAATGGCTTTCTTTTTGAGTTGGTGAGAACATGCTAACATTGAATAATTCTCCCACGTGATGGTTGCACACATCCATGAATGCACTAAAAGTCACTGAATTGTACACCTTAAATGGGTGAATGGTATGGTATGTGAATTATAGCTCAATAAAGCTGTTCAAAAAAAAAAAGGGAAGACAGGGTGCCTGGGTGGCTCAGTCGGAGAAGCGTCTGCCTTTAGCTCAGGTCATGATCCCAGGGTTCTGAGATCGAGTTCCGCATCAGGCTCCCTAAGCAGGGATTCTGTTTCTCCCTCTGCCTCTGCCCCTTCCTCCCGCTCATGCTCTTTCTCACTATCTCTCTCTCTCTGACAAATAATTAAATAAAATCTTTTTTAAAAAAAAGGGAAGAAAGCCAAAATGTGAAGACTCACACTCACCGAACAGGTGAGGAGAGAGATCTGAATTGCAGAAGGAGCCCTCCTGAATTTCCCTGTGTCCTGTGACTGTCCCAACCAGTGGCTCATCATCCACCCTGATGGCCAGTCCTCCTGCCTTCCCTCCTTCAGCCTCTTCTCCAAAGTCACAGAGAAGGGCGCTCCACGAGAGGAGAGTTCAGGGCGTGTTTTAATGTGCACAGTATCACATGCAGGAGACAGAGCTAGAGCCAGGGGGATCCTTTCTCCAGTAATACATTCTGGAAATTTTTTACAAGATTTCCATCGTGGGTTGGTTAAGGGAAAGCCTACCAAACTTTGTTTTTGTGTTAAGCAACCACTGGACCCCACATGAAATGAGATGCTCATAGGCGCCGGGCTGGTGGGCCTGCTTCAGCATCATCTCATACAGAACATACTTTGCTGTCGACAAAAACAAACAAACAAACAAAATACCTTTTCCATCCCAGACTCTTTCACAGCCTTGTCAACGATATTTCGGACCTCATCCTCGTATTTGTGGAGGTTCAGCTGCAGTAAATCTGCCAGGGTAGTCTCATCTGACATTTCAAATTTCACCTGGGGGAGAAATAGGCATGTTCCAGCTAAGGTCATTTGTACTGGATGGACATCTTTGTCCTTTGTGGAGAGCCAGCAGGTTGGAAGAAGCTCTGTGTCGCCATTTCCTGGCTCCGTGACTCGGGTGAGCTACTTCTCCAGGACTTGCCTTTCCTCCCAGTCACACTGTGTAATAGCAGAGCCCACGTGTAGTGCTTTGAAGTGTTTCTCCCAAGTTCCTGCCCACCCAGACCTCAGAATATGACCTTATTTGGAAATAGGGTCTTGGTCGATGTTAAGGATCTTGAGATGAGATCATCCTGCATTATCCACGTGGGACCTAAATGACAGCTGTCCTTATAAGAGGAGAGGAGAGGAGGATTTGAAATGCACAAGGAAGCCATGTGGTCGCAGAGACAGAGATTGGAGGGATGCAGCCACAAGCCAAGGGATGCCTGGGGCCACCACGAGCAGGAGGAGGCAGGGAAGGACTGTCCCCTGGAGCCTTCAGAGGGAGGGACCCCTGCCCACACCTTGATTGCAGACTTGCAGCCACAGAGCCACAGAAGAATATGTGTCTGTGGCTTTAAGCCCCTCATTTGTGGTTCTTTGTTGCGGCAGCCCCAGGACGCTGACGCGTTAGGCTCAGGGATTAATGCTACTGACACTGTGTTATTAGCAGGCACGGCTGAGTCTCGGGCACTGTTGCTCTGGTAACAGTAGCAGGTGCCCAGGGCTACCCAGGCCTCACACCCCTTCGACAACCCCTCTCCTACAGTCTCGCCATCACATCGACATTTCCGAGTACCGGTTCTGAGCCCCCACGGAGACTGGTTTAGCTAACTGAGAGAATCAAGTGTCTCTCCATCACATTTGGGAGAACATCTGTCTGGGTTTCACTACGTCCTCGGCTGGGACATTTTAGTTGCTTTTTCATCACCGGTTGGGGGTCTCTCCCGGGGCGCCTGGATGGGGCACACGAGCCTGCTGTCCGGCTCAGTGCTCGAGCACTCCAGACAGCCCAGCCCTTCTGCCTGTCTTGTGTTTCTCTCCCCCAAGCCTCAAGCCACACTCCACATGCCCCCGAAGCCTTTTCTGTTCTTCCCTCCCCTTGGAGGCCACGCCTCCTCTAAACTCTTAGAATCTCCACTGAATATCCCGCTCAGCATCTGGAACACGAGCATCGCACGTGCTGTTCTTCTCTCTGCTTCCCTGAGGGCAGAGGCTCTATTCGCCCTCTCTTTGTATCCGTGGCACCTCTGGGGGGCCTCTCTGCAGAGTAGCTGTTCAGTAAAGTTTTGTTCAATGTTTGCTGACAGTGGGGAGTGTTCCCATTTGCCTCCTGGGGATGTCGATGCCGGTAACACCCCCTCCCCCAACTAGGGGATATCCCTGGGAAAATTTGGGCACTAGGGCTTTGTGCTCCTGGGGGGCATGGGGAAAGCCAGGGGAGATGTTCATCCAAGCCAGAATTCCTGAACCCTATGGACAGTCAACCTACAACCAAAACTGGCTACATAATTTCCAGTGCAAAATGAAAATGATGGGGCCCTTTGTTAAAAAAATTATTGAGAATTGGGGCGCCTGCGTGGCTCCGTCAGTTAAGCATCTGCCTTTGGCTCAGGTCATTATCCTGGAGTCCCGGGATCGAGCCCCACGTCGGGCTCCCTGCTCAGTGGGGAGCCTGCTTCTCCCTCTCCCGCCTGCTCACGCTCTCTCTATCTCTCTCAAATAAATACATAAAATCTTTAAAAAAACTATCAAGAATGCCCAGATGGCAGCAGCAGAGCACTCCAGCCAGGATGGGCGCCCTCTGAGCGCAGCGCCCCGTGTGGCCGGCCCAGGTCACAAGCGCCCGAGGCCAGGCCTGCCCACACCCAGCTTCGTCAGCCAAGGGCCAGCCCATCCCACGGCGAGGCCCGCCGGCCGCCAGGGGCGGTACCTGGGTGGCCTGCATGAGCTGCTGCCAGTGGCGGTCCCGGATGGCGGGGTTCTGCAGCTCACTCACGGCGCGCAGGGATGTGATCATGTTCTTCACGGTGTTGTCCAGCCCCACGAAGGCGTCCCAGCTCTTCATCTCCTTGTCCAGAGACCTCACGTCTTTGGCAAACTTCTTACAATCTATGTCCATCTGCTCAACGTTGATATCTTTCCACTTGGTGGTCTTCCAGTTGTCAATGCTGGTGTTCACCTGCAGGGAAACACTCACTGAGGGTTGGGGAAGACATCTGTGTCCCCTTACTGCCGTGGCTCCTGGGGAGCATGCAGGACTGCGGACAGAGGGTGGTACGGTGGACGGACACAACTGGGGAGAGCCCAGTTGCAAAGATACAACTCAAAAGTCAGCCGTTCAACTCTATTTTGGCAGAATCCCGCGGAGGATGCTGCTACCGCTCACCAGGACCCAGGCCCCTCTACTCTGTTGTGGGGCCATGTGACCTGCTTCGACCAGGGAAACGTGAGTGACGCCGGGAACTCTGGGGCAGAGAGCACTTAATTGTCGGTGCTTGACTCGGAGCCCTGTCGGCCTTGGCAGTCACGGAAATGCACGGGGCTACACAGCCTGGGACAAGAGGCTGCCCAAGGGCTGCCTGGAACCAGCATGTGGACTTTGCATGAAGGAGAGATATACTTTTGTTGTGAACTACACAGAGGTCTTCTTAGGGCTGTTTGTTAGTGCAGAGTAACCTAGCTTCTACTGACGGATGACCATGTATTAGGAGAAGCTCGAGGACACAACAGAATCTCCCCGGGAAGAACCCTGCCAACAGTGGACATGGAAGGCCACAAAGACTGCGGTCTTCAATTTGGTGTGGGCTGGAAATGGACGTGAAGCTGGGATGGATGCAGAGAGATTTCTGGTACCGGTGTTTGAGGCCCGGAGGCCCGGGCTGGACAAGCCTGCTTGTTGCATAAAGGCAAAGAGGGGCGGTTGTTTACAGGAGACCAGCCTTGAAGATGCTAAGACACGAAACCTTAATGCCCCGTGGGCGCCGAGTCAGTGGCTCTTTTAGGCTTTAGCTTATTCTCTATCCTGTTTTCATAAAAGTGTCCTGGGCAGTGTGTTTTGGAGGATTTTCCTTGAAATATTCTGGCTGTAAATGCTAACTCCTGGGAAACGCAGGCTTTATTCTCTAGGTCTGTGCGGACTGTTGTTTATCCAGGGCACGGGCAGCCCCCTGTCCTCTCTGGCTTTACCAACTCTGTTCTGGAATGTCCCTCACACACGAGACTCGCGTTCAGCTCCTTGTGAGAAAGTAACTATCAAGAGGCTCTGGTCTGTCCTCGAGAGAGAGGACAGAGCTTGTGACTCGGAGACGCTCTCTTTCCCCTCTGTAAGAGGCTCAGTGTGGTCAGAAGGAAGACATGTCCAACATTTTACTATGATGTACTGAAAAAAATAGGACAAACGGAGAGGCGGAGCATGCTCGTGTGCGGGGAGAACCCCGATCAACACCAGGAGGGCAATGCTTCCCAGAGTAGCTCATGGAGAAAATCCAGTTCTGTATAAAGTCATAATGGTTTCTCTTGGAGGGGAGGAGGATTTGACAGAGATTCTGTAGTTCGTTGGAGGGAATAAGAGGGAAGAGCTAACATCTCTCTGGAAACGGGGGAGCTGGGAGGAGAGGCCGGCTGAAGCCAGCACGTGCCCGAGTGCTACCCTCCTTTCCAAGAAGAGTGCGACCTAGCGCCTCCCCTCACCCCCCACCCTGGGTCCCCGCAGTGCTGGCCCGCCCCACCCACGCCGGGAGACTGCCATCGCCCTCACCACGACGATCATGTCCCAGAGCTCCTTCAGCAGGCGGACCTCCTTGTGACAAGCTTTGAGCTGCTTGTAGTCTGGGACCGTGACTTCGAACAGGCTCCCGGACTTGCACAGGGCCTCCATGGTGCTCTCCATGGACGCGATGCTCTTTTGTTGCTGGGGGCGGGCGAGGGGGGCGGTCAGCAGCGTGGCTCACGCTCAGTGCTGGCCTCCCTCTTGCCCTCCGCCGCCTCCCGGTGGACCTCCTCTGCGTCCTCACCGGCCAGGTGCTGTGTTCTGACCCCGCGCACCGACCGGCGGGAACTGTGCGCCCGCCCCCTCCCGTCTTCCAAAGCCCCCTGCTTCTGTCGCACGGCCAGCGCGCCGGCTTTGGGAGTTCAGGCGTGAGAAGTGACTTTAACGGGCCTGGCACGAATGCCCGATTTCCTCCGGAGAGGTTCAGGATGGCTCAATTCTCACCCCCTGTTTTTTACCTTATTAAACATTAAGGAGGTAATGCTTGATTGCTTTGAAAATGAGAACAGTCTAGATAAGAGGAGGAAAGCAAGAGTCACTCCAAACCAGGGGAGTGAGAGTGGGGGCTTCAGGGTCGAGTGTGTGAGCGTCTGTGTGTGTGTGTGTGTGCACGCGCGCGTGTGTGCGGGATGTGAAGATGGGCTCCCTGTGTGTGCGGGCGGCTCCAAGAGGGCTTTGGCATGCACGGACCCGGTTCCTAAACAAGCTCACACCGGATCTCTGCAGAACCCAGCCCGGGCCCTGTGGGCTCCAGGAGAGACCGTGCGCCTCCCTGCGGGGCTGGGGGAGTGGGACGTGAGAAAATGACCCTGACGAACGGGGAGGATCTTTGGGAATGGTGGCTTCGAAGCCGTGTGAGAAGAGCAGAGGCTGGGGGAGGGCACGTGCGGGGGACCCTGAAGGGCATCTTGGGGCCTTTGTGCTCATGCTCGTGTGCCTCACACGCTCCCCTGCGAGAGGGCTGTCAGGCCCAGCCCAGTGGTGCTCGTACGCTGGACGCTGGTTGTGGACTTAACATCGGGAACAGAAGGGGACATGGTAGGGCTCGGCCACACGCTGCACACGGTGGCCAGGGAGGGGAAGACAGCGGCACAGAGGTGAGTGCCAGGCCGGTGACAGGGAGCCACTGGGTGAGAAGGAGCCAGGGACGAAGGAGGCACAGCGGGGCTGAGCAGCTGGGCTGGATCGCCGGGCTTGGGGGTGTTCCCATGCCTGGGACCCTTGGCCAAGCCGCACCCCACAGCACGGAGGCCACACGGGTGTGTGTGGACACCTGTGTGCACGTGTGGCCCCGAGGCCAGGCCCCTCGAGGCCAAGGATGAGAGCTCGAGGAGAGGCTGGGAGGGCACCGGCGTCCTTGACCGACCTACCTTATTCAGGGACTTGTAGGGGTCAGGGTCGGTGAAGCTGAACGGGGCTTCTCGCCGGAACTTCTCTCTGAACTCCTGCTGCTTGAGCTGTGGGAGAGGTGCCCATATCACCCTCCCCGGCGACACCCCGGCCTCCCGGGGGGCAACACGGCTCGGCCTGCCAGGGCGGCGCTACCTCGAACTGCTGGCACTTCCGCCGCAGGATGTTGACCTCGTTGGCCTGCAGGGGCGCCACGTTCTGCTTCACCTGGATCGCCAGCTTCTTGGTGTTTGTCCACTGCTCCGGCAGCTCCTGCAGCAGACAAAGGCCACGATCCCTTCCTTTTCCTGTTCTTTTAAACGCTTTCCATCGTGAAATAGTGTGGACTCACAGGCAGTTGCAAATGTAGCACAGAGAGTCCTGGGAGCCCCGGGAGGCGGACCTTCGACAGGTGCAACCACTAGCCTGTCCCCCATTTCTGTAATTTTGCCAGAACGGCTTTAACAATCAGATGGGTTTTTGTGCTTTCAAAGTTGTCCGCACTTGAGCAAATATTGGACTTCTGATCACAAAATATTTTGAAGAGAAAGAATCCCGGCCCACGAATTCTTTGCCCACAAAACAAAGACAGGGGTTTCCCTTTCCTCTATGATGAGTTAACATTCTGTGGGCGAAGGGACATTCAAAGCCCAGTTCACGCCCGTCGCCCCTGGGCCCGGCCGCACACCCCTCACATCCACGTCCTCTGCTGGTCCTGGGCAGGGCAGCAGGGCCGGCCACCGGCCTGGTAGCAGGACCCAGGGCAGCACCTCCCGGCTCCTGCCCCCCCTGCCCCACACCCCTGCCGTCCCCCCTGCCGCAGGGTCTCGGCCCGGATCCAGAGCAGGGCAGAGAGCTGAGAAAGGGATGAGGGTGACCCTCCAGGGGGTGGCGGGCTGTGGCTTCAGGACCTTTCCCCTCCTCCTTGCCACCTTGCCTGGGCCAGCCCTGCCACACGGACCTTCCAGGTCAGGGAGCTCCCGCAGCAGCTGGCCCCTCCCTCGGCCTCACTGCCGTGTCCCTAACCTCAGCAGGGGCTCCACCGACCCCACTCTCGGTCCACCGCCCCCCTGCACCCAGGGTTGACCCGTCCTTGGGGGCAGGTGTGGGATATGAAGACATTTTCAATTCAACAATTCAATGGAGGAACCACCGGCTTCACCCTAGAGGCCACCTCACTGTCCCTTCCTCTGCAGGGAGCCTTCTCCCACCTCGACATTCCACATGGATCCCTGGATCCACAGGAGGAGGTCTATCCTGCAGGTCCCATGTGAGAGGCCTTGTCCCCAGGCACAACAGCCTGGACTCCAGTTGCAAGGCCCCCGGCACTGGGCTGGCTCCCTGCCACCCTCCCTGGACAGCCCCCCACGCCCCAGCCCTGGGCTGCTCGCCCCCTCCCCCGCCCCCCCGAATGGCACGGCGCCCGGCCGCTGTCCACCTGCAGCTTCAGGTGTGTCTCTTCTGGTATCTCCTCCCCGTAGGTCTTGAGCAGCTCAATGGTTTGCTTCAGGGGCTCAAACATGTTGTCCGTGGCCACCTGCCTCTCCTTGACCTTCATCAGATGACCCATCACCTCCACGAGACCGTCGTAATCTCCCTCCTTGAGGGTCTTGGTTAAGCCCGTCCTGGCGACTTTCATGAAGGCTTCCAGGTCAGCCAGGCTGTTGAACAAGAGGCCCCCGTGAGGGGTGCCAGCCTCCATGGTGGGGGTGAGGCCTGTCTGGGGGGGTGGGGGGTGGGGGGCACTCCCCAGTTATACTGTGGGGCCCTGTTGAGCAAGGGAGAGCTCTTGTCCTCTTCAGGACACCTGCTCTTGAGCCCCACCCTGCGTCCCACCAGCTCCACTCCAACTGGCCTCCCGATGGGAGCTCAGCCTGCACTCCCTCCTGGCCCCTCGCAGCCCTGACCGCCGCCCCTGACTGCGTGGTCACCTGTCCCCTGGCGACACGTCAGGTGGCCTTGCTGCCCTCGTGGCTCCAGACACGGAGGTGCTCAATGAGTAGGGCCCACGAAGCCCGGGGTGTCCACTCACAGCCAGGTGACTCCTGTCCACTGGGACCCACCCTGGACGGGGGCGGGGGGGGCTGCTGACCGCGACGCTGACCTTCACCCCCACGCCTGCCCGGCAGGAGCGCCCCACCGACACCACGAAAGCGTGTTTCTCCTCGGGCGAAGTCACGGTCGGGACGGCAGGATGGGCTGTGGGGCCGGGCACCCACCTGTTGATGACGTGGTCGCTCAGGTGTCGCTTGAACATCAAGCTCCAGCGCTTGATGATGTTGAGGAGGGCCTGCTTGAAGGGGCGGCAGTCACACTGAAGCCAGCCGTTGAACACCTTGGTGTTCTCACACTTGGACACTTCCTCGTACAGCTTCTCGTAGGAATCGATCTAGAAAACCCAGCTGCTGCTCACTGTCGGGCCGCGGTGGGAGGAGGGCAGCCTGCCCACAGGTTACTTCTTCTTCTTCTCCCAGCTCCCCTGGGACCCCTGCAGCCCCGCAGCCCAGCCCCTGTCGGAAGGGGACGGCCTCGGGCAAGGCCGACTGGGCTTCTGAAGAATAGGCCAGGAGCTCAAGAGGTGATTGTGGTCGTGGCAACCACTGGGCGCCCTAAACTCAGCTCTCTCCACACTGCTCTGCATTCTCTGGGCTCTCGGCTCTGCCAGCTGCCCCCCACCCGCCCGTCTCCCCCGTGGGTTCTGCTCACGGGCGTCTCTCTCCCACCGTGCATGGGGAAGGGGGAGGTGTGTGTAGTTGTTGTTGTCTTATGTTCTATCTTTCTGATGCTCTGGCACCTGGGGCCTCACTGACCCTGCTGGGCCTGCCCCTCCCAGGGCTGGCGGACTCCCAGAGAGAGCAGACCACTCCCCAGGGAGCCCGTCTTTCGTATACAAACCAACCCAGAGCCTGCATGCCAACCACCCTCTTTGCACTCGGGGCCAATATTTCCCCATCCTACTCACCCCAGGGCCAGGGACCAGACAACAAGGGGCCGCCCCTACACCCCGGAGTCCACCAACATGACTCCAACTCGCCAATCCCAGGCCCTATCTTTCCTGTGAAAACCACAACATGGGCTGTGGATCCCACCTTCCCCTCTGTCCCTCTGCCTTGGGACTGACCCTGGTGCTTCCCCCGTGGCCCTGTGGGGCCAGGCATGCCCCCACCTCCTGGAATCCGTGAGTCACAAACTCTCTTCCATGGCAGTCATCTGCTCTTTTGGGAGGCACCAGACCAGTATAATAATAAAACCCACATTTAAAAACCATTCACCCAGGGCGCCTGGGTGACTCTGTCGGTGAAGCGTCTGTCTTCGGCTCAGGTCATGATCACAGGGTCCTGGGATCAAGTCCCACATGGGGCTCCCTGCTCAGTAGGGATCCTGCTTCTCCCTCTCCCCCCCACCCTGCTCATGCTCTCTCTTTTCCTTTCTCTCTCTCTCTCAAATTAATAAATAAAATCTTTAGTCTTAAAAAATAAAAAATAAAAACCATTCACCAAGGTTTGAATCAAGCCCAGTGAGCAGCCCCCACCCCCCAGGGAGGGGGCAGGAATTGCAGGGGTGAGGAAGCCTGCACACACACCTGCTGCTGGAACTGGGTGAGGCTGGGTGGCGTCTTGGAGAGGGTCTCTTCAGCCCGGGTGTCCAAGTCCTCCGGGGTGACCGCACGCCCGTAGATCAGGAAGTTCTTCATGAACTCCTGGGGGTCGTCCATCCAGAGGTAGGAGTACCTCTCGAAGGAGTCCTGGTACTCCTCAGCCTCCTTCATGGCGCTGATGACCAGGTTGGACATCTCCTCCCTCATCTCTATGAGGTCCGTCATGTCTTCCAGGTCTGCCTGCGAGGGGGCAGGAGAGAAGCAGACCGGCGAGCTGTGGTCACGGCTTCGATTGGATGTCTCCACCCTGGAGGGTGTCTCTCTGCCAGTGGAAGTGTTGCTAACTTCTCAAGATGGAAAACAGAGCAATTTGCCGATTGGCCATGTTCTCCCGAGAGAAGATCATGTTGAATGTGACTTTTGTCCGGCAGACTCAAGGATAGCTCGCACACTGATTCTTTCATGCAAGAGTAACTTGGCACCTGCTGTGTGTGCCACATGAGGGGGTGGGTGCGGGTCACATGGAGGGTGTGGTCCAGGCATGGGGTTAGGCATTCCTCAAAAAATCACAGACTCTGAGCCTTGCTTTAATGCGTAGCAGGGAGGAGGTCGGGGAATGTTCCCTGAGGAAGTGACCATTGTTCTGAGAACTGATGGATGGCTAGGCAAAGAGCAAGAGAAACAGCAAAGCACATGCAAAGGCCCTGCGCTGGGAGGAAGCAGATGTTTGAGGAACTAAAGGAAGTCTCCCATGGATGGCTAGAGCAGGGAACTGGGGAGGCCTGATCTGGACAGAATTTTTTGAGTTTTGAGCGACAGAAAACCCAACCCAAGTTGGTTTAAGCAACAAGACAACTCACTGAGTCATGGAACTGGAGAATCTCAAGGTGGGGTGTGTGTATTCATTATGGTTTTTATTTTCTGTATCTTAAGATGCCTTGACATCTTAAAAACTCTTGCTGGCTGGGAGATACTGCCCTTTTGGGGACTAGCCAATTCTGAGAGAGAGGAAGAGCTCAGAAGGGAGCATACCCTTCATACGCAAACCAACCAGCCCTGAGGCTACACCTGCCCTCCCCCCCTGCCCTGCCGCTTTACCCAACACTCCTCCTATCCCAAGTGGCCCAGGGTCAGGTACCCGATAACTGCAGGTGACCCCTGGAGCCCAGAGCCGCCAATTAATGCAAACTGGCTAGTCCTTAGCAGTTTCCCCCACCTGCCTTGCCTTTTCCTGCAGAAACCTCTGGAAAGGCTCTGGCCTGGGCTTGCCCCTCGCTCCCACCTCTGCACCTGCTGTGACCCCATGTGGCCCTGCACCACCTGCCAGGCCTCTCGTTTCTTTGGGAACTGTGAGCAGCATTAACTTTTCTCTCCACGGCACTGACCTCTCCACACGGCCACTCAGCCACCTCTGCAAATTAAGATCCCACGGGCTCAAGTGAGGCTGGTGTGGGGCATGCACAGGCTGGGCTAAGGCATGATCGGCAGGACACTTGTCTTGCTCTGCTCTGTCCTCCTCCACGTGTGTCTTCATCAGCAGGTGGATCCCCTCAGAGCCCACGGGGGGCTGCAGGAGTTCCAGATGTGCATCCTGCCAGACCCCGGAGCACACTGGGTCCCGCGTCCAATCCTGAGCTGATCTCTGGTGACAAACTATTCTGGACCCTGGAACGCTTCATCCAGGCACATCCCCTTGGCCTGACACCGTCTGCCTGGAAACCCCCTCCCACCCTTTAAGACTCAGCCAGCGTACACTCAGCTGATCTGGGAAGCTGTCCTTGACATTGCGAGGGATTTCCTCTGTGCACTCACCTCACCGCGCACACGCACACATGCTCACACGCACACATATACCTTCCTCCCTGATAGTATAGAGCCTTTCGTTGTAAATGTTGCAAATAATTCATGCCCGTTATTATCAAAAATCTCAAGCAACGCAGAAGTATTTGAAATCAAAACCTCTTTGCACCCCTTTGTCCAAGCCCCCTCCCTCCTTACCCCCTTCCTGTTGGAGAAGTGAGCACTCCTAGCAATTTGGAGCGTATCATTGGAAGACAGATTTTTGTTTGTTTCAATGAATGAAATCATATTCTAAACATTGTTCCACAACTTGATAAACCATAACCTGCCGCCAGCGTCTCCCCACCCCAGGCTGGTGTTGGTGACTCATGCAGACGCTTTGTCCGGTCAGGCCAGCGTCTGTTGAACCAGCTCCCCTGTTTGATGGCACTTAGGTCTTTTCCAGGTTTTGTTTCACTCTTACAAACAATGCTCCGACACACACACCTCCAAAGACCTCCCTTCGGAGAAGCAAAACTTCCTACGCCTTTTGTGTCCAGAGAATCCGATCTGTTTTGCTTATAGGTACTTCATGTATCGACGGTACCTGGATGCACAAGCCAGCGAGGGCACGTTTGTCAAAATGCCTGCGTGCTGAGGGGACCACAGCAGTTAACTCACAGAAACAAGTGAAACACCAGGAAATGGGTACGAGCGTGCTCTGGCCAGCAGTGGGAATGAAAACCAGGCCGACTAGGAGAAGCCAGTCTGGGGAGAACGGCGGGATGTCCGGAGTGGGGAGGGAAATGCGGTTTGGCGTCCTGAGGACCTGATAGACACCCCTGGGTGGCTCCTCACACTCAGAGCCATTGGCATTTAAAAGGTAACTGACGGGGCACTGCTGAGTTAGGAAGGCAGCTGGAGCAAGGGAGCCTGGACTGACCTTGTAGCTCATTTGGCCCTTGGCCAGCCGGGGGATGAACTTGGCTGCGTTGTAGATGTCATTGATCAGGCCCTCAATCAGCGTCAGGAAGCCATGGTCCACGCCCATCTCCAGGGATGGATGGAAGACCAGCCCGTCCTCGTCCAGCTCCATGCGGACCTCAAAGAGTGGCGCCACGCTCTCCTGAAACAGGCCGGCCCGGGGTCAATGCCTCGAGCTCGGTGGAACCACTCCCAAGGCCCTGATGTTCTCTCGGGGCATGCCAGGGCTGACTCAGGCTGGCTGGGGCTGGCTGGGGCCACCTGGGAGAGCACACTTAGCCAGGGGCCCCTGAGCAGGGCCCAGAGAGGCTGGAGGCGGCCAGCGCACACACGGAAGCGCAGGAGAGAGCCCACGGCCTTGGTGCTGAGCTGTGTCCGCTTGCTACTTACAAGCCACGTGGCCGTGGGCAAGACACTTGCCCTCCCAGTTTCCCCAGATACATAAAATGAGGATAATCATTTTACAGAACAGAGACACCAACTGTCCCCATCTCTTGGGGTTACTGTGAGGACTAAGCCAGTAACACAGGATGTGTGGGAGCGGCGGCTGGCTCACTCCCAGGCGCTGGTGGGGTCACGGCTGGGCAGGATGGGTGTCACCGTGCTCTGGAAAGCACAACGCTCACGTCCTTAGTTCTAGGGAGTTCCACTGTGAGCATCCTTGCCGCATAACTAATTGAGAGTGAAACGATGCTGCCATAAAAGATAAAATAACTGGTTGACGGTTTGGTTTCGGGTCTCCATTGACAAGGTTCTGGGAGGCACTCACGTTTTTATCGTACGGTCGAAATCTCAGCTAGCCCTCATAGTGGATGACAGCGGATAACAACTATGTGTATCAGCCTGATCGAAAACACGGTGGGGAACTTTCTGGGAGAGTGAAACAAGACCCGGTACAGCCAGATTGCACGCTAGACTATCCTGGACCCTGAGGACGCATCAGTCACCATGCGACAAAGCTCAGTCGGCTTTCTCCCGTTGTTTCCCATGGAGCGTTGGGCGCCCATCCACGTCCATGAGACAATATGCCAGGAAGGAGCATAGGTACCGTGCTCGGTTACCAGTCTGCACCCAAGTATTTGGAAAACGGATACCTCTCATCACAAAGGAAGACATTAAGTATTAGTACTATTCATTTTTTTCACGTTTCATTGTGATCTTTTTAATGTCTCTCTTTTATTTTTTATTTTCATGGCAAAATTGCCTCGCGACCAATTCATCGAGCCCCTAAAATGACTTGCTGTGAGATGCTGGAGCTGGACAGGAGGCAGGCCGGCTTTCAAGTGCTCCATAAAGGACAACCCTCACAGCCACAGGAGTATCCCAGTCATAAAGTGGGTACGCACAGTAACCCTGTCTGTTCCTGGAGCCCCCTCGCGAGGCTGCGAGGCTGAGGGTGCCGGCCTCATTTGTCAGGTGACCTCATGGAGGTTAGTCCGACACTCCAGTGATTCTCAAAGTACGGGCCAAGGCCCACAGGTGGCCATGAGATCCACTCCACGGCTACTAATCTTCCAAACACAGTCCCATGACGGCCCCATGGGCAGTTGACTCAAGAACCCACTGGTTTTTCTCTATGACCAAGGGATGGTGTTTGCTAGCATCCAAGTGAATTGTTAAGTACACAAGGTCAATCGTCACAAACTCAGATGACCAGGATTTTCTAAAGCCTCTCCCTCAGGGGTCTGCTCCTGCTGCCAGGCCCCTTGCAAATATGGGGACTCCCTGGGATTTTTGGAGAAGGACATTTTGTCATCAGGGCATCATCATCGTTTTGATTGTGACTAATTAACTATAAATTCCTGAACTTGCTGACACTTTGCATCATTGTGGGTTGCTTGATGAGTCTTGTGGTTGGTAGTAAGGATGACTTTCATCAACAGAATTTCAGGTCTGTGATTGTCTGGTAACACCTGGCCTTTGAGACACATGCACTGGGCTCAAGCATGAATCATCCATCCTCTGCGGCTTGTACAAGGGCGTCTTGCTGTCCTCTCCCACATCTTTCCTGCAGGTGTGCTAGGTGGGCTGGGGGATCTTGATTTCTCCTACTGGCAGTATTCAAAATCATTTGGGAATTATTGTAATGAAAAAGACATGGGTGGGAGAGGGCTCACCCCCGTGGAAAATGCTGGAGAATGCCAGAATGAAATTAACCAGCACATCCTTTGCTGACCTGCTTTACACTTCCATGGAGCCCACGGACCCCTCGGACCCCATGAGGGTTGAGTAGGTTAGTAGCTGATGTTGCTGACAGGAGGGTACCCCCTGCCCAATCCACTTGAGTAGGGGACAGTGGTGCTTGCTTTCCCTCACCTGGCAACGAGGTAGGATCATTTATGTGTTCTATAGCCGATTTATGGTGCGGTAGATTGAAGGTGACCAGACGTCCTGAGTGCCGGGGACTAAAGAGAGTCCTGGGATACAGGACTTTCAGTTTTGAAGCCAGCCCGCGTAGTTCACCCTCTGCAGGTTCTAATGTTTGGTTATTTGTAACATGATAGCCTGGTCTTTCGTCAGGAACCCGCAAACTATAGATTCCAAGGTAGACCTTATCTTATCTTTATAACACCATATTTATAGCACAAATATATGCATATCTTATATTTATAACTCACATCCAAGACCATGTTGTCTATGAAGTAATTCAGAGATTTGCGGATGAAATGGTCAAATTCATCCAGGACCATGTTGTCAACATAGCTGACGTAGTCTTTCCAGGACTGGCTCATCGTATCTGCTCTGAACAGTTCAGCATTTTCCTGCAAACAGGACCACACAGTCAGCTGCTGTTTCACAGGGTCCCCTGCTCACTGCTTGACCAACTCACTCGGCGACTCTCTGGGCTACTCTTGTCCTTGCTTACATACTCCAGACACATAGGGCTGCTTTTTGCTTCTCTAATGTGCCAGGAGCTTTCCTTTCCTATGTCAGAGTCTTTGCATAGGCTGCTCCCTCCCATTATTGCCAAGTCTGGCTTCTTCTAGATTTCAGCCCAAATGTCACCTCCTCACAAAGGAAAGCCTTCTTTCACCACCCCCCATTCATCTCAGGCTTGGCTTCTGTCCCTGCCTCTCATCTGTATTCCCTCTAGCAATCCATTATTTGTGCCTACCATGGCACAGATGACAACTGTGAATGATTTTATTTATTTGTGTCTAGTCTGTACCTCCCTTTGATGTCAAGCTACATGAGGACAGGTGTTGACTGTCCTTTCCACCACTGTGTCTTCAGCATGCAGCAGGAGGCCTGGGACAAAGCAGGAGCTAGTGAATGGATGGATGGGTGGGTGGGTAGATGGGTGGGTGGGTAGATGTGTGGACGAAAGGAGAGATGAATGGATGGGTGGATGGATTTGTGGATAGGAGGATAAATGGATGGATCGGTGGGTGGATGGGTGGATGAAAGAATAGATGAATGGATCAATGGATGGATGGATGGACGTGTGGATGGACGTGTGGTTGGGAGGGTAGATAGTAGATGGATGGGTAGATGGATGGGTGGATGGATGGATGGAAGAGTGAATGGATGTGTGGATGAGGGGATGGATGAATCCGTAAGACACCGAGTGCCACAGGGAACACAAAGATGAATATGACCCAGTCTGCACCCTCACGCAGTTATCTTCTACTAGAAGAAAGAAGACACAGGCTTACATAACTTCAGTGCAAGGTAGAAAGAATTGGTTTAAATAACTATCATGTGCATAGAGGACTCTGGCAAATATGACGACAAAGCCTGGTCTTGTCGGCTTACTGGCCTCTACTTCTCCTAGGCTCCTGTTCCCTGCTGCCCTGCCTCCTCGCCTGTCCTGGGGCTGCACTGCTGTGCTGTGAACCTTTCCCTTAGCCTAGCCCAATTTATCTCTCCTGTGCCCTGTTTCCAACACACCCGAGAGCATCAACAGATTAATCTGTTAATTCTTCCAAGTAATATGTTTGCATTGTAACATTTTCATTTAGTAGGACCTTCTGGTACCATGGCAAAGGGGGAAGGAAGAGGATCTGAAAACGAGACAAAATATTTTTTGGTCCAGTCAAGTCACTCCACTGGGGCAATGACTTTCCAAGCAATGGCTGGACTGTGAGAACAGCCAGCAACACACCTTCCACCAGTGGGGCCCGCAGGCTGTCTGGGGTGATGACCCATCATTGAAGTCCACATCCACGATTTGTACCAAGCACTGGGGAACCTCCCCCAAAACTGCCCTGAAAATATCTTGAGCTCAAGGGAGAATTTTCTCTTTCTAGGCCAGTGCACAACTCCACCTTTCACATTTGCCTCGGAAATGAGCTAACATGTGAGCTGGATAGAAACGGCTGCCAAGTGAGGAAGGCGTGAGAACCCCCACACTGGCAGGAACCCAGGCTGCACTCCCAGGGGTGCCCGGCGAGCGTCTGGCCTCCTCCCTCGGCACGTGCCGGCAGGGACAGAGGCCCACCGCTGCTGACCCACGCTCTCGGGGCATGCCAGGGCTGACTCAGGCTGGCTGGGGCTGGCTACCACACCATCCTGATTTTTTTTTTTTTTAAGATTTTATTTATTTATTTGAGACAGAGAGAATGAGAGACAGAGAGCATGAGAGGGAGGAGGGTCAGAGGGAGAAGCAGACTCCCTGCCGAGCAGGGAGCCCGATGAGGGACTCGATCCCGGGACTCCGGGATCATGACCTGAGCCGAAGGCAGTCGCTTAACCAACTGAGCCACCCAGGCGCCCTACACACCATCCTGATTTAAACCATGCATGCACATTCCACGTTCCTCACTTGCATTTGCATGCTTTGTTTCCCCCTCACACTCTGGACGGGAAACTGTGAAGGACACCAGATACACACTCAGCGCCCGCCCTCACACCGTGTATCTCAGGGAAACAAAATGCGTTGACCTTGTACAGAGATGTCACTTGCCTATATCGATTTTGTGCAGGGTAGGGGCTGCTGACCCCTTAGCACGGAGGAGGGCAGACTCATCGCAAGAGTGTCCGTTTAGGATAGTCTGCTTCTTGAAAATAAGACTCCTGGATTAAAGATAGTAGTTTCCGTGACCCTAAAGCCATTTTTATGGCATCTCTCGTTCTTCCTCTTCTACTAACAGTGAGTGCCCCCTCGAGGCCCGTTGTGGGCCAGTCCTTACCATGACCATGGCCTGGATCTTCAGGCCGGCCTCCTTGACCGCAGTGTAGCGCCTGTTGAGGTTGACCACCCTTCCGTCCAAATCCAGCAGGGCCTCCTTCTTATTGTCCTTCCTCTCAAACATTGGGTTGGCTGACCAGTCCTGCAGGAAAAAGGTGGGAGTGAGGAGAACTTTTGGGGAAAATGCCTGTTCTCACGGCTTCACGGCATGCTTGTCGATGCGGATGTCCTTGTCCCTCGGAGAGGCCTGGGGGCCCCAGAGGGACAACTGAGCAGAGAATCTTGTTTGCCTTAAAACCAGTCAGGGGCTCGGGGTGGCCAGGAGACCGCTGGAAGGCTTTACCCAATCAGGCCCAGAGGAGTCACCCTGGGAAGGCGCCTGAGCTGAGGGGTGGATGGTCAGAGCTGGGCGGAGGGTCCTTAGCTCCAAATAGCAGGCCCAGTAGGGACAAGTCCCTTTTGTGGGGGCAGCTGAACTGCTGTGGGGGATTTTCCCCCATTTTCTGGATTGGGCTTGAGTGAAAGTCACCTCGGTGCTTCACTGAGCGGGGCTGAGACTCAGTGTACCTTCCCGCCCCTTGTCCCCGGCTCTGGCCTGGCACAGAGGGGACACTGCAAACACTCTTGCTGAGCTCAACAGAACAGAACAGACCTGAATTCTGCAGACTGGCCTGGGACTTCCCTGCCTTGGGGCCACCTTGACATTGTTGTGTGGTCCAGAGCCTCAAACAGCAAGTTCCTGCTGCCTTTGGCACTTTCTGTGAGCATCTCCGTGTGGTCCCTTTTCCCTGGGACCCTCTCCTGGGCCTCCGATGAAGCCCTGCTCCACGCTTTGCCGCTCACTCACCTTCATGGCCTGAGAAATCCCATCTATATTCTGCTTCGCTTTCTGTATCCTATTCTGCAAGTTTTGGAGAATTTCTCGCATCTCTTGAATATATTCTAACACACCTAAAATATAAACATAAAGGAATCTTACAAAATGAACGAATCAGTAAAAGGAGAACTTCTCTTGGGCCAGCTGAAGGCTCATCATAATGAGACAGCCCTTGGAAAATACATCTACTGCTCATCTGGAGTTCCCCGAATGCAATGCTGAGCAGGACTCCCTCTCTGGGAGCAGGACTTCCTTATCCCCGAGTAGGTGGGTCATTAGTTCCCCCGGGGGACCCCGCATTCCCTGCGGCCCTGCCCCTCCAGCCACCAGCAGAGCGCTGGGGATACACGACTGGTCTCAGCGCCCTGGGCTGCAGCAGCTGGAAAGAGGTGCATCCTTGGACAGCAGTGACAAGAAAAAGCATAGACTTCTTTGCACAGAAAGTCCAGGCTGACCCTGGTTTCAAGGAGGTGGACTGTCCCACTTTCTTATTGAGACAGTGAAGGCAGGATATGGGAAAGAGGGCCAAAAAGATGGCACAAGGCAAGTCGCAGGTGCTTAGAGAGCCTCGGAGCTGATGCCCACCCAGAGGTGGGTCTGGGGGTGAGGGAGGTCAGGGAGGAGGTCTTCTGCCTCATGGGCACACTTCTTTCTGCTTCTCTGATACCCACCCTGGGCCTGCCCGCTGCCCCTGTGTGGGAACCCAGCACGAAGCCCCAGGCCCCACAACCCCACCGTGGCAACTTCGGGACCCTTGGAGGTCCCCAGGGGGTCTTTGCCTGATTCCTTTGTAAGTGAGACGAATGGTCTCTTTGGGCAAGCAGGGGGGAACCATCCTTTGGCCTTAAACATAACCCTGTTGGAGTCAAAGTGGACCACCCAGCCAGAAGGCAGAAGCAGCCCCTCGCCAGTGTCATAGGACAGACGCTGGACAGGTTGGACACCCCCTCCCCCGCCAGGTTGAACCCACGGTGAGTCGAACGTGGCCTTGGTACCTTCGCTGTTCCAGAAGAGCGTGGTTTCAGCACTCAGTAGTTTGACATCGATGTCTTCCAGTTCTGACTTTATTAGTGGAGATTCTACTTCCATCACTGTGGTCTTTATCTGAAATACAAAGGCTGGGGTTTCAGGGCCTTCATTCCAAGTCCAACCGGATTTAAAATGGTCTCACAGGAAGGGTCTTATTACGTGGTACCAACCAAACTGGATGCAATTAGTGTCATTTAATTGGGAATTATGTATAAATCAAATTCCAGGAGATTTCAACTTGCCAAACTATTCTTATCACCAAGGGTTGAGGCATATACTTCACTCTTAGTTACCCACGGTATGGGGTAGAAACAGAAGGAAAGGCGATCATGCGACGGCAGGGAGTGCGTAATCCAAAACTGTTTCTATTTGGCTTAGAAAGAAACAGACACGGGTAGCTGGAGCATGCCTGGGCTCAGAATCTCTCCTTGGTCAGAAATCCCAAATGTGGAATTTGGTCACATAAAGAAGATCCAGGTCTGCAGAGAAGCTGTTCAAGTTGTTTGTGGATCGGAGCGACAGTATGCGTTCTGAAATGGTCTTGATACAGCTCTACCCTGCTCCAAGAAATTAATTGAATGCTTTAAAAAACGTCAATTCACAAACCAAGGGGGTAGAAAGGAGAAGGAAGGTGTACCCAGGTTTTATAAATTATTCCTTTTTTTTTTAAAGATTTTATTTATTCATTTGAGAGAGCGAGAGAGAGCATGAGCAGGGAGAGAGGCAGAGGGAGAGGGAGAAGCAGACTCCCTGCTGAGCAGGGAGCCTGATTTGGGGCTCGATCCCAGGACCCCGGGATCATGACCTGAGCCAAAGGCATGAGCCACCCAGGCGCCCCTAAATTATCCCTTTAAATCACAAGCACCATTTGAATTTTGGAATATCCTTCTACCTAGCAACATTTTTATTTTATGTAACTTTTCAAGGACACTCCTACTTTATAAAGTGAAGGATGCACATAGAATTAAAACTGTACGTGAGATGCTGACCATTTGCCTTTCAGAACGACACTTTCCATACATTTGGTACTGTCATACGGTGCCCTGCCAACCTTCTCCCTTAAGTGTTTTCGGGGATCGGGAGGGCAGAGAAATAAAGCTTAGAACTTACGACGAGTAGAAACAGGACAGAAAAAAGAGAGAGCATCTATGGAATCACAAAGTGAGCGAACATGAGATATTGACTCCACTCATCAGAGTTTAGATATTAAATAACTACCACAGGCCGTGGTCTCCTCCCCATTATTAGTGCCCTTGCTTTGAGACTGTATCCCACGCGAGACCATTTCATGACGTGCCCCTTTGGTAGGGTTAGGAACTAAATCCTGTGAACAGAGTTGCAAGGATCCCTTTCTGCAGAACCAAACCAGCTGGGAAAGATGCTGAGTCCCTGGGGAGGGGCAGGGACGGCAGGTGTGCCCGGGCTCAGCACCCGGGGCCAGCCCAGCTGGGCCGCTGCGTCCCGCCCACAACTCACGTGGATACTCGGCGACTCGGGACAGCCACTCATTCATTGCCTATCTCCCCCGGTGACAGCCCAGAGGAGCAGCCGACTGTCACCGTGCTGCTGGGATTGCCAGAGTAAACAAAGCTCCCGGTGAGAAGATACACGTACTAATATGTACGTCCTGTGTATTTTTTTAACAGCCTATGTTATAAATTCACACCTCTAGGGCTCTGGCCCCAGAAGTGTGATGTGGACAAACCGCACACTCGCGTGGTCCCTCGGACACCCCAGCGGATTCCTCAAGGCACCACGGCCCCCTCTCTAGCTCGGACACGGACAGATGCGAGCAGTCTGCAGGCCGGTGGTGTCTCTTGGCAACAGAAACCACGCTAGGGATGCGAAGGGCCTGGGGAGAAGGGCTCCAAAGAGGGGAACCGGGTCACCAGGAAGCGTCGCCGCGGGCACCCAGCCCTGGGCCTCACTTCCCACCTCCCCACCTAGTCCAACATTTGTATTCACAGAGCTGCAGGGCTCATGGCTGAGAAACGCGCTTCTCGGGGTAGACAGCGATGCGTGTGGCTGGGTTTTGTTTGGAAATAC
This sequence comes from Neomonachus schauinslandi, assembly GCF_002201575.2. NCBI lineage: Eukaryota > Metazoa > Chordata > Mammalia > Carnivora > Phocidae > Neomonachus > Neomonachus schauinslandi. Next base: position 56,430,855 of record NC_058417.1, read on the forward strand.
AGAAGTAGAAGATCAAACTTTTTAAATTTTTTTATTTTGAAAAAAAAATTTATTAAAGTCATCTCTACACCCCACATGGGGCTCAAACTCATGGCCCCGAGATCAATAGTCGCTCGCTCCTCTGACGGAGCCAGCCAGGCGCCCCAAGATCAAATTTTTTTAACTCGAAATAAACTTGGTTGGACTTTTTTCTTCTGGTTCACCACCATGGGAAGTCTTCTGCTCTGAAAAGAGCCCACGGATGTTTTTGACGCCGCCGCGGCTGGGAGGGGCTCCCGGGCGGGCGAACACAAAGGTCTCTGAGTCTGAAGATAGTTGCTTCCAGGAAAAGCAAAGTCAAGGAAATGCACTTATGGCAGACACTGGTATTTTGTAGTTGGCTGCACAAATAAGTGAGATCGTTAAAATTTTATCCCGAAAAATGAAATTAATGAAAACGAGCTTCTTTTAGTTTCTGTTGAACACATTTTTGTGACGTCACCACCATGCCCTAATTCGTGGAATGGAGTAAGGGACGGATCGGTCGTTGATTCTTTGCTGGGTGACACGTGTTGGTGGCAGGGCGGTGATGACCTTTGACAAATCTATGTGATGGCGCAACCTGGCCTGCTCCACTTTGCCTTCGCTTAGCCCAGCGTGTTCTTGAAGGAGGTCACTTCTACCAAGGGCAGGGGGCTTCCTCGGTCTCCCCAGGGCCTCGCTCGTAAACCTTTGATGATATTCCCACTCCTCCCTTGGTCGGCACCTGAGGTGGGCACCAGATTCCCGGGCTCGGGCAAATGCAAGGTACTAAGTGGCCACCATCCCCTGCACGAGATGTTTGGTAAGCAAGCCCTGGATCCCAGAAGCGCCCTTCGGACTCACGGCCTTCCTGCTGCTGTTTCTTGCTGCCGTAAGGGAAGGTGCAGCCATGCTGTGCTCCCGGGAGCGCCAGCTCAGATGCAACTGGGCAAGGGAGCTGGGGAGGGGCAGGACAGCAGGGGGAAGAGCTCTCCGTCCACGTGCGGGATGGACCTGGGCTTGTGGTACGGGGCCCTACAGGCCAGGCCAGGGAAGGCAGTAGACACACGGCCCTGCGGCTCTAGGAAAGGGGCCCTCGCGTCAGGAATCCGTGAGCAGAAGCATCTTGAAGACAGAGTTGAGACACAAAGCCCAAGAACAAAAATAACATTCCTGGCCCCAGACAGTTGTCCAGTTGGGGGCAAGCTGGCTGCGAGAACCATCAACCTTCTGGAGCTAGCTCAAACCGCGTGAGGGTGTGCAGAACGAGTTAAGGTCACAAACAGGAAACCCACAGACTTGGACGCATCTGGAGGAGCCACCGGGATGGGACCCGCAAAGTCCACATCCAGGCTCCTCCTCCGTCGCTGGGGGCCTTTCTGGCCACCGGCTACGCTCCCCGGATCCCTTCCTTCTGCAGTCTGTGCTTCTGCCCTTCTCTGTTCCTCCACTTCCCCAGGACTCCCACCTGAAGGAGGCTGGCATCTCCTCCAAAGTCCCAGGGCTCCAAGGAGAGGGAATCTTGTGGGCCCCTTGCTGGATTAGGTGGGTGGGTGGGGGGGTCAAATGGCTCCCCAGAGACATCCGCACCCTAATCCCTGGGATCTGTGGCCATGCAAAAGAAAATTTTGGGGGGTGATTCAGTTAAAGACCTTGGCGCCGGGAGGACATCCTGGGTTATGGGGGGAGGGGCAATGCAATCACAAGGTCCTTAGAAGAGGGAGGTGCTAAGGTCAGGGGGAAGAAGGAGGCAGAGGCTGGGGGGGTTGTCATCTGAAGGTGGAGCAGGGAAAGCTGTGGCCTTGAGGAGGTGGGAAAGGCAAGGAAGCAGATTAGCCCACTGGAGCCTCCGGGAGGAAGCAGGCCTGCTGACACTTTGATTTGAGCAGAAGGAAACAGAGCTTGGACTTCTGACCTCCAGAACGGGAAGAGAGTAAATGTGGGCCGTTTGAAGCCACGCAGCCCGTGGTCGATTATGGCAGCGGTCCCAGGAAACTCATGCAGAGCCCACATCCATCCTAATCCGCTGTGGCTTGGGCGGGAGTGAAGAGGGATCTGCAGGTGGGGTCTGTATGGAAGGGGGTGCCTGCCACGGTCCGCGGTGCCCCGCGTCCACGCCTCTCTGGGCCCCCTTCCAATTACCAACCCAGAAGGGCGTGTCCCCTAAGGCCAGTCAGTTACTCTTATTCAGAACCAGCTTCTTCACGATTCCTTGTGTCAGGTCCCCAGGTCTGATTGAAAAGGGTGGAGCCCAATGGGGGCTTGAACTCACAACCTTGAGATCAAGACCTGAGCCGAGATCAAGAGTCTGATGTCCAACCGACTGAACCACCCGGGCAGCCCTGAAAGGAATTCTTGATCCGCAGAGCTGACGTGCACCTGTCCCTTCCCCAGGCCCCGATCTAGCCTACCTCAATGGGCAGCTCTCCCCCTCCACCTCCCCACCGCATGGTGCTGGGAAATTTGTCATCCCGCCCAGATTCTGGCAGATGCCCACCCTGCTACATGTTAATGGGTGTAATGGAATGACTTTGATATGACCTGGAGAAAAATACATTTAGGAGAGTAAAGCCCCTCTAAGCAGTCATGGAGCTAGAACATAAGCCAAAGTCCAATGGAAGTTTCCATCTTCAGCTGTTCTGAGTTGTCATCATTTTTGCTGCCCCCGTGTGCATCAATAGCCAAGTGGCTCGAACCACATCTCGACATGAAAAGGTACTCACTCTCTCTGTTGCCCTTGGGAGATCCTACATCTGCGTTTGCTCTAAACAAAACCCCAAACTTGGCAAGTAAAACGAAACAAAACTATATCAGCTCACCTCATTGTACCAGCCAACGATGAGTTCCAAGTTGCCCACAAACTTCCGGAAGGTTTCATGTTGTGAGAACAGATTCTCGGCGCTGCTTGGAATCTCTTTCTGTTGCTGGAAGCCCAAGTACTTGACTTCTCTCAGAACTGCCACCAGCTGTAAGGCCAATGAAGGTCACAGAAGACGTCAGGGCATGACCCCAGCCGTATGGCACTCAGCGACACAAGGGAAGGTCCCTCCCTGGTCACTCCCTGTCCTGGGCACACGCTCGCCTCTTGGCAACCAGGACACCAGACTCTCCCGGTCGCTGCCATCAGGCTCGCTGGACACTTTGGAGATGTGCATGCCGGCGAGTCCCAGGGTGTCATTCCTCTGGATCTGCTCTCACCCCAGTGACCTCCCCCAACCCGACCCTCAGACTCCTGCATCCACCTGCCCGCTCAGTGTCTCCATTCGGATGTCCACATGACGTCTCAAGCCCAACGTGGCCAGAGCAGAGCCGCCTCGCCCCACAGCCAGCTCTGCCTGCCCCCTCCAGCTGATGGCAGCTCTGTCCTTCCAGTTGTCCAGCCCAGATATGCTGGGGCTGGCCCTGTCTTCCTCGAAGACTCTATTTCCAACCCACCCAGAATCTCACAGTCTCACGGGCTCTATGACCAAAATCCAATCTCCCCTCACACCCTGGTCGCAGCCACGCTGGTCCAGGGCCACCTTCTGTGGTCTTTCTCCTGGATTAAGGCAAAAGGCTCCTAACCGGTCTTCCTGTGCCTACGCCTGCCCCCCCCCCCCCCGCACCACCCCCAGGCTATTCACACACAGCACCTGGAGGGATCCTTGACATACAAAGACCACCTCAGGGCTCGCCTCTGCTCCCAAACCTGCCATGGCAGCCACGTCACTAAGAACGAAAACCCGAGTCCCTTCCATGGCCCTAGACCTCTCAGCGCCGTGTCCTCCCCCCTCCTCCACCCCCTCCATCACCTCCTCTCCCGCCAACATCTGAAACTTCAGCCTGTGCCCCACCCCCCAGCTCTGTTGAAGCCCCTTAAACCTGCCCCTACTCATCATCACCTCCCCAGCACTGCATCCCTTACCACTGCTGTTAACACTCATTTATACTCCCTCCCGCCCCTCTCCCCTCCCACCTGCCCTCCCTTCCTCCCTCCCTCCCTCCCTTCCTCTCTCTCTCTTTCTTCCCTTCTCCCCATCCTCCTCCCCCAGTAAGAGGTAAGCTCCAGGAGGACAGAGATTTTTGTCTGTCTGGTTCACTAATTTATTCCAAGCACATACCCAGAGTAGGCGCTCAGTAAATATTTGTTGAATTTTTTAAAAGAATGAATTTTAGTGGAAGAGAAGGTTTCAGAGGAAACCTCACATCTGCCTCCCTGATGTCACTGCCGGGGTTCGGAGCGGGGCAGGAGCAGGGGCCTCCTTGCAGGAATTCCGGCCACCCCGCCTCTGTCTTCGGAGCAAGGCTCAGCTACCCAGGTTTTAGCCCTGGGATGCAGGCCCCGCGGCTCCCGCGTGAGTTCTCGCCACCTCGCCTGACTTAACCGGAGGGCCCATTAGTTCAGATTCTGCAAAGACCTTTCTTTGTGTGTTTTTGTCAATCCTCAAATTGATGTTTCCCCTTGGGCTCCCATGAAAGGCAGCCAAGCTTTGAGGGAGTGTAGTCCCTGAAGCTGCTTTTGGCCATGCTCCTATTTTGTCTCGTATCTTAAATACATCCTGGGGGTGCCTGAGTGGCTCAGTCGTTAAGCGTCTGCCTTCAGCTCAGGTCATGATCCCAGGGTCCTGGGATCGAGCCCCACATCGGGCTCCCTGCTCAGCGGGAAGCCTGCTTCTCCCTCTCCCACTCCCCCTGCTTGTGTTCCCTCTCTCGCTGTATCTATCTCTGTCAAATAAATAAAACCTTTTAAAAATAAATAAATAAATACATACATACATCCTGGACACGCTTTAATCCTTAAGGAATAAAGCTTTAGCTAAATATGTCACAGACATCAACCCCCACAAGTCTGCTTTGGGAGAAGGGGACCAGCCTCGGCGGCACCGGCGGGCTTGGGGCTTCTCCCACCGCCCCACCTGCCGTGGGGCCCTGGTCCCCGCAGAGCCCCTTGACACGGGACGCCTTCCAGGCCCAGTGGTGGGACGGCACCCACCGCTTTGCTGAAGTTGACTTGGACGAGGTTGGTGACCGGGTCTCGCCGTATCAGGGGCTGCCCCAGGTTGAAGTGGCAGTCCTGGTCCACGCCGGCCACCCACTGCTGGTAGATCTTCTCTCGGTAGCCCCTCAGCAGCTCCAGCATCTCGTCGTACTTCTGGTAGATCAGCTTGGCCTCCGAGCTGGACATGACCCTGGAATCAGTTAGAGGGGGTGGTGAGGGGCACCCTATGTGCGGCAGCCAGCTCTCGGGGTGCTAGGAGAGGCCCGCCCCTGGCCCGCAGCTGCGGGGGGCGCACCGCCCACGTGGGGGGGTCGGCTGGTGCCACGACTCACGGGTGCTCTATGAGCTTCAGGTCCCGCCTGGGCGCCTCCAGCCTCTCCTGTAGCTCCAGGCTCCACTTGAGCTGCCCAGCCACGGGGGGCATGTTCTTGTGGATCGGGGGGATATTCCCATCTGCAGAGGCCGCAAGCTGCGCATCATACAAGGTCTTGGTGTTGTCCAGCTCGGCGTCAAAGAGCTCCAGCATGGCCGAGTACCTGGGCACCACCTCCGCAAGGATCAGGGGCCGCTCCAGGAGGCCCCCGCACACGTGCAGGAGCTGGGGAGGAACGAGAGACGCGCCGTCGCCGAGGTCCCCGCCTCCTGCCCTGTCCCCAGCATTGCTCCAGCCTCGCGGCAACTGGCACAATGCTCGAGGCCAAACTTCAGGGGCGACAACTCCTGCCCCATCAGGACAAGGAACTTCTATGCCTCTGTGATTTTCATGTTGGCGGCTGCTGAGTCCCCAGGTGCTTGGCTGCCAATCACCACCACAAAGTAGGTCTGAGGCCTGGACACATTCCGGGCCCAGGAGAAGTCAGGCTGACCAGGGTGGAGGTGGGTGTGGGGGCGGGGGGCCCCGGTAATGAGCACGGAGGCTGAGGGTGGGAAGCCGGAGACGCTGCCCCCGAGACCCGGAGGGAATCACAGAGGGAGCCTGGGAATGTGCAGAGGCCATGACCCTGGGGGTTCGAGCCCAGGTTCCCTGAGTCCCCGAGGAGCAGGGACAGCCCCTGTCCCCGGTCACGTCCTTTCCGGGTGAGGAAAGGCTGGGCCTGCGGACCTGAACTAATCCAGGAGGGTCACACCACATTTCTGAAAGCAGTAACCGAGCGCGAGTACCTCTCTGCAAGTAGCTGGCTCATCACCCTCACACTCTGCGTCTGCTAAACATGGGCAATTGCAAAATGAAAAGCTTAGTAGAAGAGAGGAAGCTACTTTATCTGGGTGTTTCGGTTAGGGTCCTGGCTGGAATCAGATGGAGAATTTCCTAAAAAGTCACTGTTCAAGGTCAGGGCGCGGAGGAGCCTAGGGGCAGTGCAGGCCCTGGGCTGGGCTGCTGGGGTGGGGGTGGGTGGGATGGGGTCTTCCTAGAATCTGGAGAGAGTTCCGGGAGCTCCACAGCCAGCCTGAGGTCTGCCAGACCCAGGCCAAGGAGAGCTGCCCCGGAGGCAAACGGGGATCAAAGGTGCTCAGACCACACAGTCTCACAGCCCTGGGTGCCTGGGGGCACTGGACCCGAGTCTCTGCTTTGCCCCAGATTTTGGTGTAAGGAATAGGACAATGTCCCCAAAATGGCCTTTTCAGGCAAGAGCGAGACACAGCTGCAGGAAGAGATCTGCAGGTCCCCGAAAGCCAGACGGGGCAGTTGGACCGCTGGGAGAAACCGAATCGGGACGCTCCAAGCTCAGCTCCCCGCAGGGGCGTGGCCGACGCACCGGGTCACTGGTGCCACTTCCTACCAAAGGGACCTGTCCGCTTGGGAGAAAAAGGTGCATCTTGTGGATTCGTGACCCTCCTGACATTTTGTCTGCCGGCTCCCCTCCCATGCCCCTCTCTTTTTCACATTTACATAGTTTTTGGCTCCTGGATCCTGGGAAGAAAGCTAATTTTATTTTCCATCAGGAGATCATGCAGAAAATTTCTCTAGAACTTTCCTGGCTGCGTGTGAATTCCTGACACTGAGAAGCAGCTGGGGGGCAGCTGGGGAGCTTGCAGGGAATGGAGGCACTGGGAGGGAGGGAGCCCCAGGGCCCGTCCTCATTAGGGCACGGGGTTGTGTCAAGCGGGAGAGAAAACACTCCCAGATGCGGAGGAAGAGTCACGCATTTAGAGGTGGAAATGGTTGACAGGCACTCTTTTCTTTGCTCCCTTGGCTTCCTTTTTGTTTTTTTCTTTTTAATCTAGCCCAAGCACATAGTTACAATTTAGGAAAGAACCTTTCCTCTATGGGTGCAGAAGCCAGATTGGGGCTATAATAGGAGAGAGGATGAGCTCCCTGAGAAGGCCGAGATTCAGGCTTAGCTCCTGGTGGGCCGGGCGCGGGGCTCAGTCCTGCAGGTGCCTGGGGGTCGGGGCGTGGGGGGGCTTCCTGCCGGCCACCCCACCCCTCGGAGTGCTGACCCCTGACTCCTGATCACGAAGGGGACGGGCTTGTTGGTTTGGCCCCAACAGTCCAGCTGCTTCCCCTGGACTAGACAACAACACAGAGTCAGAGCCCACGGTAGGGAGTGCGGAGGGGCTGCCTCCCTCCGCTCCCCCTTTCCCCCCCTACATGAGGTGAGACGTGCTAGCCGCCCACTCCCCCACCCTCGGTGAGCTCTAGTGCTGTCTTTTAGTTTTGGAGACCCCATCGCGGGGGCGGGGGAGGGGGGAGACTGTTGTTTCCAGGTTAAAGGCCCGGCTGGAAACGTGTGTTCGGGGACCCTTCTGCACTTGGGTAGCCCTTGGAGCTCTGTGACCCCAATACAACTCCCCTCCCTTGGCTGGAGGCAGTTCCCTCCACGGGAAAGCTCAAAAGCACCTACTATGTGCCCAAATCAAGTACCTGTCCTCAGGGAGTTTATATTCTAGTTGGGAAGACAATGAACACAGAGAGATCAACACACAACAGAATAGCAGGGAGGGCCAGCAGAGAGGCAGGGACAGGGGAGGCCTCGCCTGCAAGGTGGCCTGAAACAGCTACTTAGGGGGAAGGATGTCCTAGTGGAGGGAAGAGCATTGAGGTGCTGTGTTAATTCGCATTCACTGATAATTCTGCTTAGAGCACCAACGCAATCTAAGACTTGATTGCTCATCGCATTGCAGAGTTTCAAATTCCCTTGCATTTGCATTTTAAAAAAACAATGTCTAAAAGGCAAAGGAATGTCCTGGCATCTGTGTTGGGGAGAGCCAGGAAGACGGCCAGCACCCTGAGCTGCCCAGGCCATCCCGACTGCCTTCCCATCTGGCCACACTCTGGGATGGTTTGGGGTCCTGGCTTCTCTAACTGGCTAATTGTGTGACTCTGGGCAGGCTTCTTGACTTGTCGGAGTTGGTAAAAATGGGATGGATAATGTAGGTAACGAGTTTAGCAAACACCATGGGACCCAAGATCCTATAATAATTATTGGGTGTCTCCTGTGGGCACCAAACTGCCTGCAGCAACCTAGAGGCTTGCCAAGCAAAGGGAAGAGGTAGCTCGGACCTGCAGAGTGTCCTAGTTGGCAAACATGCATAACACTAGGCAGATAGAAGAAAGCTACTCAAGTATATACATATATTCACTCATTTAAAAGCTCAGTCCCTGTTCTCCAGAGGAGCTATAGATCGATCTTCAGAGATCCCCCCTCAGTGGTTTGTCCAGGGCAAGGCAGGCCACAGAAATGCAGGAAGAAGGGCTAGGCTGGGACAATATGGAGTGGGGTGGGGACTGGGGCACACTGGACTGCCCAGCTCCTCACAATCTAACCGGCTGGGTTGGTGGCAGTTGCCACCTTCCTGTTTTGCCAGGGGCTTTTCTGGGTGCTCTCGAGGTCAAACTTAGATGTACTCATGCATTGGCCATTTGTGTTTCTCTCTTGAATTGATGATCTCTAAGGGTTTTAGCACTTCCCGACTGTCCATTCTTTTAAGATCCTTTTTTCATAGCATCATTTCTTTTTTTTTTCAGTGTAAAAGTGCTGCATGCTTAACGCTTGCAACTTGGCCAAGTGTAGTAAAGTACACAAGAGGCAGACGAGTACCAGCCAGCTCCCTGCCACCCAGAGGTGGCTCCTCAGTAACGAGGCCAGGCTGCTCTCGGAGTCTCACGTGTCAAAGAGGGTGTGACCTCAGCGCAGTGGGTCTAAAAGGGTATGTGCTTTATTGTCACGGCCACTTTGCCTCTAACTTTTGGTCCTTTTAAGCAGGGGGAACGATGAATCAAATAAGAATGAATGGACACCCTTCCGTAGTGAGAATCAGTAAAGTAACTGTCCTCTTAGCCTTAGTCCCTTTTCTTACTCTACAAGGCAGCCACCAAACCCAACGGGAGCTGCCCGAGGTGCTCGCGGCCTGAGAGAGGCCCCTGTCCCCCCCGCCCCCCGGGCCAGCTCCTCATCTGCAAACGAGGTCAGCCCTAAGGGGGCCCCGGCAGGCCCTGGGCGCTGCTGCAACAGCTCACTACCCGAAGGCCCCTGCCCGCACCTACCTTGGCACAGGACTCGATGGAGCTACAGTCGTCAAATCCTTGGCAAAAGATCGTGGCCAGCCGCCTATCCAGATCTTGAATTTTGGTCTCAAAATCAGCGTAATCGTCATCGAAACTCTGAAAGTGAATTAAAACGTCCACCTGCTAATCAGCATGCAAAGCGGGGATGGTGCTTGCTCTGCCCCCACCCCTGCCCCCGCCCCCACCCCTGCCGGCAGGTTTAGGGGCTCCATCTGAGGATGCTCATTGTCGTGGGGACGGCCCCAGGGGCAGTTAGTTTCTGGGACGTCTTCAGAACGTGACCAACAGTCCCTCCACATGTCTCCCCACTCCTGGGGCATCTGACATGGGTCCAGCCGAGGGCCCCTCCCCCGACTCACCGAGTCTCCAGGGTCCAAGGGGTCATATTTGCATTCAGCAAAAACCTTCACCAGCTCAAAGACCTCATCGTAAATCTGAGTGACCATGCCTCCGAGGATGTTGGCCCTCACGCCCCCGAGCTCGATCTTCTCCAGCTTCAGAAACTCAATAGCTGTTTTATAAAGATCCTGGTGGAGGAAAAAAAACAGTAATCTTCATAACTAAACACAATGGATCAGTCACTGATCTAGCTCTGACCCCAGCAGGGAGGAGCCAGGGAGTGAGGATGGCCCTCTGACCTGGGGCCACCTGGCAGCAAAGTTGGGGGGGCGACCCTCTGTTTATTTCTGTCCTCTAAAGTCCTCTCTGGAACACAGAGAGAGGGGACGGAAGGAAGGGCCCCATGAGTCCTCTCCAAGCGTTGAACAGGGGAATGCGGAGATGAGGTGGGGCTCTTATCCGGACCCTGCTCTGGAGTGATCTAAATAGATCACGCTTTCCTGGGGCCCCCATGTCCTCAGCTGTGGGCGGAAGCAGTTGGAACCTCACACGGAGGTTTCTGGTGTTGTGACTAAGCTTCAAATCCTCTGCTTCCTGGAAGGCCATCAGCACTTAGAGCCCGTCCCTGACCCACCGTGACCTGCAAGGATGCCCTCCCGCAGGGGACGCCCGCCCGAGGCACTACTTCCTCTGAGGTGGGGCTCTCCTGGAGGCTTCTCCTGGAGGCTTCTCCAACTATTCGGGCCCCCCGGGGGGGCTTTCCTTTCCAGAACTCTCCCGCGCTCTTCCTTTTGACATTTCCTCACACCCGGTCCCCTCACGCGTTACCTCCCGTGTCCGTGTGAGGCCCTCGTTTCCCAGTGGATCCTGAAGGCTCCTTGTGGACCCCAGGCAGCCTCGGGAGCCTGACCCAGGGCCTGGCACCCAGGGCCTGGCGAAGCAAGATGCGCACGTGGTGCTCACGCCACGGCCCTAAGCTGGGGCCGGGGTTGGGGCCGTCTTCCCAAAATGCCATCACCAAAGCAGACCCAATGAAAAGCAGCAGCGGGGTCAAATGTCCTGAGCTCGGGGCTCGTGCCGCCAGAAGGAGGGAGGGGACAGCAGGGAGACATCCTTTCCCAGAAAGCTCATCCCGATTCAGGACCTGGGAGCCTCTGGGCTTGAGGAAAACCGTGATGCAAATTTGCAGTCCTTAGTGGGCCTCGCCCACCTGTGGACGAGACTGTGGAGACCAGACAGGCCTGCCCAAGGCCGCTGCTGATGGTGGTGGCCATCGGGAAAACCAATGCTCCAGGGTTCCGGGGTGATTTTCCCCTTTTGAATGGTGTGAATAGTTGGTGGGCAAAGGTAAAGGACCATACAGAAGATCACAAACAAAAAGCAAAACTTTCTTGCCCTGACCCCGTGTTTATGCCCTGGCTCTTCTCCCCAGAGGCAGCTGTCTTGAACCAATTAAAAACCAATTAAAAATGATCATTTGCTCTATGTCACTCTGTGTATCTGACAGTGCAGGGGCCTGCCCCTGCCCACACTTGTCCTAACCGAGCCGGCTAACCCTCGCCCACGGCCGCCCAGCTTCCTGCCGATGCCCGTGAAATTTGTCATCAGTCTGCTCGGGACACAAGGCATGGGATGGGGGAGAAGCCCCCCAAAACGGGGCACTTTTGTTCTTGGCCAATGGCTCCAGGCATCGAGGAGGCCGGCCCCTGACTCGGTTTCCCCGCGACACAGATGCTAGGGTGTGGCTTTCATCCTCCCTACCGGGAGATGTGGGCGTGGGACAAGGATGGGAGACGCAGCTCTGCTAAAGGGCAGCTTGAGCCACATTTCACCTTTACCTCAATGGTCTGGATGCGATGGAAGAAGGAATTCATCCTGGAAAATGCCAGAGAAGAAGGGAATTCCCAGGGCACCGGCTCCTTGTCCTACGGGAGACACAGAGAGGAGGCTGTGCAGGCCTCAAACACTCCTGCGGACGCCTGGGAGCCCGCGCCCACACGTCCTTGAACTTGCTCTGAAATCAGGCCGGACCTTAAAGAAGAGCTTCATGTTTGCGCAGCAGAAATCATAGGCGCGATAAAGCTCCTTCAGAACGTTCACGGACAGAGAGATGTTGCTCAGAACCTCCTCTGTTTCTCCCTGCAAGCCTTTCAGCACCTCTTCTGGGCTCAGGAAAGTGCGCGTCTGGGCAGAAGAGAAGACATTCCAGTCCTGAGAGCGCTCTGGGGTGAGGTCCAGGGTCTGCTCGGCGGGCTACAAACAGCCCACCTCGGGGCCCACAGTCGGCTCCTTCGGACACATTAGCCGTCCCTGAGGTCCAGGTCCCGACCTGTCTGCCCACTGCCGGCCCATTTTCAGGAGACTGAGCTGCTTCCCTGTGTGGCCCCACACCTCCTATGGCTGCAGCAGAAACAGATCCTGGCCCCAGATGACTGGGGGCCCTTCAGGGCCCGGGAAATCCAGTCCTGCCCCGGGCGGCGGGAGCTGGGACCGCAGGGCCCTTCCGGGCAGCAAGCACGATTTTAACCCATGCGGGAGGCCCAAACAAAACGCTCGTGGCCGGCTAAGGAGTGCTTGTGAAAAGGAAGGAAGACAGGGAGTCTGCGTTGAGGAAGACAGGGGGCAGGTCAGTGTAGGAGCAGATAAACCCCACGACCCTGGCCGAGGCCTGGGGTCCTGGGACTCGGCGGGTAGCCCCATTTTTTTCCTCCTCCCTCCCGCTGTGGGGCCACTTGGGCTGACACTGCCCAGTCTTGGGAGAACTGTGGGTGGCCACCAAGAGGGCCCAAGCTCAGCCTCGGGCCTGTAAACCCCAGTGCCAACATCTTTGCCTGTTTTTAAACTGCCCAGGGTGGCGTCGCCAGGTAAGCGTCCGACTCTTGAAGATCTCGGAGTCCTGGGATGGAGCCCCCTATCGGGCTCCGTGCTCCACAGGGAGTCTGCTTGGGATTTCTCTCCCTCCCCAGCTCATGAGCACATGTGCGCTCTCTCTCTCTCCCACTCTCTCCTCTCCCCCCCAAACAAATAAAATAAATCTTAAAAAAAAAAACCCAAAAAACTGCCCAGATACACGGGCAGGGGGGAAGCCGAGCAGGCAGGGAGAGGCCCCAGTCGGGAGGCAGAGGGCGGCATGGTGGGGCCAGGTTACCATCTCGATGATTTGGTTGCAAAACTCCTGCAGGATGACGATGAGCCTGGAGGGCGTGTTGTAGTGCACGGACGTGGCCCAGATGAAGCAGACGGTATAGAGCACCTTCGCAATGAAGGTCGGGAGCTGTGGGGAGATGGGCGGGTGTGCAGCCCCTCCGCTCTCTGCTTCGCAGGGCCCCGGGAGGGCATCCCAGAGGGGAAGGAAGAGGCGCTCCCCGACCATGCAGCCCCTCCCGGCCAAGAAGCCCACAGCCCCCACGCCCCTAACACAGCAGACCAGACCCTAAGAGTGGCCTTTCTCGGGCTGACACACCATCGTGAAGTCGGCCTGCTCCATCTCCTCCAGCAGGATCCGCAGAGGCTTCAGATACAGAACGATGTCGCTGGCCTCCTTCAGCCCTGCACGGAAGGAGAGCAAGCGCTCGCGCAGCCCCGACGATCAGAGATGGGGACCGGCGGCTCCATGCTCGTGGACACCTGCTCCCTCAAGACCCAGGACCTTCCCCAGAGGAAGGTGCATGTGGGCAGGCGCCGCGGCCCCCGCCAAGGACAGTGCCCCTTCCTCAGCTCACCCTCCATGACGTCCGTGTACACATTTTGCAGGGCTGGGCAGTAGCAGCTCTTGGCTTTTTCCAGGATCTCAACTATTTTGTTCACTTTGGGCCTATTTAGCTGAGAAACAGAGAACAGGAAGCTCAGGGAAGCTCCAGAGAGGCTCGGAGACCCTACACAAAAGGCACCTGACCCCGCGGCCGCTGGAGCCCAGGACTTTGTGCAGGTTATCCGGGTCCCCTCGGGGGCCCTGGGGGTCCGCACAGAGGGGTGGACGGGTCACGAATCGGCCTGGCCGGCACGTGGGCCCTCTGGCTGCAGAGCCACGGAGGCCCGCTCACCACTGTGGAGAGGAGCTGTCACCTGCTCATGGATGCACTTGAGATTCATCAGCCGGGCATCCCAGAACTCAAACTCAACTCGGGGCAGGGGGTGTAGCCCATCCAGCAGGGGCTGGGCCGAGTCTTTGCTCAGCACGTCCCGGATCTGGTGGGACCAGTCGATGATGATGGTTTCAATGGCATGCAGCAGTGAGTTGTCCAGAGAAGGGGGGATCCTGCAGAGCAGAAGGTCAGGCAAGATGCTCTCCCAGCCGCAGGGATGGGATTCTCCCAGCTTCGCCCCTTCTGGGCAGGAATCATCCCTCCCCCGTCGCCCTCCGAACAACCTCCCAAGCAACCACCAGCAGCGCCCCATCTCACCCCATGTCCCAAGCTCCTCGCAACCACTGTGGGGAGGCAGGAGAAGTGCCCAAATCTCCCAGCTAAGAGAGGCCAAGTGTGGAATAAGACCCATGTTCAAGGTGGCTCCTCCTGGCCGTCCTTAATGGGGTCACACAGGCATGTGCTTGGGGCTTTGTGGATGACTCCCAGTGGGGCTAAGTGTGCTGGGGGTCACAGGTCAGCGACTCCTCCAGCCGGCCAGGTGCCCAGGCTGGGCCACCTACCTCTCCATGGACTCCAGCGTGCCATCCAGACTCCCCAGGTGCTCCGGGATGGGCAGCAGGGTCTTCCCTTTGATCTTGCCCCCCATCACGAACATCTCATTCTTCAGCTTGTGGACTTGCTTCACGATGTCTTCCGAGACCACCCGGGGCCATCCACTCAAGTTTTCACTTTGGTTTAACAGGGAGTAGAGCACCTGGAAGGGAATGGCTCTGTACATGTGCCCAGGCCTCCTCCGACCCGGTGGCTCCCAGGAGGAATGGGGAGCCCTCGGTGCCTGGAACCCACCCAGGGGAACCGAGTCCATGCCAGAATGAGGCGTGGCCAGTGGAGGGGCACAGACGCAGGATGATGGCCTAGCAGCAAAGCTATCTCTGAGAAGGGGGCTCACAATGTTTGCTGAAAGCAGATGGCCCGTGCGGCCTTGGAGAGCTGTCAGGGGCTGAGCCGGGTCCCCCAGTGTTGCATGTTGGAGCCCCAACCCCAGCACCTCTGGGTGTGGCTGTCTTTGGAGATGAGCTTTTCAAGAGGTGACTAAGTTAAAATGAAGTCCCATGGGTGGGCCCAAATCGCATGTGACTGGTGTCCTTATAAGAAGAGATGTGGACACAGACAGACACAGAGGGACAACCAAGTGAGGCCATGGGGAGGTGACAGCGTCTACAAGCCCAGGGGAGAGGCTACAGAAGGAACGGGTCCTGCCCACGCCTGGATCTGGGAACTCCAGCCCCCAGGACTGTGATCCCTTGTCACGGCAGCCCGAGCAGACTCACGCAGATGCGCCAGCATTCCTGCTGCAGGCCTGCCAGGCTCCTCTTCCCGATGGGAGGGGAGGCTGGCCTGAGTCCTGGAGGAGGGGCTCCTGTGCTCCAAGTTCGCACAAGGCAGGGAATTAAGTCCCCATCTCACGCATGAGGACAGCAACGGCCAGAAAGCTAGGTCACTCGGACTCTGGCTGGTGTGGCTGCCCAGAGCGGGCCGCACCTGCCGCCCCTGCTGCCCCTGCCTGGGGTGACACTGGCAACAAGGTAGGACAGTGGGGAGATGCACCAAACTGCACCCTGTTCTTTCTCTTTCTTCACACAAAGTCTCAGAACTGGGAAACCCATCTACTGGGACTCAAGTGGCCCACACCCTCTGACGCTGTGGGCAGGGGCCATGCCCGGTGCATCCCGAGGTCCCACGACACCAAGAGAGGATGAGGTGCTGGCTGGGGCCTCTCAGCCCTCGGGTGCACAGCACCGCCTGGAGGTCTGGTCAGAATGCAGATGTGTCCCCACACCAGGGTGGGCAGGGCCTGGGCTCCTGCATTTCTGACCGGCTCCCAGGGAGGCTGACGCTGCTGCCCCGTGGGCCACTCTCTGGGCAGCTGGCCTCTAGGCCACTCACCAAAAGCACGAGAAACAGAGATTGTCCCCCTGGCGCAGCCTCCCCCACCCCGGGCACCCACCTCCTCCACGACGGCGATCAGCTGTTCCACGGGCGCAGGACTTATGTCCCCGTAGATGAGGCGGTCCTTGTAGGTATCCTTGCTGATGTTCTCCCGTCCCTTCTTGATGAAGTAAACCCCTTTGGACTTGAGGGAGGCGGGGAAGCCCAGGCAGGGTATGATCATGCCGGCGGGGCTGAGCGTCAACACCAGAACCAGGACGTCTGGCTTCTCGAAGAATTCGGTGAATAAGGCCATGTTCTCCTCGGCCCCGATCAACTTGCTCCACTTGTCTGGCTTGAACTTCAGAATGAGGGAAGCTACTCCCTCTAAATACTCCAACCTGACGTCCGGTGTGATGGTCATCGTGGCGCTTCCTTACAGCACGGTCCTCCGGCCGGTGCACGGAGATCCTGACGCAGCACCGTGTGCGGGAGGCTCACTCCCCACCTGTCTCTGGAGCCGCTCGCAACCTCTGTCCTGACCAAGCAAGGCGACGAGGTTCCTCGCGAGTGTTCGCTCTCCCACTGGGTGTGGGCTGGGGGCAGGGAGGGACAAGGGGGTCCTGGCTGTCTGCCCTGGCTGGACCTCTGTCGCCGTGGGGCAAGGGCCACACAGCAGCGGTGGTGTGTGCTTGTGTGAGTTGTGACCAGGAGGCTAACGGCTGGGCAAGGCAGAGATGGGCCCGGGGGAGAAGGGAAGGCAGGAGATGGTCACAGCCAGGTGGCCTGCAGGTGGTGGGGTGGGGGGAGGCCAGATGAGATGAGAGCAGGGTCAGGTTGAAGGGTCCCGGGGAAGACATCGCACACCCCTGGGTATGGGCAGAGCTCCGAAGGAGCTCCCCTCACACAGAGAAAGGCTCACCAGCTGAGCAGATGCTGCTCCAGTCGTAGGCAGGGCCAACGGATGGGCAGCTCTTTTCCAGACCAGAAAGGAAATGGCTCCTTTTCCTGGAGGGGCTCCAACTGCCATGGAACTTCTACAGGTCTCCTCGGCACATGGGACTTCTAGAACCTTCTCCTAGGGACCTGAGTGACCAGTGGTGGGGCAGCAAACGAGCAAGCCTCCATGGCCCGCCACAGGGGGGAGGCTCTTGGACTGTAATATTTTTTATTTTATTTTATTATTATTTTCTTAAACATTTTATTTATTTGTTTGAGAGAGAGCGAGAGCAGGTGAGCATGAACAAGGGGAGAGGCAGAGGGAGAGGGAGGATAGACTCTCCGCTGAGCAGGGAGCCCGATTCGGGGCTTGATCCCAGGACTCTGGGATCATGACCTGAGCTGAAGGCAGATGCTTCACCCCAGGCGTCCCGGGCCGTAATATTTTTTAAACTCAGTTGAACAATCTTTGCCTTTGAACTGGAGCATTCAGTCCACGTTCAGTTCCTGTAACCCCCTGCTACATTGGGATTTATGTCTATTGTGATATTGAGTGCTTGATATTTTCCTTTCTCACCCTTCTTCTGGATTATATAGTTTTTATTATTTCATCTCCTCTCATTACCTTGGTTATTATACATCTTTTATTTTCCCTTTAGAGGCTCAGAGACATCATAACGTGCATCCTGACTTACCCCACTATAATATTCACTGCAACCCAATCATGAAATTCAGAAAACAATTTCCATTTACAATAACATCAAAACAATTCTGCTTACAATTCCATTTACAAGAGCGTCAGAAAGAATAAAATACTTAGGATTAAATTTTAAAAGGAAGTGCAAGACTTATAAGCTGAAGACCACAAAACGTCACTGAAAGAAATGAAATACTTGGGTGGATGAAAAGGCATCCCTTGTTCACAGCTCGAAGACTTAATCTTGTTAAGATGACAATTCTCCTCAAACTGATCTGTAATCGATCTAGATTCAGGAAAATCCCTGTCAAAATCCCAGCTACCTTTCTTGCAGAAATGGGAACGCTGGTCCTCCCTATCACAGGGAAATGTGAGGGACCAAGAAGAGCCAAAGCAATCTTGAAGAAGAACAAGGTTGGAGGACTCACGCTTCCCAAGCATAACACTTCCTACAAAACCACAGTAATCCAGAAGGAGAGCTTCTGGCCCAGGGATGGACGTCCAGATTCAGGGACTAGAACAGAGGGCCCAGGAATCACTGCACACCACATGGGCAGCTGGTGTCAGACAGGGGTGCCAGGACGGTCCAGTGGGGGAGGCAGCAGCCTTTCCAAGAGATGATGCTGGGACGAGTAGACTGCCACACGCACCCCTACCTCACACCATTTACAAAAATTAACTAAAACTGTAAGAGCTACAACTATAAAACCGTTCGGGTAAGACATAGGAGTAGATCTCCACAACCTTGAAGGAAGCAGTGGTTTCTTAGAGAGGACACCAAAAGCATGAGATCAAAGAAAATAATGGATAAATGAGGCAACATGGAAATTAAAAATTGGGGGGCTTCAAAGGGCACTCGAAAGTGAGAAGACCACTCACAGAATGGGAGCCAATATTTTCACATCTTCTATCTGATAAGGGACTTGCACTCAGAATACATATGTAACTCATAATACGAGAATAAACATACAAACAATATAATTAGAAATGGGTCAAGGACATAGATTGACTTTTCTCCAAGAAAGACACACAAATGGCCAATAAGCACATGAACAGGTATTTACATCATTAGTCGTCAGGGAAGGAACTCGTGTGCGGCGCCCAGAACCTTCGAAGTCATGGAGACAGAAAGTTCCCATCGCCCAGCCCTCTGGGTGGGCACTCCCCTGCAGCACGTGGCACAGTCTCTGGGCCATCGCAGGCCTTCTGCAAATATTACTGAGGGAACAAAGGCTCTGAGAAGTCCTGCAGAAAGGAGGTCTGTTTAACCTCATCCAACCCAGTGTTGGGTTGGCGGCACCTTTCTTTCCTTGAAGCCCCATCCCTTGTTTGAAATGCTAGATCCAGGTCTAGATGGTCCAGCTTCCTCTACGATTGTGCTTCCCCGGGGTCTCTGTGTCCCCGAGACACAAAGGATTGAATGTCTCCTGCTGAAATCATGCATGTACAGGGGGCTCAGGGAGCTGTCCCCGCGCCCTCGAACCACAACCCTAGGGCTCCAGGGTGGGTGCTGTGCCTGCTTTGAAGGAGGGACTCATGGGTGATCCAGAGCTTCCTGGCAGGTCACACCCGAGGTCCTACCTGAGCAGAGAAGACACAGGACGACCCATTTTCTAGGTGGCTCAACGAGCTTTCGATATGGACACACTGCCCACGTTGCAGCAGGAACAGCGGGCGCTTTGGAAATGGCCAGGGCGCCATGTGAAGCTTCCAGACTGGCTAGTGCCCTCGGAGCAGAGCAATGGGAGGCCGACTGCAACCCTCCCCGCCAGGGCCACCAGCTGGGCACGCCATTCCCGCACTTCCTTTGCCCTGACAGTCAAAGACCACTGCCCTGAGAGCTCAGCCTCTGCTTACGGTCCCCAGGGAGCACGTGCTCCCCGCCCAGCTAACTCGGAATGCAGGTGCCCCACAGACATGACCCATCACTACGCACAGTTGCAGGACGACCCCCCCCTGCTGGGGACGCTTGCCCACAGCAGGAGGCCGGCCATCTGGGTCAGCCCTCACCGCCCCACACGCCCTGACACGTCCTCATGCCGAGGTCCCGGCAGAGGGGGCGGGGAGGACAGTCAGCCTTTGTCTTGCTGCCCAGGCACGACCTTGCCCCGGCCCTGGGCAGAAAGGGAGGGCCGAGCCCTGCCCGCCCGACTGACCCTGCCGGGCACTCTTCTTCCTTTGTGGGGATGACAGTGTGGCCAGAGAGATGTCTCGGGCCTGTGAGTTTTCCAAAAGTCGCAGCAAGGCCCTGCACCGTGGAGCCAGGGGGCCTTTTCTAGCTTTGGGGCTCTCTGCATAGTTAACCCCAGGGATGAGGCCCCAACAGGCCACGGAAATGTGTGGATTGCAAGCTGTCCAGGCTGGGAACAGGGCGGGTCAGTGTGAGCGCTGCACAGCCAAGTCTGCCTCTGCCCGCCCAGGGGGCCGTGGGCGGTATGGGGTGTTCCCTGAGGAAGCAGGCGGCTGCCAGACATGCCTCACGTGGGTGGGCCCAAGAGAAACAGAGCCGACTCGAGTCCAAGCCCAGAGACAGACTCTTCGATGCTACTATGATGTAGGAGAGAGCCGGACCCCACTCCAAACCCAGCCAAGACAGCGGCTCTTTCAGCCCTGAGCAGCCACAGGCCACGCCAGGGGACCGGGTTCTAGCTAGCGGCAGCCAAGGACTGAGACGCACGGGCAGGGGACGAGGACCTTCCTCAGATATGGAGGGGGGCGGGGACTGCAGGATGCTTTGCTCAGAGGGGCTTAGGCAGACCTAGAACCTGGCCCAACACCTAGAGGCAGCCTGTCGAGGAGAAGGCTCAGCGGGACCTGTCCTCAGTTTGGTCAAGAAAAGAATCTTTTGGCTTCAGCCTAGTGAGGGGTTCTGAGCTTGGGGGGACAGAAGGAGTCGATCCTCGGGGCTGCAGACAGAGGGCTCCCTCCCGCCCCGTGGCTCTGGCTGGACACCATCAGGGCACTTTGAGGGACAAGGTTTATCACTCACGAGTCCTGGAGAGAACGCAGCATGCCCAGGGCCACACGGCAAGGTCACAGGAGATGGGCTCTCCCTTTATTAGGGTCCAAAGGTGGGGCGTCTGGGGTTTTGCAGGGTTGTTCACTATTGGCTAACTCGAAGGCTGCGCGTAGAATCAGGGTTCAGGAGAGCAGAGCCCGGGTCACTCAGGCAGCTCGTTAGTGAGGTCGCCCTGTGTCGTCTGAAAGGGGAACTCCGCGGACAGGGGGCCTAGTACCCCATCTGGTGGTTTTGCTGGTGCTTATTCAAGGTGGAAGTCTTACAGCCGGAGCCTCTGCATCCCATCTCAGTGTGAGGCACGCCTTTGAGTCCACACTGGGACCCATGCCCTGTCCCCCTGCCAGCATCTCTGTGTTCATCGGAACTGGCTCTGGATGATGCCAACCCAGCTCTTTCACGTGCTGGCCCTGGGCTCAGCCCAGCTGAGAGCCTGTGAGCTTGATCTTCCTTTAGGGCAGTGGTTCTCGGGTCTCCGAGTCAGGTCCCTGGAGCTGCAGGGGCTCCTGGGAGCAAGTTAGGGACGCAGGCTCTCAGCCCTGCCCCAGAGTGGCGGAAGCGGGGATCTGGGGCCAGGCCCAGCAGTCCTTATTGTAACGAGCCCCCTGGAGATGCTCGTGCACAGCAGAGCATGAGAACCACTGGTTTAGAGTAGAATTTTGCCTCTGCTTTGAGTCCCATCATTTGAAGTAGCCCTCCTGGGCTTCCTTTCTTTCTGGTCACTCACGCTTGAGGAGAAGCCCTCCCCAGAGCCTGCCTTCCCTTCGACGAGCCCCACTGGTGGGTTCCTTGAGGACCAGGTGTCACCTCACGTGGTGGTTGTCCAGTGACTGCACTGTGGAATCACGTGGGAAGTTTCTGGAACTAATGGTGCCTGGCCCTGCCGCCCCAGGGTCAAGGCCAAATGTCCAGGTTTTAAAATCTGCCCCATGGGTCTGAGTGGGGAATCCCTACCCCCGGAGGCTTCAGTGCCCCTGAGAGGTGAGTCTCGCTACCCTCCCCCATTTGCAGCCACGTTCACCCCAAAGCCCTTGCAGCTGGTTCATCGCTGCCTGTCTGTCTCCTAACAGGACAGACCTTGGAGGTCCCCTGCAGTTCTTCCAGGAGGGGCTGGTGCCAGGCCCGAGGTCTCTGCCCAGCTTCTGACCGTTCCTTCCGTGCTGGCTGCTCATCCATTACGTCGCGTTGGCACGCTCTGGACTCGGGAGGCCAGGGGAATTCGAGGACAGGCTGGCCTTCCAGAGACCCACGGTCGCCCCAGCTCAGCATCCACCAGAAACTTGGAAATACCAAATACTGCTTTCTTAAAAGGACAAAGACCTCTTTTCTCTGGACTAGTTTTTTTAAAAGTTGAACTGCGCTAGTGAATAATCTCCTCTTCGATGACTTGGTTTATAATATCTCAACCTGGAAAATGAAGATCTCCAAGGTGAAAATCAAGTGCTCTGAGTCACCCCCGAGGGTCAGAGCAATGGCATGAGGCTGTAAGACTCTGGGCTTTTCCCCCTGAAAACTCCATCAGCCTCCTGATCCATCCTGCTTTGCTGGAGGGCTCAAGTTCAACTCTGAATTTCAAGGGAGGGAGACAAACACAGCCCTGGGGGCTGAGCCCCTGCTGGAAAGGCTTCTCGGCTTTGTTTGCAAAATTAAATGTGTTTTGAGTGTAATGAGTCAGGAAAGCGGAGTTTGAAGGAGGTCTGGAAATGAAATTTCCTGCCTGTGGTTTGACTCACGCCTGTCTGTTTCTAAATCTACCCCAAGGACATTTGTTCCAGTGTGACAGGGCTGGACTCTACCTCCCCTAGACTCCTCCAGGGAGGGAGAAGATGGTCTGGGCTGATGGGGAAGCTTTGCGGAGGAGCCTGCGCGCCCGCAGGACACCTTTCCAGACTCCTCTCATCAATCATCCCCGGGCAGCTGGGGGTATTTATCCCCCACGGCAGGCTCCCTCAGCCTGGCCTCTGTCCCTGAAGGCTGCTCAAGAAATAGGGAACTATGAATCTCAGCAGTCCTTTGTCTTTTCTGTCTTCTTTGCTAGTGGTGTGGGAAACAAAGGCAGAAGGAAATGTAGATAAAATTAAATGTCCTTATAACCTGCAGCCCATCAACAAATACTTGAGGCGGGCAGAGTATAATGTTCCTCCAGGAAAATCCCAACTGTCTTAATGTTAATGCCTCACGAGAGGGAAAAACATCCTCAGCTTGACCACAGCCAGGCCCCCAGGATCCTGTGAGTCTTCTTTAGCAGATCAAAGTCCTTTTGAAACTTCCCTTTGTCTTGATTTCCCCCCAACCCCAAAGTATGTAATCCTTGCTCCTCACAATCCCAGGATGGGCAGCTATTCCTGCCCAGGGGTCCTGTCCCCCTGCTTTAATGAAGTCACCTTTTTGCACCGAAGACGTCTCAAGAATTCCTTCATGGCCTCCGGATCCCCAACAATGCTATTCCAAAAAAACTCCATCCCTAGTGATGTGGGAACAAAGGCAGAAGAAAAATTATTAAATTTCCTTACCACTTACAGCCCATTGACAAGTCCTTGGAAAAGGCAGCGTGACCTTCCTTTAGGGACACAACTGCTTGGATGTGGACACTTTGCTAAGGGCAAAGGCAATCTTAGCCCGACCCTCCAGGACCCTGTAAGTCTACTTTAACATATAAAAATTCCTTTGGAAACTTCCTTCATCTCTACCTGCCAAGATCCATGTTGGCAATCATCCCCCAGGCATGTGGCCCACTGATAGACATCTGATGGGTCTCATGACTCAGGTTTTATTAGACGGTAGTAAATGACCTTTTCCCAACAATAGCTAGCCCCTCAAGGTCCTGCAAGCCTTGCTTCCAAAATTCCTTAAGGACTTTCGCTCTCTCTAACCCCCTCCCAACTTGAAAGTATGTAATGGGCCACCACTCACGACCCCGGTGCCGCTCTTTCTGCCCACAGGTCCTGTCCCCGAACTTTAATAAAACCACCTTTTTGCACTGAAGAAGTCTCAAGAATTCTTTCTTGGCCATTGGCTTCGAACCCTCACCGCTTTCCTACATCATAAGCCCACAAGCACTGACTGTCCCGGTGCGCCTGGGGCCAAGGATTTCCCGGGACCTGGGACTTCTGGAACTAGACCCTGCAGAGTCGGGGACACTGCGGCTTGTTAGTGACCCTCATGCTGTTGCCAGTGCCCCACCGACTGCAGAAGGGACGGGGCTGGCTGTTTCTCCGGAACCTTCCAGGAATCGAGGAGAATTCACTGTGGTTCTCAGAGAGGTGGGGGACTTTCTCAGGACCACCCATTTTGTAATGAGTGGAGCCAGGTTTAGAATCTGATTTTCCAATTCATCAAATGCTGCTGGTTTACCCCTCAAGGGACCATTTTAATTGCAAAGCTTTATTTTATATTCTTGGGTGGTCCTCTGACCAGACCACCTGCGGATCTGGTGGAAAGGAAGTCCCTCCAGCCCCTATGCCTCTCATCCCCTCCCTCCCACTCCTCTGCACCCCCCAGTTCCCTCTTGGTGAAACCTTGCATTCCTGTGGGATGCGTGTTACAACTGATGAGCCAACACTGACACATTATTTATTCTGTAACTAAAGTCCACAGTTACCTCTTGGTGTTGCACCCTCCCTGGGTTTGGAAGAACGTGTGGTGATGACAGGTATCCACCACTGTAGCCTCACACAGAGGGTCTCACTGCCCTGAATATCCTCTGTGCTCCCACTCCCCCCTCCCCAACCCCAGCTGTCCCCATAGCTCTGCCTTTTCCAGAATGCCATGCAGTTGGAATCACACTGCAGCCTTTTCAGATGGGCTTTTTTCACCGAGTGACATACGTTTAAGATTCTTCCATGTCTTTTAGTGACTGGCTAGTGCTCTCAGTCTCTTAACCACTGAACAATATCCCGCTGTCTGGATGGACCAGTTGATTTATCCATCACCTACTGAAAGGCATCTTGGTTGCTTCCAAGTTTTAGTGATTATGAATAAGGCTACTATAAACATCCGTGTGCAGATTTTTGTGTGGAAGTAACTCTTAAGCTCCTTTGAGCGGACACCAAGGAGTGTGACTGCTGGATCATATTGTGGGAGCGTGTTTGGTTTTGTAAGAAACCTCCCCACTGTCTTGCGAGGTCGCTGCGCCATTGTGCGTTCCCACGGCGGCAGGTGAGCTTCTCCACGTCCGCGCCAGCGGTGGGTGTGGTCGGTGTTCGGGATCTTAGCCCCTCTGAGAGGCGTGCAGTCGTGTCTCCTTGTGGTGGTAATTCTCTCGTTAGGGACTTGTAGGACATGGAGTCCCTTTTCATAGGCTTTTTAATCATCTGTGTATCTTCTTGGATGAGGTGTCTGTTTAGATCCTTCGCCCAGTTTTTAATTGGGAAGAGAAATCTTAAAATGAGATATTTTTAAAAAGCCACAGCCACGTACTGTAGGAATCCATTTATATGAAGTGTCTGGAATAGGCAAAACCATAGAGACCGAGGGCTGACTGGCGGTTGCCAGGGGCAGGGGGAGGAGGAGGAGGGATGGGAAGGGACGGCTGGCGGGGTGTCCTTGCGGGCTGATGAAAAGCTCTGGAACTCGATGGGGTGGTGGCCTCATAGCACTGTGAACGACCCAAACGCTACTGAATGGTTCTCTTTAAAACGGTTAAGAGGGTAAATTTTGTTCCGTGTATATCACAATAAAAAAAAAAAGAGAAAAAACCCAGCTCTGTGGCAAGGGTGTGAAGAACACCGCATCAAACAGGGACCTGCCCACGGTGGGGTCAACAGTGACCCGGACGAGGCGTCTCCCCCAAGGACCCCTGCTCTCAGCACGGAGCAGGGATCACGGAAACCTCCCTCCACCTCCCCCTGCTCTGTCTGCTCCGTCTGCTCGGGAGGGTCCCAGGCTGCCCCCTCCCCGCCTCAGGTGACAGTCGCTGGGGTGGATCACTCCCTTTGTACCAGTCTGTACAGATGGGATTCTGACACCACCAAGTCACCAACAAGGCTCCCAGCCGAAGCGCCGTGTCCTCAGAGGGTAAAACACTTACTGCTCCCTAATCCCGGCCTCCCCCCTGCACTGCCCTGTTCACTTGCTCACCCGCTCACCCGCTCACCCGCCCACCTGCTCACCCAGTCACCAGCTCACCTGGTCACCTACCCACCCACTCACCCGCTCACCCACTCACCGCCCACCTGCCCACCCACCCACCTGCTCACCCGGTCACCCGGTCACCCACTCACCCGCTCACCCGCTCACCCGCTACCTGCTATCTGCTCACCTCCAGGCTCTCGCTGTCTCCTCACTTTGGGATGCTGAAGGCCAGCTCCCTCCCAGCCCTCTCCCCCATGCCCGGCTCCATTCAGGGTCCTCAGTCACTTGGGGATGAAAAAGGGAGTTACAGCTTCTGTTTATTCCTCTGCTGTGATTAAAAACAACTCTGTATTCAGAGAGCTCACTGTAAAATGAAAGGTCTGCATTGTAAGGACACTTCCATCCAGCAAAATTCAAGACACAAACCCCAGCTTCCACCTGGCTCCTCATCGCAGCACCATTTCCCCGGCTAGGGTCCACAGTGGCTCGCTCAGCTCCTGGGGGCTCGGAGCCTCTGGGAGAGAGTGGATTCCCTGCCTCCTCCCCAAGTGGACGGTCCAGCTTGCGTGGGGAAGGCCGAGGCTCTGAGGGCAAGACGTGGATCCCCCAGCGCAGCCGGCTCCGTCTTCTCTGGGAAAGGGTATATGCAGGGGAACAGCCCGGACCCCCACCGCTGGGCAGGCTGACCGGCGATGCTCTGCCTGGCCTCCACCGCATCCCATCACCCTGTGAAGCAGGTGTCTGCGGGCCCGGGTACAGTTGGCCCCTGGGCACGTGTGGCCCCTTGTCACCACTGAGTGGTGAAGGCCTCCGTACGTCCCAGCCCTCGGCTGACGTTGGGGTCCCAGGGTGATGAACCTGAGCTTCTGTGCTTAGTCCAGCTCCCTGAGATGCTGAGTGCCGACAGAGCTTCTCTCTCCTCCCCGCATCCTTCCTGCAGCCCCTCGTCCCTCCTGCAGCCCCACGAGCCTCTGCCCGGGGCCCAGGCCCTCCAGTGGGTCTCTGTCCTCGTCCTTCTGCCCAGACAGGGAAGAAGATGACTTTCCTGTTTTCAAGGGCGCGGCCCGTGACTCTCGGGCCTCCTGGTGAGATGGTTTCCTGAGAGGGGAAAACACGATCACTGGGCCGTGCCGGGAGCTCCCTGCGGTCCAGTCGGGAGTCCGTGAAGACCGAGTTCTCCGAGATGCGAACCCGTGTGCACCGGCCTCTCCCATCTCATCAGGATTCAGAGGGCATGGGGCCCGAGCTGTTGGCAACCTTGTCTGCAGGACCAGACGGTCAACAGTCTGAGGGCTGGCTGGGGTCGGTGAAGCCTGCTCACCTCCGCCACCGGAGTTCTGAAGCAGCCACAGACCACGTGGGCACGGGCAGGGCCGCGTGCTCTCGAACTTCACTTACGAAAACAGGCGGATTTGGAGGCCGTGCTGCTGACCCCCGGCCTAGAGAAAGGGGAAAGGGAAGGTAGTAACCAGCTTCCTCTGTTTCCTTCAAGGCGTCCCCTGGCCCCAGGGGCGGAGTTGCCACTGACTCAGAAGCCTCCGTGACCCCCCACACCAGCTGGGCCCCGTGAACCGGGCGGCTCCCAAACTCCTTGCAAGAGGAGGGGCAGGTAGATTCTTCCACACGATCCACGCAAGGGTGGGGCATCTCTAAACCACAGCAGCCCACGTATCTTCATGCTGCTTAGGTTCCCAACTATGACAATTTAAAAAAACAACTGTCCTCGACACCCTTGCAGACAGGGACTGGCCAAGTGCTGGCTGTGGACGGCGAGGCAGACAGCAGGACATGTGGCAGCCCCGTCTAGAAGGTGGCTCTCTCTGAACCTGCCACGCTGGAGAGCAAATCAGCACTGACTTCTGGGGTTAACGCTTTGACCCTGACACACGAGTGCTGCTGCCCCAAGTGGGCTGGAGCCTTTTCAAGTCGATTAGAGACGCTGTGCCGGCCCTGCGTGCGTCTGCGCAGGTCCCGGGCCTTCTAAGCCACTTACGGGGAACTTGAGAGCGACCGCTAGAAAGCACGGCAAGGAACGGCCCCTGTCGTACTCCGCTCAGGCTGCCGGACAAGGTGCTCAGGCCGCGCGGTTCCCTAGCAGACACTTCCTATTCCTCGCGGTTCCAGAGGCCAGGTGCCCACGGTGACGCAGTCCTCACTCTGTGCTCGCTCACATGGCAGACAGGGAAAGCTCTGGGGTCTCCTCTTCCAAGACCCCACCCTGGGGACCAGCTCTACCCCTACCCACCGCCCCCAGGCCCACCTCCAAGCGCGGCCACCGTGGAGCTACGAAATCTGAGGGAACAGTCCGTGGCGGCCGGCGCTGCCGCTGTGGAGACAGAAAGGGATCCTGAGAGACATTTACTCCAAGAGCAGGCAGGAGAAGCGTAGAGGGAACACGGGAACGGACGGGACACGTGGAAAACAAACCGCGAGCTGGCAGGCCTGAAGCCGGTGGGCAGCCCCTGAGCCAGCGCCACGAGTGGGTGCAGAGAGACGGGCAAGGGCGACAGGCCGGGGGGGCTTCCAGGGAGGGAAATCGAAGTTGCAGTTTAGACCTTTGGGCCTTTTAATACCCCCAAATGAGGCATTTATAACCCTGGAAAGCAGCCCGCAAGGCCCGGGCACCCGCGCCGTGGGCCGCGTGCAGCCCCCCGGGGAGCGAGGGGGGCGCCCGGGGGAGCAGGCACAGAGGTGCGGCTCAGGCGGAGACTTCAACACTGTTAGGAGCTTGTGCGGAAGGACACCCCCCATTTCTGACTCCCCGTGAGGAAAAGAAGCTGGGAGCTCAGACTCCCTCCGAGGCAGACGAAGTCATTCCCAGTAAGGAGCAGAGCGGAGCCAAGGCAGTTTATACTCCTGCCCTCGCAGAGCCACGACTCCTCCAGGTTCAGAAGGGGGCGGTTTCCTTCGCTGCTCTCCTTCGCGGGTGTTGGCCCAGCACGAGCACAGGGGGCCCGCCTCTTGTGAGGTCCTGCGCTGGGGGCCGTGGGATCGTGCTTACCGAAGAGCACCCCCTCACGCCGGCGTCCTGCAGGCTGGTTCCCGGCACCTGGACGGAGGACCTGGCCCCACCCCGGCCAAGCCTACCCCTGTCCCGGGGGAGCCAGAAGGCAGCGGCTGGCTCACTCCCCACGACACGTGTGCAGCCCCCGCCCGGCGACCCTCTCCCTTAGCCCTTCTCCTCCACCCCTCCACCCGGAGAGGAAAGCCAGCCAGCCCGGGATCCGGACGGAGGGCTGCAGCGTGGGGGGCCCGGCGAAGGAACGGGCTCTGTCACGGGCACTGTGCGCTCACGAGGACAGAGCCCACGTGTGTTCGGCTCGCTCTTGAATCCCCAGCACCTGGCACATCCTTGGAACAGAGTTGCCTCAGGAAACACTTGTGAAATGAATGAATGAATGATTAATTATCAAAAAAGAAGCGGAAGCCATGACGGGGACGTAAAAGTCCATTCAAGCGTGTCGGGCTTTCCCGCCAAGCACAGGGCACCAGGCTGGAATGCAGGGACGGGAGGCATGCACCTCGGGTGCAAAATTTAAGGAAGGCCCCAAAACTCAGTGATCAAGGTAAACATCACTAATGCAATTTTTAAAGAAAATCAAAGTGCACGCAAACAATTCATGACAATCTTTAAGTGAAGACAGGATTAGTAATGGTGCTGTGCCAAGTCCTATGGAATCAAGGGCGAGAGGAAGAATCTATAATACTGACCTTGGCCCCAGCCCCTACATTTTGCGCCCAAGCATCGTGCTCCGCTGGCCCCAGCCTTGCCCGGCCCTGCGCGGAAGAGAACCTGGGAGCAGAAAAGAAAACCCTGAACCTCCCTTAACTCAGCAGACGGTAGAACTAAGGGACCTATTAACCTCAAAAGGCAGTACTGGCTGAAAATAGGGTTCACGAAGGGTTTTGATAAAGCCAAGAATAGGTTTAGGACAGAAATTAGGGATGCGCATTCGTCCAGAGGAACAGAACCAGTAGGATATGCACAGAGATCACCGGAAAGAGACGTCCGACGAGGGGCTGGCTCCCGCGCTGGTGGAGGCTGAGAAGCCCCACGGCCTGCCGTCAGCCAGCTGGACACCCAGGGCAGCTGGGGGTGTGGTGCAGTCCAAACCAAAGGCCCGAGAACCAGGAGCGCCCGCGTCCGAGGGCAGAAGTTGGCGGTCCCGGCTCAAGCAGAGAGAGAGAGAGACTTAGCCTTCCCTCTGCCATTTTGTTCTCGGCACCACCTGCTGGTGGCAGCGGGGACACCTGCTTTCCTGGATTCAAATGCTAATCTCTTCAGGAAACACCCTCACAGTCCTGTCCAGAAATAGCTTACCAGCTGCCCGGGCATCCCTTAGCCCAGTCAAGCGGATGCATAAGATCACCCTCCACAGGACACTTGGGTGTATTTGTAAACTTTTGAAATTAAGGTCATGGAAGGTATGGAGGCTTGTCCATCAAATGAGATCCATTTGTGGTCCTGGAGGCGCAAGCCGCCTACCCCGCGGGACATTTCTTACTTTTAACTACAACGCAGCACAGGAGAGACTGACCTGATTACCAGAACGAAGCAAACGAAGTGGGTTCCCTTCCCCTGAACCGCCAACTCCAAGCTCCCAGCCTTTCTTGAGCGAAA
The DNA here is from genome assembly GCF_002201575.2 of Neomonachus schauinslandi. Taxonomy (NCBI): domain Eukaryota; kingdom Metazoa; phylum Chordata; class Mammalia; order Carnivora; family Phocidae; genus Neomonachus; species Neomonachus schauinslandi. The sequence goes on from NC_058417.1 coordinate 56,461,045, forward strand.
TGGACAGAGAAGTGTGGGGGTTCAGCTTGGTCCCCGCCCCGGAGAGGACTGGGACAGGCCTCGTCCGTAGCCACTTGGGAAATGACCACGACACAGCCCTCTGTCCCCACACCAGGGTGTAAAGTCGCCCAGCAGCCGGGCCTGCGGGTCCATCTCCAGCAGCACAGCGGACCCTCAGGCCCTAGGCATGCTGCCCGCCAGGGCGCTGCAGATTTCACGGGAGCCCGCTTTCCCACTGAGCACGAGAGGTGGAGCATACAACATGGCCAACAGCCAGACCATCCGTGGCAGCAGAACCCTGACACAGCCCTTGCAGTGACCAGGCCAAACGGCCAGGACGGGGTCCTCGACCACCAGCTTCCCCCATCTTGCCTTTGCTTTCAACCCAGGACCAACCAGGGAGACACAAATATGCCCCCCTAAGCAACCACAAAGGATGTCCTGCTTCTGATTAGCCCACCACCAGCTGCCCACGCCCACGGCCCCCTACTCCACTGTCCGCTCTCCCATCCCTATGCCAGACGCAGCGGCGGTGGCTGGCTCCCCGCCCGGCCAACTCTGAGCAAGGAGCCCATGCTTCTCTCATTTGCAGGTCTGTTAACCTGCACAAGCAGACGGGGCGGCAATCCATGAGACACCGAGCTTGTCAAACCACCGCTGTCTAGCCGGGGCAACTCCCTTGCATTTCTGGGCCCGATTCCTGCCCTGGAATCACTCAACGACATTTAAGAACCTTGATTTTCAAAATGACTTGACGAAGCTTCAAGCCTCACCCGAGAGCACAGCTCCCTTCAGCCGGGGCACGCTGCCCCACGGTGTTTCTCTGCATTTACGGGGACTGGTAGCCACCCAGTCTTGCTAGGGCCGGTATCCGGGGTCCTTTTTCAGCCTGGTGCTTCCCAAACTACCTGTGGCAAAGGACGTCGTTTTTTTGTCAAGGACACACTGGGAAATGTCTGCCCCATCAGAAGGCTTTTAAAGCTGCTGATTGCCAGAAGGGCTCTTCCGCACGGAAATCGGATGCCTGCCCGGCGTGGGAGACACCTTTGGAAAAGCCCACACCGTGTGCTCCCAGGACCCAAGTCACCACCGCCTTGTACTTGGCCTGCCTACTTGCGGTGGAGGGTGCCTGATGCTCTTGTCTTCACCCCACTGTTTTCCAAGGAGCTTGAGAACCAGCTTCTCCTCTTGCGAGCAGGTTATGGAAACAACCACAATCCTCAAGAGCTTGATAATTCAAGTTATGTCAAGGAATATCACAGTAGACGAAGCTGTCCATTTGCTTTGAATGTGCTCAGATATTTGACATAAACCACAAAACGCAGAGGAAATCTCCAACTTTCCAAACCTAAGGAAGGAGACTCTAGGGAAGGGACTCCTGCCCGGCCACGTGCGCTCGCTGCAGGGAGCTGGCCGGGCCTCTTCCACCTGGAAGGGGTGGTCAGTGATAAAAAGCCAAGGGCCCGGGGCCTCTTAGAAATCAAAACAAGGATAAACTGGAACGGGAGAGTGGGATTTCAGTTTTCAGACAGTGCTGCAATTCGTCGTGGGATGGAGACTTTTTCAGATTTGAGTTTGTGTGTGCAAGTCGTTTTCACGGACTAGAGAACACGGGTGTTGGTGAAGACACAGGGGAGAGAAGAGTGCAAACACCAGACAGGCTGGGCCTTCAGGATTAAAGTGGGTTCTTTTCTACCCGGAATGTGGCCATGCTTTAAGCTAAGGAATCAGGGGAACCTGAGTCCACGGACACGTGATTTCTGCCGTCGGGCTTTGCCTGGGCTGGTCTTTTGTAAGGACTCTGTGCTTTGAGAGTAGCTCCTATGAGCCTCCCCAACCCCTCACTTCACCGTGGGGGGAAGCGATTTTGGGGACAGTGAAGTAGGATACACCTACCTCTGTTCTTTCACGACCAGGGCAGAAGGGGCCGTGCGGCACCAACAGTTTTCACAATGGGTCAGACCCCAGCGTGAAGGCATCACGGGAACCAGACCATCCAAACCACAGTGAGACACCACTTCGCACCAGGAGGGCCAGAGTCAAGACGGATAACAGCAGGTGTTAACGAGAAATTGGAGCCCTCGCGCACTGCCTATGGGGACATAAAATGGTGCCGTCACTGTGGAAAACAGTTTGGTGGCTCCTCAACAAGCTAAACATAAAATTACCCCATGACCCAGGAATTCCATTCCTAGATACGTGCCCCAAAGAACTGAAAACAGATGCTGAAACAGACAGATGTACTGGCATGTTCACGGGAGCATCATTCACCACGGCCGAAGGTGAGAACAGCCGAGCGCCTACCCGTGAGTGAATGGATACCCACACTGTGGTCTCTCCAGACCATGGAACAGTGTTCGGCCATGGGGACACCTGCTAGAACACGGACGGACCCCGTAAACATTATGCTGAGGGAGAGGAGCCAGGCACAAAAGACCACATATTATAGGATTCCATTTCTGGCATAAAATACTCAGAAGAGGCGAATCCTAGAGACGGAAGGCAGGTGGTTGACAAGGGGGGGGGTTGGGGGAAGGGCAGAACAGGAAGCCGCTGCCCACAGGGTCCAGGCTTTCCTTCCGGGCAATGGACACGTTCTGGGACTGCAGAGAGGTGCTGGTTGCACAACAGTGTGAATGCCCTGATTGCCACTGAACTGTTTAAAATGGTTAGTTTCATGTTATGTGAATTTTGCCTCAATACGAACATTTAAAAAGAAAAAGATCTGTAAGTCTCCTCTCATCAGATGAGGCCAGATGTCACCATGTAACTCCAGAATCGGATGAGCAGCCTTCACCGCCCCCAACCTGCAGGCAGCCACTGACACACGTCTCTGGGCACTACCCCACCGGCCGGCTCCCCAGGCAGGCTGCAGGGGTGCGGCCGGGACAGAGAGCTGCCACAGCCTCCCCGCTGCAGCTGGCCGCCGGGGTTTGGAGAGGAGCCTGGGCCAGATGCAGGCTGCAGTGCTCACACCTGAAGGGGGCAGGTGTTTACCGGAGAGAGACGAAGCTTTAAACTGGGCCATGTTAGAGAAAAATGCCCGACGGAACTGTTTATCCGGTTAAGCTGAGTTAAATTTAGTCTTCTTGTTGCCAAGCGGGAATGGGCTTGTCAGAGGCGCGTCTGAGTGGGGCTGGAAATAGAAGTGCACGTTTGCACACGGCAGGCTGGTAACAGTCAGTTCACACCTACTCCAAGACAAAAAGATGCACACTACATGAGCTAAGCACTGAGCCCAAACTACAGGGATAAAGAAAGAGCAAGGAGTTCATAAAGGTGCAGGCACGAATGCATCCGTTCTTCCCGCCCCCAGGGAAAACCCACTCCAGACCGGACAATCAGGCCGAGAGCCGGCTGTTTGAAAGGGTCAGCAAGACAAGCAACGTCCAGCAAGATGGATCCATACGGGGCAGGGGAACGTAGTTAGAACCACAGATAGGAAGATTAAACGTTATAGATCTACAGGTACCATTTCATGCCAAGAATCTGAAATTCTAGAACAATGCTTCCCAAAACATGGCCTCCTGACTGCACAGTGTTCGTGTGGCAATGGAAAGCACAGGGCAGGCAGGAGGCCCACGGTGTCCACAAACACGTGTCCCACGCCTGGAGCTTCCACGGTGGCGGGCGGCAGGGGCACCGCGCTCCCACGTGCCCCGTCAGTTATCATCCTGGTCCTTCTCTGTAATTCCTCACTCGGTCATCCACCCGACACCCCACTCACTGCCCTTATGTGAGGCTGTTCTCACCACCACACCTGACACCAGCCTGACCCCCGGCATCACCTGCATACGCGTGTCCCCACCCTCTGCCTTCCCGCCCACCTGCTTGTTCTGGTCACAAGAAAGCAGTCTGGAGTCTCCGAGTCCTCATTTCCCCTGAGTGTGAATGTGTCTTGTTGGCTCCGACTCACCCCTCAGCTCACTCACCTGATGTCCCGCTTCAGCTCCTACGTTCTAGTACAATAGAACTTTCTGATCCACATTGGCCAACAGATGACTTTATAATGCATAACTCAGAAAAGACTCCTCTCTCCTGGATTCTTAAAATTAGATTCTTAATTAGAAAAAAGACCATTAAAAACAGGAGCTGAGCTTTGGGGGGGGTGGGTGGGTGTGTGCGTGTGCTCATGCACACATGGGTTCTGGGGGAGGGGAGCTTATAGAATAAAAAGGAGAGGGGCGCCTGGGTGTCTCAGATGGTTAAGCGTCTGCCTTCGGCTCAGGTCATGATCTCAGGGTCCTGGGATCGAGTCCCGCATCGGGTTCCCTGCTCAGTGCAGAGCCTGCTTCTCCCTCTCCCTCTGCCACTCCCTCTGCTTGTGCTCTTCTGTCTATCTCTCTGTCAAATAAATAAATAAAATCTTTAAAAAAAATAAATAAATGAAAAGAAGCGAAAAAAGCTGATTAAAAAAAAAAAAAGAATAAAAAGGAGAAAGAAGGATTTACCCACGAGGTATCTGACTCCAACCTGAGCCGGGCTGTGCTCCCCACACGGCGTTCCAAGGACGCCTGTCATGAGCTCTGGATACGTGAGGCTTTAAAAAAGTGTTCTTTGTCCCAATACCTTTGGGACATGCCACAAAGCGCAGCCCTGGCTTGGAGACCCAAGGCCCCAAACAGAGAGCTAGCTTTGTTCCACCAAGCCCTGCCCGGTCGCACGCGACTGCAGGACCGCCCCGTCACGTCAACCTACTAACATCCTGCCCGCACGCCTGTTTCCCGGACCGCAGCTGGGGAAGAATGGGAAAGATCACAGGGGAAACACAAGTTCAGAATGTCTGGGGGACAATCCGAACCTCTCCAAACATCCTGCCTCCTAAAAGCGTAAGATGGACCCGCAGCACAAACGGGACGTGTGCCTTCTGGGTTACTGGGAGATGCAGGGAAAACCAAACTTCAAATTACCTCTGCAAAGAGAGTGTCACACTCCAACGGCGCTCTGGCTGCCATGCCCGTAGGATGGCCAAGCGTGTGGCTGGGGTGTGCTGCAGGTTCTGGTGAAGACAAAGCACAGACGGAATCATCCCCAGGAAAAGGAAAGTCCGCCATGACATCCAAAGACACCTGAGGCTGGTCCAGCACCTGGTCATTCAGAGCACCGCTGCGATACCGTGAATTATAAGACACAGAGATATTTGGTCTTTGTCTGAAATTCCTGGCTCACAGCTCCTGGAGCCCTTGGGACTTCCTGAGTGAGAAGAGCAAGAGGCACATCTTTTGTCATATTTGGCTACTTGTCCTCAGTTACTGAAATGCTTCATTCGGAGCCATGACAGTGAAATGGGTGTTTTGTTATTCATAACCAGCCCCTTTCTTACCACAAATAGGCTTATGTTAATGAGGTGACTTAGGGAGAACACCTAAGGATGGGGGCTGGTTGCCAGGGGAACCAACCAGGAATACAGGGTTGAACTTTCAGCCCCACCCCTGACCTCCAGGAGGTGTGAGGGGCTAGAGGTTTAATCAAGCATGCCTATGTAATGAAGCCTCCATAAAACCCCAAAGGACAAGGTTCAGAGAGCTTCCCGGCTGGTGGCAGGTGTAGGGACAGGGAGAGTGGAATATCTGGAGGGAGCATGGATGCTCTGCACCCTTTCTCCACACCTCACCTTAAGTTTCTCTCCATCTGGCCCTTGACCTGCATCCCTTATCATAGCCTTTAATAAACCAGTAAACGTGTTTTCCCTGAGTTATGTAAGCTGCTCTAGCAAATTCATCAAACCTAAGGAGGTGGTCATTGGAACCTCCGATCTGTAGCCAATCGGGAGGCTCTCACCTGTGCTTGCAACTGGTATCTGAAGTGGGGGTGGTGGTGACAGTCTTGTAGGACCGGGCCCTTAACCTGTGGAATCTGATGCTATCTTTGGGTAGATAGTGTCAGAATTGGGTTGAATTAAACTGAATTGCTGGTGTGCAAGAATTGCTTAGTGTTTTATGTGTGGGAACATCCCCTCATTTGAATTGGATCCAGGGAACATTAAAAGATCAGGGTACTCTTGAATTAGGAACCCCATCCACCAAGAGACCTGGGGATAGAAAAACTCAAGAGAAACTCTATGCAAAGTTACTCTAAGAGGAAAATGGAAAATCTGAAACAAAGCATTTCTGTTGATGGAAATTCTCTCCCCCAAATCAACTATGAGGTATAAGAAAGCTATAATTTAACTCTCCAGACTAAATAAATATCCTCAAGCACTTGGAGATATATGAAAAAGAAACAGGTATAATCAGAAATCTAAAACCTAAGAACAGAACGAACAAATGAAATGTAGAAAAATATGTTAAAATTGGGAGATGGGGAAAGGTGTATGGGAATTCTCTGTACCGTTCTTGCAACTTTTCTGCAAGTTTGAAAATATCTGGAAATAAAAAGTTTCAAGAGCACTGGGGATATTTTCATGGCTGTCTCAGTGGGCTGAGCAGTGATGGAGCTGCTGAGAGAGGGCAGTCAGTGGGGACCACGGGACACAAGTCATTGGAGGGCCCAGCACAGGGTGACAGTGGAAACTGGAGCCTTGAACGTGGATTTCACTCTGGGGAGTTAGAGAATGCTGATGCTAGAATCACAGTCTATGGCCTCAGGGTTTGGCCGCTCCAGCAAAGACCACATCCGCCAGAGAAATGGATGCAGAGCCTATCTACACCGTGTGCTGGCTGGAGCCCCTTGGCCACTTAGCTCACCCCAGCGTCTTGACTATGCAAATGTCTGCCGCCAAGGAGTGTCAAGGGCTTACTTAACCTCAAGAAATAATATATTTATTGTAATAGTAGGAATTCAGTAGATAATCATGGTTTCTTACAGGAAATGACAAACAAAAGGCTCTACACGTAGCAGAGTGACAGCCACGTGGTATTTACCCAATAAAAGACTCGGGATTATGACCATGACGGTATTAGCATGGAAGCTGACTTTTACAGTCCCTCTGCAACCAGAGAGGAAGCTGCCCAGCCTTCAGTTTGTTCAGGCAGTGTGCAAAGATGACGCAATCGCACCTGGATCCACCAGGTGTTTAAGGGAGAATTTGCAGCTGCCTAGAGCCAAGCGTAGGGAAGGGAGTTCAGTGGGCAGGTAGCCTGCTGTCAGGTGGAAGGAAATGGATCAAGGACAAGAAGAGAGAGGTGGCACCCCCAGAAACAGGCTTTTTCTCCTTCCTATGCTTCTTCTCCCTCCTACAGCTTCAGAGCACCTCCACCCTGACAAGCTTGAACCACCTTAAGAGTCAGAACAACTACCCTGATGTGTTAACACATCTGAATCACATTCTCCTGGCTTACAGAAAACAGGTGCTGATAAACTATTCACATGATCCTGTCTGGCATAAAGCAACCTGTGGTTTGTTGTCATGCATTCATTTATTAAACAGACATGTCCCGAGGGCCCTTCCTGTGCCAGGCACTGTCTGGGAGCTGGGAACCCGGAGATGACCTCGAGAGACAGAATCCCCGTTGTCTCAGAGCTGACAATCTGGTGTGATGGCTCAAATGACCATATCACCATATCCCTCATGAATGCAGATGCAAACAATCCTTGACAAAATATTAACAGATTGAGGGGGCGCCTGGGTGGCTCAGTCATTAAGCATCTGCCTTCGGCTCAGGTCATGATCCCAGGGTCCTGGGATCGAGCCCCATGTCGGGCTCCCTGCTCAGCAGGAAGCCTGCTTCTCCCTCTCCCTCTGCCCCTCCCCACCCCCCACCCATGCTCGCTCACTCTTTCTAATAAAAAATAAATAAAATCTTAAAATAACATATTGAATCCAGTAATATATTCTTAAAAACCCATGACCAAGTGGGTTTTACCCCAGGGACGCAAAGTTGATTTACCACTAGAAATGTTATTCAGTGGATCACCATATTGTTATTCTAAAAGAGAAAAATCACATGAGCAAATGTATCTGTGCAAAAAAAGCCATTTGACAAAACACAACACTCGTTTGTGATTAAAGCTAGGTGAAAACTAGGAAAATATGTAAACACCTTCAGTCTGATGAAGAGCATCTCTGAAAACTCCACAGCTATCATCCCACCTAAGGATGAAAAACAGAATGCTTTTCCCCTAGGATCAGGAACGGGACAAAGGTGCGCACTGTAGCTCTTACCTCATCCCACATATAAAAATTAACTCGAAAGGGATCAGACCTAACTGTAAGACTTAAACCTTCTCTGGGATGGGGGCTGGTCACCAGAGACACCAAGCCACGACCAGATGCTTGGGACCTCAGGGAGAGGCAAGGGGCTGGAAATGGATCAATGATCGATCATGCCTACGTGAGAAAGCCTCCATAAAATCCCCAAAGCACGGGATTCAGGGAGCTTCCAAGTTAGTGAACACATCTACGTGTACTGGGAGGGTAACACACCCCAACTCCACGGGGACAGAAGTTCCTGCACTCGACACCCCCCTGGACCTCACCCTACATATCTCTTCCTCTGGCTGTTCATCTGTGGCCTTTATCATATCCTCTAATGAACTCGCAAGCATAGATGTTTCCCTGAGTTCTGTGAGCCCCTCTAGCAGATTAATTGAACCCGAGGAGGGAGATCATGGGGACTCCAGCATGGAGCCAAGTCAGACAGAAGCTGTGGGTTACCTGGGGACGCCCTACTTGCAGCTGAAGTTGCGGGGTGGTCTCGTGGGACAGAGCCCTTGACCTGTGGGATCGGATGCTATCTCCAGGTAGATGGTGTCAGGATGGAGTTAAACTGTAGGACACCCAGCTGCCGTCACAGAGCATTGCTCCGTGTGTGTGTGTGTGTGGGGGGGGAACCCGGAAGGGACAGAAGTGAAGTGTTCTATGTGAAGGTAAAGGAGAGACATGCGGGAGGTGGAAAACTGACTTTTTCTAACACACTATCTATAGAATATTCTTCTGTCTGTGGACATTTCCAGTCCCAAGCCTTGAGTCACAAGCTAAAGGTGAAGTCATAAGCATCAGGAAGTTTAACAAGTTTAACACATGTACCAACAAATCCCATTTGCACGTAGGCACATCCTTGTTTGCCCAGAATCCGCACTTGCCTATGAACATACGAAGGCTGTTTATCTGCGGTTTGGGCTCTGCTCCCTGGGAACTGACCTTTTGCCTCCGAGAAATAAAGTGACTTGCACTAATTGCTCACTTACTTATATTTCAACCCAGGGTCAACAAAAATCACTCAGTCTCCTCGGCACACCACCCTGACTTCCGTTTCGAGAGGCTCTACAGACTCTGGGTCCACGGTGCACCTGAATCTCAGGGGGGTGCCTCCTCGAGTCTCCACCGACAACCCCATGGGGTGCCCGGTTTGGCGTGCACCTCAGGGCGGGCCGGGGCGCCATCACCGAGGACACTCGGCGCGTGTTAATAAGGGCTGATCGACAGAGCCCATCCTTTCCCTGCACCAACACCACTCAGAAGGAGGTGTGCAAAGCTCAGAAACTTCACGTCCAAGTCCTGGGGGGTGTGGCACTGCCCTATGATGTTACCAGCCGTAAATGGGCAAATGCCTTCCAGGTGTGAGTGGGCTTGGCTGACATGAGAGGGAATGCCGTCTTGGGAGCTCTGAAGAGCGCTCCAAGTTCATCCAGCAGATGAAAGAAGCCACGGGCCCAGCTCCTCTCTTGACACATTTGTCAAGACTCATTTCGGCGATGCCTCCTCTCAGGGTCGCTTCTGATTCTGATGTCTTTTGTGCCCGCTGTCCTGGCCAGGGTTCTCCCGAGAAACAAGCAGTAGGCCCCGGAGAGCTTGCTTCCTCCCACACCCTCTGCCTACCACCCCGTGAGGACACAGCGAGGAGGCTGGAGGGCCTCCCCAGGAGCTGGACTTCCCGGCCCTCAGGACTGGGAGGAATATGTTTCTGTGGTTTAAACTGCCCCGCGTATGGTGATTTTGTTACACTGGTCCGAGCAGACGAAGATCCCACGGGGACCAGACCCAGACAGAGCAGGCAAACTTTATGTGGCCTGAAATGCAGAGCTTCCTGGGTTCCCATCCCAGAAGGGCCCCCAGGAGTTACCTGTGGGCAGGCCGAGACCAGAGCTACTCAGCCCGGAGCCTGCAGAGGGGCTCAGGACCGTGGGACTCCGCGACTTTGCACTTAGGGCTTTCTGTGTAATTTTCCGGGATGATCTGTAGCTTGTGTTAGCTTCGCAGAGGGGCCTGTGGCTCACAAATGGTTAGAACCGCTTTCCTGGTGCAGACACACCAGCTCTTGTCCGACATGGACTTCCCTCTGCCCCCTGTGAAAACATGACAGTTATGACATAGGGAGGGCCCATGCATCAGGATCAGCATTCTCAGCAGGGAGCTGTATCTCTACCCCATTCAGAAAACAAAAGGTTGGGGCGCCTGGGTGGCTCAGTCATTAAGCGTCTGCCTTCGGCTCAGGTCATGATCCCAGGGTCCTGGGATCGAGCCCCGCATCGGGCTCCCTGCTCTGGGGGCCTGCTTCTCCCTCTCCCGGTCCCCCTGCTTGTGTTCCCTCTCTCGCTGTGTCTCTGTCAAATAAATAAATAAATAAATAAAATCTTCAAAAAAAAATTTAAAAACTGGATCCCACTAAGGGACTGGATGTGAAAACTTAAAAAAAAAAAAAAAAAGAATCACAAAGATTATCCAACTCCTAAAAACACGAAAGCTAGTGTGTAGTAGGCTCAGTACTGGACCAATGATCTTGGCAGTTTTTGTCCTTACCTTATTCATAAATTTCCTCTTAAAAAAAAAAAGGTGAACAAGTTGATAATTCAGATTTATATTATGGTAATAATATAACAGGATGTGGGGGGCGCCTGGGTGGCTCAGTAGGTTGAGTCCGACTCTTGATTTCGGCTCAGGTCATGGTCTCAGGGTCGTGAGATCGAGTTGCACATAGGGCTCCATGCTGGGTGTGGAGCCTGCTTAAGATTCTGTCTCCCTCTCCCTCTGACTTCCCCACCAACTCCCCGGTGCTCGTGTTCTCGCTCTCAAAAAAAAAAAAAAAGGATAAAGGGTCAAAAATGCGATTAAAAGGGGAAGTACATGGGGCGCCTGGGTGGCTCAGTCGTTGGAGCATCTGCCTTCGGCTCGGGTCGTGATCCCAGGGTCCTGGGATCGAGCCCCACGTTGAGCTCCCTGCTCCGCAGGAAGCCTTCTTCTCCCTCTCCCACTCCCCTTGCTTGTGTTCCCTCTCTCGCTGTCTCTGTCAAATAAATAAAATCTTGAAAAAAAGGGCAAGTACAGGCTACAGACTGTAGGATTCCAACTGCACGATGTTCTGGGAGAGGCAGAGCTATGGGGATGACAGGAAGTCAGCAGCTGCGGGGCTCAGCAGGGAGGGAGGAACAGGTGCAGCACAAAGGATGTTCGGGGCAGTGAGCCTCTTCTGTAGGACACCGTCATGATGCACACATGTGATCATGTCTGCCCAGCCATCGAGTGTACAACGCCAGGTGAACCGAACGCATGCCGCGGACTCTGGGTGCTGCTGTGTCAGCCTGGACGCGTCCGTTGTGACACATGGACTCTCTGGCAGGGACACCGACGGCAGGGGAGGCTGTGCAGATCAGGGGGCAGGAGGCAAAGAGGAAATCTCTGTACCTTCCCCTCTGTATTACTGCAATCCCAAAACCGCTCTAAAACATGAAATCTATTAAAAAAATATCAGTACAAAGCAAGGCAAGTATAAAGCAGGACTGAGCCACAGGAAGTTGTGCCCCTCACTCTGAGCTTCCTGGCAGCCACGATGAAGAGCGAAGCAGAAACCGGCTCCCAGAGAACCAGGAACGCTGGTTTCTCCGAGATGCCGCTTGCAGGGGGCCGTGGCACACAGATTTCCGAAATGCTATACGCTCTGGACGCCTGCAGGAAGAATCACCGTCATCCACGTGACCCAAACCGGCAAGCAGCAAGGATGGGAACTCGCTGTTGTTTCAGGGGCAGGCCCAGGCTCGTCCGTCTGCCTGTGTTCTGGGGCGTCTTCCCTGCCTTCGAGGGCTAGCTCACTGCGACTCCTCCCCGGTGCTCCACGGGCTCACCTGGAGATGGAGGTACTGAAATTCCACCAGCAGAAGACACGTTTCTCAATCTTAGCTCAGAGCTGGAGGTTTGCCGTTCGTTTCTTCTTCACACACAAGGGGCGATGAGGAAGCTGCTTTTTGCTGTGTTCTCCTTCACAGAAGGCAGAACCTCCTCCCCACTCCCAGTTTATATCCTTGCTGGGCCGCAGAGAAAGGTGCAAGCCACGGCCCGGCCCGCGCAGGCCCGCTGAGCAGGACCTCCCTGCTCCGAGGTCGCCCTGGGGAGGAAAGGAGGCCACATACAGCAGGGGTGCTTTGGGCAGATCTGGAGTTTATTTGCTGCAGTCCCTTGGTGCTAGTTTACAATGCAAAAAAACCAAATGAACAAAAAACAGTTGGAATAATAATTATAATTTTTTTTAAAACCCTGTCAACAACTTTCAGTCATTTCTTTATATTTTATATTTTGACAAAACTTTTTTTAAACAAATACAAAATAATCTAAAAGGAGAAAAACTATACATGGATTATTTACACCTCTGATAAATAGACGAATACTGACGCAGGTGCCTCTCCGTGTAGTATTTGTGAGAACCAGTGCAGGGGACGCGGCCGGCGGTGGGGCCCCAGCGGGCCCAGACCTCCCCCATCCCCTTAGGAGCTCCGGCGCGAATAGGCCCGAAGCCACTCGAGGGAGGACCGGTGTGAAGGGGACCCCCAAAAGTCCCCCCCGCCTGCACCCCCAATCACGCCCTTGCACAAAGGCCATCTGCAGAGATGCCCGCCTGCCCTAATGGAGTCGGAGGAACGGGGCTCCCGCTGCCCCAGAAGACCGGCGGCTCTTCGCCTTCTTCCGTGAGGCCATGTGGGAGTGCCGGGGTGGCCCGGGCCGGCCGGGGCGAGCGGCAGGAGCGGCCCGAGAGTCCCTGAGAGAAGAGCAGGAGGACGCTGCGTTCCGCGGCTCCCTTCACACAGTAAGTTGGGAGGGCGAGGCCAGCGCACGCAGGCCTGCAGGGGAGGGAAGGACACGAGGCCGGCCCTGTCCCCCTGGTGCTCCGCCTGCCCCTGCCGGGGAGATGAAGGCCCCCCCCCCCCCCCCCCCGAAATGGGCAACAGTAGTCCAGGTCGGGTCCCGAGTCGAGGCGGAAAAAGCTGAAGACCTAAGGTGATCAGTAAGACCTGCTCCTTCCTCTAAAACGAGGACTGCAGCTCTGGGGGAGGAGGAAGAACCACGTAAGAAACAGGCCGTCCCGAACCTCGGCGGGGACTGCCGTCCTCACAGTTTTGGTTCCGGGGTACTTAGCTCAAAGGAAAATGCTGACTTTGCAGTTTAAAGCCCAACAAGGAGGAACTCTGAAAAACAGTGACCGTCCAGCGATTCCCTTCTCCCCTCTGCGCCCCCGACACTTGGAACTGAGAAGGGGTGGCTGCTGCCCGCCCGCCCGTCCCACCGCCCGCGCCCTCGGGCTGCTGAGAAGCCGGCTCCCGCCAGTGGGCTGGGGCGGCGGGTGGGGAGGACACCCTCGGCGGCTGCCCGGGGAGCCTCCACCCCGGACCGGGCAGAATGCCTCGGAAGGGCTCTACTTTATCTTTTTCTCTCTTTAAAAAACAAAAATATATCTTTATAGTATGTGGCTTCTCTTCCATTCCACTTTTTTCTTAACACAGAATAATATATCGATGGGTGTATTTACGGTGCAGGGTTGAAGGCTTCTTCACAGGGAAATAACCAAGAGGTAAACAGCTGGCTTCGAGCTCTGCTATCAGACCTGCTGAGCGGGAGACTTGCACGGAGGCTGATGTGCTGGCGGGGGCTCTGTTCCCTCTCCCCCGTGCGAACTCCTACCCTTCTCCCACTTAAAAACAGATAGCAAAGCGGAAGCCAGTCTCTAGGAATTCGGGGTGATGTGCAGCAGGGGACAGCCCTGCTCGGCAGCCCGCCGCCCATCTGCGGGGGGGACGGGAGGAAGGACCCGGGGCCTCGCACGCCTCGCACGCCGGCACCGCTCGCTGGGCAGACTCAGTGTCTCTTCGTGGAGGAGACCTTCTTCTTCCTCGCGGCCAGCATCTCGTAGAAAGGGTCCCTGCTGATGGCTGCTCTGGATGCACGGAGGGGAGAAAACAGAACAGACTGAGGAATGGCCCAGGAGACAGCCCGTGCAGGCACTCGCCGGCAGCACCGTGCCCCCCGCCCCCGCCCCCGGCACGGCAGAGGCCGAGTCAGTGCGTCAATATTCACCGTGTCCACACATGACTTAAGGGACGAGCCTCAGAAGAGGTACGTGTGACGAGATAATTCTGTTTCTACCTAATAGTGGATTTAGGTTTAGGAACAGAGTATTACACACTCTTATCGTATTCTAGCCCAAAAGACAAACGTGCTACTTCGATCCACAATGACAGCGAGCGCCACACAATCCATGGCACCCAGCGCTCTGACGGCCGCCACGGTCTGTAACCACGCAGCCTCTGCGTCCCGCGCACGCACCGACTCAATGACCGAGGCCACACGCGGGCCGTCCACGCTGTCACGGGGCCTCGGGGTGTGGCCGGCCAGGCCCGTTCTGTGTCCACGGCCCGGCAGGGAAGGAGCTTGCATGTGCCCTGGCACTCCCCCAGAGGCCCCAGCATGGGACGGTGACAGCAGGGCCACTCCCGTGCACCTGTTCTTCCCAACCGCCCAGCACATGGTGCCGCGAGCGCACTGAAGCTCTTCCAGAGCGGCCACACTCGAAGTGCCCGCGATCCCAGCTGACCACTGGCTCTGCGCCTGACCAGGGGAATGACAGGCCCTGCAAGCACACTGGGGCCTATTCACCAGAGGTGACAGGTCCCCGGGAAGCATCTCCACAGCTCCCTGGGGCAGCTAGAACCGACAGTCCCTGGCACCTGTCCCAAGGGGACCTTGCCACAAAGGCCTCAGTTTCAGTCTCGAGAGCCAAGGATGCTGAAGCAGAGCGCTGCATGGCCATCAGGAGTGCGTCTTGTGGAGTCACAAGGCTCAGCTCTGAAGACCAGCAGCACCTCTGTGGCTCTGAACAATTTAATTCGCCTTGCTGTGCTTCAGTGTCCTCATCTGTAAAATGGGGATGACCATGTTTCCCAGGCTGCGGTGAAGGGTGAGGACATGCTACCCGAAGCGCATAAACACGGTGTGCAAATTCTGCCCAGTAATGAGGCAGCACCGGGGCCCAGCCAGGACCCGAGCCAGCCGGGGGAGGCCAGTGCGCACCCTCGCTCAAGGACTGGACGGCTCCAAATGCGACCTTCAAGAGCACCCGGTGGTTCTGGCTGTAGGAATACAGACCACGTGGAAGACAAAACGCACAGCCACGGACAAAACCACAGAACAGCGCGTGGGGAAGGCTGCGCACGGCCACGCACCACTCCAGGGAGACACAGCAGAGCCCAGACGGGACCCTGCGCACACACAAGCGTGCGGAAACTGGAGAGTGTGCCTGAGACTGGCTAACCAGCTATTCACCCGAGAGAAGAAAGTTACATCCTTTCCTTCAAACCATACGCTAAAAATACATTTCATAAGGACGAAAGAGTTAAGTGTTTTTTTAAAAAACATATGGTAAAAAAAGAGTGCAGGGCACATGGATGAGGGTCACTTGCTGGCCAGGATGCCCAGACCTCAGTGGAGGCCTTTAAAGTTTTCCTTTCCATTCCTTAGTTACCACACGGTGTACAACAGAGTGAGTCAGCGCTTCCCACATGTCATGCGTGGCGGGCTCTGGAGTCTCATTACTGGTATTGACAGGGACACAGTGCAGCCTCGTCCATGGGATGAGGGTCAGAGGGCTCACATCGAGGAGAGGAGCTGCCAGAGTCACCACATGACCATGTCTCACCCCAAAACGTCCTGGGAGCTATCCCCATCACACCAAAGGGGCAGGGGGAGTGCCAGTCTCCAAGGAGGCCAAGGGTCTGGCAGGAGGGAACTCAGCACCGGGTGGCCTCACCCCAAACCCACGTGCTCCTGCCCGGCCCGACTCTTCACTGTAGGACTTCCAAGCAGACTCCCGTGGAGCCCATCACGTGTCTTTGTTCAGTCATCTGTTTGCTGTTTAACCCTGGCCAGACCCTGCACCGGCTTCAGCGGCGATACCAAAACAACCCGAAACTCGAGCGCTCCCCCTCAGGAGCAGGCCGTGGCCAGGGCGGGAGTGCGCCCGTCACAGGGGGAATGCAGGGCCGCAGGGCCTCAGATCACCGGGTCAGGGCGGCCTCCCTGGCCTCCGGGGAAGTCACACGCTCTCAGAACAAACTGCCACCGAGACAAGCAGCCAGGCCATGCCCGCAGGGGTGATGGCCATCTGGACAGGCTCTGGAAAGTCCGGGGGGGGGGGGGGGGGAAGCTCTAGCCTGTCATCACCCTCGCGCTGTGCCGCTCAGCTGAGCAGGAGGTGCCAAGCCCTGGGCCTGTGGCTCCGTCTACGCCCGTGGAAGCCTGAGAATACTTTTCCCCCTCTCAGACCCTCAGCCTCCCCAAAGCACAGCGGTCAATGGTGGGGGTCTATCCTGTGACTCTGGGCAGTTTCCTCACCTGTAAATGGTACAAGTCTCCCCGGAAATGATAAAACATTAGGATTACTATCTCCGCCAAGCTGCCGTCCTGACCATGAGGCCTGCTTCCTAAGACGTGGGCCGACCAGGTGAACCAACCGCACCTGGGGCTGGAAGGCACCCGCCCTCCCTGGGCCGCCAGGAGCACTCCGGGAAGCCTAGACCCGAGACGCTCTCATAAACGTGCGGTCACGGTCATGCATCTAAGGATCCACCGAAAAGTAGTCTGGGAATTCCAGTCAGACTGCCCTGAGGATCTCAGGTGGGAGCCAAGGAGAGGGGCGGGCGGCGCACCCAACGGCTGAAACGGTCCCTATCTGAGAGGTGAGAGCCCTGGTCGGGTGAAAGCACAGCCACGTCTCATCCGCCACCTACTTGATGCATTTAATCCACTCCTCCTTCTCCTCAGGCGTCGGGGCTGAGATCCGGTACACGGTGTGGTTCCCTTCCACGACCCGCCCGTCTGCCTCCGTCTTACAGGCCTTGATGACTTGGTCTTTATTGTCGGGGATATAAAGCTCAAAGCAGTTCTGAGAATCACAAGAGAGAGGGAGAGGGTGTCAAAGATCTGAGAAAGCTGCCGACCAAGAACAAAAAATGTCAGTTTCTTCCTCAAAAGACTCTTCCTTCCGACCTCCATGAAGCACAGGCAGTATGTGTTTTCCTGTGAAGAGGAGCCTCGTGGTGGAATCGTGGAGAATGAGGCTGTATGTCAATAAGCCTGATTAGCAGAGACAGCAGCAGGTGCATGCCCGCTCCACTCCCAACAACACTCCGGAAACACGGAGCGCCGTAGGTCACACGGACGCCTTCCAGAGCCCACCCCGCAGCACTGGCACATTCCGAACAAAGGGGAGGTATTTGTAAGGTGCCGAAGGTCCTGACACGAGCAGCCCAGTCACAGCGCCTGCTACGGCCTCTTAAGGAGGGACAATTCCATCCCTCATGGGACTGTCCGCATGTGACATGGAAGCACCTGTCATTACAGCCTCATCTCTGGCTTCAACACGAGCGATCATTTTAAAATCAGGCATGACACTACTTTTCAGTTTTAAGTAAATCTTGGCAATTTCAGTCGTTTTCAAAGAACTGCTACCCCCCCTCCCTTCTGTCCTCTCCCGTACCCCACATACTTACTGGCTTTTTGGAGTCCTCTACCTCCCGGATACTCAGATTCTCTAAAGGGATAATCCCACGGGGCTCCTTGTCCTGCAGAACAGTTGCAGAGAGAAAGACCTCACCGCGGGGTCAGGAGCACGCAGTCCACCGCGTTCCTCACCCACACGTCACCTGGGCCCTTCTGCTCTTCTCCCCTGACCTCGAGCTCACAAATCAGCTCTAGGGCCCACACCCTAGGTTCTAAAATCAGAAGAGGGCCAGGAAGTGTATGGGTACACGAATCCCTGTAACTGGGGGCCTCTGCAAGGAGGATGCCCAGGGGAGTCTCGGCACGTGTCCTGAAAGAGGGGATGTGTCCCAGAGGAGCCCACGGGAGGCCCTCCAGCAGGGAGCACGGCAGCCTCTCTCACACAGAAAACCACCTCGCTTCTCTGCCTGGCTCCCGTACACATCTCTTCAGCCTCTGTTCCAGGGTCGGCAACCCCAGAAAGCCCTGGCCTCGGTCCGGGTGCCGTGCTCTGTGCCCTCAACGCCTGGGACTGTGGTGTGTGTGTGTGTGTCCTCATTACCTCCTGCCCCATCGTCCCCCTGTCCAGAACAGAGCAGAGCAGATCTGCCATGCCCTCGCCCCCACGGCCCTCCTCCAGCGCTTCCCATCCCAGCAAAGGCCACCACACACACACACCTCACACCTCCGTCTCCGGGACATCCAGCCACACAACAGCCCAAGACTTCGTTCCAAGGCCACCAGGGTAGCTGGGCTAAGCCCCGGCACCACGCTCCCTACAACAAATGTTCCTGCAGCACTGTGCTCTCTCCATTTGCAGATGCAGGTTCCTCTCCTTTTCAGGGAATAGTCCCGTAATCAATGGTATCTTTGAACACGCAGGTGCGGATTCTCCAGTACTGGGATCATCTTTCTCAGTCCTCCACAACTGGTTACCTCTCCCCTAATCGTTTTCATATTTGTCTTTTTCAGATGCGATCTCTGTGACTGTTCCAAACCTTTCCTCTAGGACGGTGATTTTATTCTTGGGTAATCTGTTCCACTCCTTACAGTTTTTACTTATTATTACATAAGTCATACATCAGTTACAGTCTACATACATCACGCTTGTGTTCTGGCCCCTTCCATGGTCTCAGGAGAGAGTGGTGAGCGGAGGGCAGGGCCGGCTCAAACACTTGCCGTGCTCGGGCTCCCCGCTGGGACCGCGGCCGTCCTGTGTGGGGGTGGGTGGGCTGCTGGCAGGCGCACCCCGTGGACAGCTCTCCCACTGAGTTCACAGCCCGGAGCCCTCACTGCCGCTGCAGGAAATGAGGCCCACTTTCTCACCTTCCCGCTTCGCAGTTCCTACCCAGCGGCAGACAGGGTACTGCTCGCCAACAGGAAGAGGGCAAAAGCCCTGCCCTGTTAGTGTCTCCTGGATGCAGGGCAATGAGGAGGCGGTGGGGCTCCGCGGGGCAGGGCTCCCCTCCGCTCGGCGCCCCCAGGCCGTGGCCTCTGTCCCTGCTTTCGGTGGCTGCGCTGCACAGAGGTAGTGGTCGCCCTTCCTTCCCGGGCTGCCAGCGCCCCCTCCTGCCCCTGGATTGCCCGCACTGTGTTAGGTGCCTGTGTGTGGAAACTCTGCCTACCGTCCTAACTCTGGGGCCCCCGCGTCTGCAGAGACACATTCTCTGATGCCTGTGGCCCAAGACAACGCCACTGAAGGGAGTGTGGATTCAGGCGATGCCCCCACAGTCAGAATCGGGAAGAACCACGGCGTTCTGGAATCGCACACATCACCACTGAGCCCACTCCCAAACTCAGGGCATATTGCTTAGATGTCTGTGTATGTTTCGTTTTAATCCAAAGCATAGTGAAAAAATCCCAAGGAGACTTTAAAGATGCCACCAGTCTAGGTATCTTTGAGAAAAAGGCAAACTATGGGCCAGGCGGGGGTGGGAGGGGACAGAAAGGAACGTACTCAGCTGTTGACAGTGGCACTCTGGGGGCGAACAGCAGGAAAATTACTGAGCGTCACAATGAGCAGCCCGTGGCAGCGAGTGATCCCCACTCCCTGCGTGAGAAGCTACATCTGCACAGCGTCCAAGATGACGGAGCGCCACAGACGACGGCCACCTCACCCAGGCACATGCCAGTGTCCTGGTTCCTACCGAGGCTTACATCCCGGACTCTCACTTATCATCCAAGTCCCACCATGCTCTACACGCGTCTACACGCATCGGACACGATCCTTCCGAATCTCCACGGTCTCAGTAGGATCCATGACCTTTACTCAGTGAAGACCTGAGCCCCACGCTGCCGAGCAGAACGGAGCAGAACGGAGACGCGAGAAAGGATCAAGTGACAGGTGAGCAGCTAGTGTGAGCCCGGCTGGCCAGGCTTGCTGGGCGCTGCACCAGAGGGAGCTTCGATAAAGGTCTTACTTATCAGTTTTATTCTCACAGGCGCTTATTATGAAAGAGACTTACATGTAACACCTATCTGTGTCGTGACTCCATTCCCGCTGAAAACCAACAGAACTTCCATGGTTGAAGAAAACTTCAAACTCCAGGTAATTCCCAACTTCCTCCATTTCACTTAACTTCCTTCTCCTCTATTACGTCTTTCACCCCTGGGCTGCTTCTCCCAAATGCAGAAAACCTGAATACTCCACATGGTGATTTTCATCCCCCTTTCAAGGGGTCACAGACTCTTTCTTGGCACCTGACCCACGTCCACTCTTTCCAGCTCGGCTCTAAACCCCATCTCTAATGCCGTGTGTAATGCCGGGCTGCTGCCTTCTCCTGGCCAGGCTTCTCTTGCCCCAGTCCAGAGCGGCCGCCAGCCACCACGCCTTTGGCAGGATGCCCACATGATCTCCAGGGTCCCTGACTCTGGGGTCTGTCCTAGCTCCTCCTGTTCACCTCAAGTCTCCTCCCAGCCCTCCGCAGGGCCTCCTCTAAGCACATCTGACTGGAGTCGTGCATACACGGAGGCCTGGCCCGCCCTCAGTCCCACGGTGGACCAGCAGATGCTCACCGTCGTATATTCAAAGTAGTAAAGGCAGTTGTCAGTCAGAATAAACCAGCGTCTCTTCCAAGTCTTGACCCTGCCACCTGCAGAGCAAACAGAGATGCATGTCGGACAGGAGCCAACTGGTCCGTGCAGCTCCATAACACAGAACCCCCCCCTCAGAGAGCACGAGGGAGGAGGAAGCGAGGGGCAGGGCACCCAGAGAACACTGAGACCATGGCAAAGTTTACATCGGTAACAAGACACAGAGCCAAAACAGAAGCACCTTTCACAGAGTGAAAGTCTGTGGTACAAGCAGAGCAAGCAAGTCAGGTGGCACCTGGAGATGAACTCAGGACAGTGGGATGAGAGCATGGCGCAGGGGAGGGCACCCCGGGCAATGAGGACACGCAATGCACATCTGACTGGGCTGGAGCGGTGCCAGCAGCTGTTGGTGTGGTGGAAATGGGCCAATGGAAGAAAAAGAGGGGAGACGGGCAGCCCCGGTCCCAGGGCACTGTGAGGGCGCCCAGCCCAGGGCACATACATATGCAGGGGTTCATCAGACATGTTAACCCCTTCACAATCAAATCTAGAGTTTTCCCGGAACGTGGAACCCAAATCCCTGTGGTTTCCCCCTCTACCCCACCTTCCTGATTATAGTGAATTTCTATACTGGCTTTCAGACCCTGGGCCAGTGTCCTACAAATGAAGTTTCCCCGGAGTCCTGGATGAGACAAGGCGGAGTTCCTGCATCGGGGAGGAACCCACCAGTGAGCAGAAGAAGCGCTCAGGAGGTTTTCCAAGCCTGGACTTCTCACCTGAGCTCTGAACACGATGAGCTAGGGGAGGGGTCGCGGGCCAAAGGAGCACGGATGGTGGTGGCTGTGAGCCCCAAAGGCCCCCACCACCTCCCTGGTGAAGCAGCAACGCTGGGGCCGTGAGGCTATGCTCAGGACACTGGGGAGGGAGGCTTGGCTGTGGGCTGTTTCAGTGAAGCCTCCTCCTGCCCCCTGCACAGCTGTGAGCCAAACCCTGTCTTCGTCTGTTTACATCGGGGCAAGGGGCAGCTTTCCGAACATGAGCCACACAGAAGTCATGCAAAGGCCTTCCCGTGTTATGATATGCATGTCATTCTGTACGCACTTCTTACTGCCTCGACAGTATATGCTCTTCTTGCTAAGACTTAACCTCCAGGGATTATCACTTGTCTGATCTCCACCATGGGGTGCAGAGCTGGTATGACCTTAGTTAGTCATGCTTTCTCCCTCGTCCCTCAGCACAGGCAGCTGAGCCGAGAGCACGGGCGTGCTGCCATGTGCTCACCCCGGGTCTCCTGACGGGACGCCATGGCTGGAGCGTGCACGTAACATTACGGAGAGGGCGCACCCAGCGCTGGTCCCGGCATCGAGCAGGAGGCCGGTTGGGCTTTCCACTCCCTTTTATGGCTCTGTGTGGAGGCCTGAAGTCTCGGGGAGGCTAAGTGATCGATCATGAATTGCACAGACCCAGGGTACAGAGGCCTTTGCTGCCAGCACGCACACGCTGCCCACCCGCAGGGGCCCTGTGCTAGGACCGGCCCCCACCAGCAGCAATTTGCCAGTTTATGTGAGCGTGTGCCTCTGGTCCCTAAGGCCCTAGGGCATGAATTAAGAAAAAAACCACAGATGGAAATATGACATGCATGTAGAAAATGGGAAAGGCTGGGCAGGATCAAAACAAATGAGGAAGGAAAAGAAGACAAGGAATATATTTAGAACTGGAGCCAATATGTTATAAAAAGGAACCCCCCCCCGCCCCCACTTCAGAGCCTTGAGAAATCAGCTCTTCTACCTCTTGGGCCTTCATCCCCACGCAGGGCTAGGGACACAGGACACCTCAACCCATGCTGACTCCCATGCGCTCCCCCCCGCAGGACCACCCGGGGGCCCTCAGGGCTTAGGAGGTCATGGAGGAGGGGTCAGATGCGAAAAAGAAGAAGGTGGAAGGAAATCTCGAAAGCAAAGCTGGAAAGATCCCCTCCCTGATTACGAAAGCTTGATGACTCCCGCTGACAACTGGCTGTGTTACAGGGACCTCTGCCGTGAGAACGGCGGTCCGGGGGGAGCATTTCCATGTTGAAAGAAACAGACATGAAACAAGCAGACAGACCAATGCGCGCACCTAGGACAGTCCCTGTGGAACTCACAGGACACCTCCCACCCCCGATGCGAAGGCCAGGCGCCGACTTCCCTGGCACCGCCAAGTCCCCAGAACGTGCTAACGACTGTGGGCACTGGGGCTCTTCTCTGCGTGCAGCTCTCTGCTCAGGTAACGCAGCAGCACACGCCTGAGGAGCTCCTCCTCCAGGAACACATAACCCCCAAATCAGCAAATGGACAGGAGATACCAACAACATAACTAAGAGGCCAATTTTGGGTTTTTAACAATATTCACTGAAAAAGAGGAGGGAGAAAAACAAAACAGAACATGGAATACGGAGCTGAGGTCGTAACGCCCTCCCCTAATACCTAGGACTTCCGGGGCGGGCTTTTGGTCTTTGTCTTTTTTTTTCCTCCCAAACTTGGCATCCTTTGAGTTTAGGAGATGCCACTTCCCCGCTTCATGCAAAGGCAAAGGTCCCAAGCTGTCCCATTTACTTCTTGTCCTGGCGTGCTTTCTGATCAGGACATATTAGAAGCACGTGGCGCTGGGAAGTCAGACCCTCCTTCTCTTCCTCCTCTTCAGAAATTACTGTAATTCACAGGTGTGGTCAATTTGAATGCAACACATACAGATTATGCCTGGCCAATCTTTCTCTGTTTTTATAAACCCACTCTTAGTATGTTTTCTTGCGTTACCGCATTCAGTGAAGTTTAAATTACCCCACGACCTGGTGCCTAGCTGTCTGATGCACTACGCACTAGTCCTAAAGGGAAAAAACATGGACCCCTGATCCTGACCAGTTCCCTAGGGACTGTACAATAAGTTAGAAGCAGCAGTAACACTACCACCAGCAATTAAAAAACAAAATAACCAAAAATAACAAAATAAGAAAACGCTGCAGCAAGTACAGTGGCCTTGGCAGAGCGAGCGAGCAGGTTGGGGGGATTACATACCTCCTGGAGTTTGGGGCAAGGAAAAGGAGAGCCAAAATCATGGAAACATACAAATGAGGGAGAAAAGAAAATTAAAACAAAGAAATTAAACCAAACTCCTTAATCTTAAAGTGCAATGTATTAGTCATTCACATCTGCCCTGGGGAAGCCAAACATAAAATCACTAAGCGGGGCGAACGCCACTGTATGGCATGTGAATGGGGGAGCCCGTTTCACCTGCCACACACCACCCGGTGAAGGCGGGCTCTGCGGCACTCCCGAAAACCTGGCCCCAAATATGCTGCAGATCCATGCTCACAAAGCTAATGTTTATTGGCCTATCCAGAATCCAGAGCTAAGAGAGGAAAATTTGGGGGAAAATTTAATGTCTTTCTGCAGATGGCTGTCAGTTTTTAAGGTGTGTCTAAGAATGCACACACATATTCCCATGAATACATACGTACGTATGTGTGCACACAAGAATACACATTCTTACGGCTATATGCATACACGGACATACACACACAAATGCAGATGGCCAGAAGCCTGCCTTCTGCAGCACGTAAGTACACAGGGGTGATCCTAAGTGGCTACGATGAAAACACAGTATGGTTAGGGGTTTGGAGGAGCTTTAGAAAAGGTAATGCAATGACCTAAAAACAAGTCCCACATTTTGTTAATTTTTTTTTCCTTTTAAAAATATGGGATGCCTCATGAATTTACATGTCATCCTGGTACGAGAGCCAAGATAATCTCTGCACTGTTCTAATTTTAGCATCTGGGCTGTCAAAGCTAACACTCAGCATTAGCATTTAAACAAATTTCACTGGAGGGGAAGTAAATCTAAACTTGGATGTACTTTTTAAATTTCCAGTGGTTTTGCTTTCAGCTCGATCCACCTGGCAGGAAAGGTGCAGGGCAGGCTGGCTGGCTCTGGGGTTAGCAATTTTAGAACCCTTCACTTCAAGGATTCTACTGGCTTAAAGGCCTGAGAAATGTTGACCAACTCAAGAGCTAAGTCAAAACTCCCATTGGGGAAGTGGGGCTTTAAGGAGAATTCATGAATTAAGTCATTATATAGAAACACAAGGACTTGGGATATGCTTTGTAAAGGACATATAAATCCTACTGCTACCTGAACTCATCAGAAATTAAAACAGACTCCATTTCAGCACTTCCCAGAGGTTTCAGTCATCGCCAAGAGAGGAATGACTTCTAACTTCACCAGGCCTAGTAACCGAAATGGTAGAGGGGGATCATTCTAACAAGTACCTCCTGGTGATGAGGGAACCCCATGCATCAAAAGGCCAAGGCCGAAGAAAACAGAGGAATGTATCCCCTCAGGGCCAAAAGGGTGCTCATTATGTCCAGGGGCTCTCTCAGTGTTCTGGAACAATTAATGAAATAATCACATCCGGGCACAAATGTCACGAAAACCCTACTTTTCCTCTTGGTTACTCTATCACCTCCAGGCATGACCACAAATCTCAGCAACATAACCTCACTTTTGGCCGAGGGAAGAGGAATATTTTTAAAATTTTTTTCTGAATAAACAAAATCATTACAGTGGCTGATCTGGATTGGAAAGGAGGTTGGGGGGGCGGGGGGGGGGGGACCACTGCCCGAGAATGAGTAAGAGCGCTGTGGGTCGCATTGCAGCCAAAGGCTCAGGTTTGCCATGCATTCTGCCTGTGGGGAGCCAGATGCAGCAGGAAGTGATGATGCACTGGGGTGGGGGAGGCGGGAGCACCAGATACAAATCTGTGTGATGGGAAGTAGAGAGATGGACACGGCTGGCCACCCTCCCCGGGACGAAGAGGGCAGAAAAAGGAAAGGGACCAGGTTCTCCGGGAACTGCCTTGAAACAAAACCTGGCCAATCAATTCCAGAGTAAAAATGTGGAGCGCAAACCCATGGGAGCAGTATTTATGCAGAGCGAATCTGTACCCAACACTATCTCTATATCCCAAGGGGGCACTGACTGTGCATTCACTTCCTTTCCGGAGATGGATCTCGTCAGAACACTAGCAGTTCATACCAAAGTCTCTCCATAGTGCCTCCTATAACCAACCCCCACTCTCCCACAGTGCATGTACGTGCGAGTGCACGCACACATCCTTTCTTTCTCAGTTTCTGTGCCAGGAGCCCTAACCGAGAGTGCATTACTTACCAAGTTTCAATAGCCAGCCTTCCCGGTCTGGGTTGAAGAAAGTGTGAGTGAGGTCATTCCCATCATCTTCTGGGATTTTAAAGGGTTCGTTTTTTATGCTCTCATACAGATTCTGGGATAAAAGATGACACTGCATGTCTCTGGTTCTAGAAATATCTCTTCACCCCCCCCCTTTCTCTTCATTCATTCAATAAGCATCGGTTATGTGCCATGCATTTGTCAGGCACTGGGAACAGAAGAACATGACCAGTTCTGCCTTCAGGCAGCTCTCAGAGACAAAATAAATAAGGCACCTAATGGATAATTAAGAAAGAAAAGAAAGCAGCCTGACTTGCACTCACGCTTTTAGTTTCAGACTTATAAGCCACTTTCCCCTCCTGATTCCCCCGCTGGGCCTCACTACCAATTTCTTAATGGAAGTCACATAGTTAAATGCGTTTTATGAGCAGACACTCAGTGGAGCATATGTCTCTCTCCTGTCCCGAGTTTACCATCTTCTGGCTTAGAGCGAGCTCACCCGGAGCAGCTCCTCAGGCAGGTCTCCCCCATCGTTGATGCCGCGATTCATGGCGATGAACCTCTCCACAGTGGGCTTATCTTTGACATTGGGGTTGTGCAGGCTGGTGTTCAACATGATGATGGCAAACGAGAGGACGTAACAAGTGTCTAAAGAGAAAAGCAGAGAGAGGATCAGAAACATCCCCCCGGAAGGACCAAGAAACGTCTGATGAAATCAAGACGAAAAGCCATGCTCTCAAAAGAAGGAGACAAATCCACAGGTCTCGATGCCCTCCAAATGAAAGCTATATACTGCAAACTAAAAAGAGCAAGGCACAAAGTGCATCAAGTGTTCAAGACTTAAGCCTGATTATATTTCAGATTGCAAAAGGAGACCACATACACCCACACCTCAATCTGAAAAACAACACAATGTATAAAAAAGAAAATACAAAATACCTATAATCCCACTACCTGGTAACAACTTACTTTGCTTTATTACACAAATGTGCGGCACATCACAAATGTAGCTCACAGATGCATATTCTTAACAAAATTGGAATCAAAACAGATACATAGTTTTGAATCCTGCTTTTCTGCTAACCTTATTAGCATTTTTCCCATGTCAATAAAGCCTCTTTTTAAACACATAATTTTTATTTTTTAAATTCTTTCATAAAATTGGAGTATAGCAGACACACAAGTGTGTGCGCGTGCACGTAGACTCAAGAACATTTTGGGTCACTCCGCGCTCCCCACCGTAAATGTGCTCACCACCCGTCACCACGCAGCATGATTACAGTATTACTGACTGCACTTCCTAAGCTGTACTTACCAAACTTCCACTTACAAGATAAGTGAGCCACAGAGACGAAGAACATGACTTTTAATAGGTGCACATTGCCTACGTCTCAGCTACTCCAACTTACATTCCCACCCCCTTATTCCTACTCCCTGGACTTCTGGAACATTCCCAACTTTTTACTATCATAGCTACCATTTAACTCAATGTTCTTGGCATGAACCTAGGCCCTGTTGTTTTGGAAACTACCTAGTGCCCAGAAAGACTCGTGTGAAAGGCCGGCTGTCAGCGGGGCATGCGGCTGCCCTACCTGTGGACTGGAACACCCCAATATTACACTGGCAATAGCGCTGGGCAAACGCCTCCATCATCCGGTCAATCTTCTGGGCCTCCCCCGGCAGCCGGAAGCTCCACAGGAACTGCCTAAGTGGGGAGGACAGGTGTGTCACGGGGCTGGGGCTTGGAGGCACCGCTCACTTCTCCGGGAACGGGTGCTAAGCTTCCATGGGTTTTAATACAAAAGGGCAAAAGGGGACCCACTGGCATGGGGCTTCTTTTCCCACAGCTCTGAGAGCAGGTGCAAGCTTACAGTTCTACATCACGGTTCTCTTAGTCAAAGGTAAAGTATTTAAGAAAACGTGAAAAATTAAGATTTTCCTGTATAAGAGAATGGTTCTCCCCCTCAGATGAATACACAAGACTGAAATAGAAATAGTGCTCAGGTTAATGAGCTCCCATCTCCGGAAAACAAGATCAGGTGGCAGAAAAAGAGAAAATTTTTCTATCAGAATATTCACAATTGATCCGTTTAAGTCAAAGAGAGACCCATGGCCAATAAGTCTCACTGTGCTTTACTTTCACCTACCCAAACAGCAACACAAAAGTTGATGCTGTTGACACCCCTAGCAGCGAGGTCACTGAGGAGCAGTGTCTCAAAAGATTTAGTAAAAATGGGGGCACCCGGCTGGTTCAGTCGGTTGGGCACCTTGGTTTTGGCTCATGGGTCACAAGATGGAGTCCCACCTAGGGCACCACACTCAGTGGAGTCTGCTTGGGATTCTCATTCCCGCTCCCACCGCCCCTCCCCTGCCTTTGCACGTGTGTGTGCATGAGTGTGCACTCTCTCTCTCAAATAAATAAATCTTAAAAAAAAAAGATTTAGGGGCGCCTGGGTGGCTCAGTTGGTTAAGCGACTGCCTTCGGCTCAGGTCATGATCCTGGAGTCCCTGGATCGAGTCCCGTATCGGGCTCCCTGCTCGGCAGGGAGCCTGCTTCTCCCTCTGACCCTCCCCCCTCTCATGTGCTCTCTGTCTCTCTCATTCTCTCTGTCTCAGATAAATAAATAAAATCTTTAAAAAAAAAAAAAAGATTTAGTAAAAAAAGAAAATTTACTCTCCTTCTGAGATGAAGTGAACAGCTACTGACTTCTTATTCTAGGGCAGGGGATTAAAGGGCCTTCTAAACTGAAAATTAGAAAAAATTTCAAAATGTAAACATTCACCAATTTCCCAATGAAATTTCCCAAATGAAATGCATGAAGAAGAGTTTTGCAAAATTTGCCTTCAGGACGCGGTGTCATTCTGTTCTCTTTAATCATCCAACCCTCTCGGTCACAGGCTCTTCAGGATGTCCAGTAGAGCCCCCAAAATATCCTTTCACCAAAACGCCACACAGGACAGACGCAGCCTCAGAGACCGGCCTCTCCCACCTTCCAGGGTGCCCTCCCCAAACGCACTCACCGTAGCGCCTGGACAAGGTTAAGGTCAGTGAACTCATGTAACTCCACAAATGCATGAAGAACCTGGATATTAAACTCGTCTCTAGCAGGAAAAACAAAAGATGGGGGAGGGGAGCGGAAGTCAGACACCGAGCCTGAGAATCCAAGCCGTCCAGCCCCAGCCAGGATCTTTCCCTGCTGAGGCCCGCGGTCCCGCCGCCTCCACACCCAGTGAGGAAGAAGCCCACGTCCCTCTGTCCCCATGCCTCCGTAACACCAGCCACTGTTCCCCTGCACTCAGCCGCTTCAGGACAGAGCTCTCTTCGGGGACGGGGAGCATGCTGGCACTCCTGACCAAGCCGCTCTGCCACTGGCGTCCCCCTAGGCCTTACCTCTCCCCCAGGTAGTCACCAATGGCGGTTTTGTTGAGGCCTTCCCCTTTGTACAAGAACTGGGCAATGTCCTCACAAGTATTCTTCAGCAGGTCATTCTCTATTAAGAACTGTATCCCCTAGAAGACACAACAAGGATGCCAATGACACTCACCCTGGAAACCTCTAGGAAGGAGGGGAAAGGGCAGAGGAAGGACGGATGTGGGAATCTAGACACACAGGAGTATCTAATAAATACTTGGCAACGGACATGCAGGGTCAGGGGAGTCCCAGCTGGGGAGCCGGGGCTGAGGACGTGACAATGGACGTGTGCTCTACGGAAGGGCCGGAGCTGTGACGGACAGCCCCGGGCTCTAGCTGAGGCCGCAGCCACCCCATCTTAGAGCCGAGGGCTCCGGCAGCACCCTCTCACTCACCTTTTTAGGGTCCATGTTAAACTTTTTCCTGCCCATGGCTACCTGTTTGTTCCTCTGCATGTTTTTCCTGAAAAGCAACCAACACAGCCATGTCAGTCCTCCAGGCAGTCGGGAGGCTGGGAGAGACGAATGTCATTCCCACCTGCACCCACGGACTTGTAGGGGGTCTCGAAAGCACTATCAGGAGAGCGTGGGAATACTTAGCCTACGCGTGGAAGGTCAGCTGAAATCCTAACCCCAGCCCCACATCCATTTGTTCCTTCTACCCCAGGGCTTTTCTTTTAACATGACTTTTTAAAAAAACTTTATCCAGGTATCATGTACGTATCACACAATAGACCCATTTTAATGGTACATCTGAACGATTTTTAGTAAGCTTACGAAGTTGTGCAGCCATCACCATGACCGGGTTTAGAACACTTTTACCACCCAGCGAGGGTGTGCTGCGTGAGCGACAGGCTGCCCTCCCTGTGCCCGCCAGCCAGCGTGCCAGTGGCCTGCAGGTGGGGCCACGCAACTCGAGAAGGTCGTAAGTGCTGCCGGCACATGACGAGGACGCCGGCTCACCGACACCACGGACCCCAGGCCCACTCTTAGTTCTGGGCTGTCTTCTTATCACCGAGTTGCATGTGCTCTTCACCTAGATATTCTGGATACCGGCCCTTTTTCAGACACACTACTGCAAATGCTTCTCCTTGTCTGTGGCTCACCTGTTTCTTTTCATAGTATCTTTAAGAGCAGAAGTTTTAAATTCTGATAAACTCCAATGTAACCATTGCTTTAAAGCTACAATTTTTTTAAGTGTAAAGTTAAGAAAGCTATAATCCCAAACTGACAACAGAAAGCCTGGAAGTGATGAGCTGGCCATTTTCCGTAGACCGCGCAGCTTCACTAATCTCTAATGGCACCGCCCACACCCACTTAAAATAACAAACTCAAATGGTCTTAGGAAGCCAGACTGGGGACTTAGGCTTAGAAAAATACAGACATGTAGTGAGCTAGAAACAGCCCAGTTAGTGCATTAAGTACTTAGAAAACGGTCTGGGAACCCCATTCAAAACTAAACTCTGGAGGTCGCTGATGCTTCATGCCGGTACCCTGCGAATAGTCCCCGTCACGTTGCCCTATAATGCCCATGTCCACGCTCTGCTCCCAAGCGTACGGGAGGCACGAGCGAGCCCCCAGCTGCACCCAGACACAGCTGGGCGCTCCAGCCTTCAAAACTGGTGCGAGCAGCATTAAGCTTTTCCTTGACACAAAGGAAAAGCACAAACTACAACGCAAACACAGTGGATGGCAGAGGGAAGAAACACCAGTTCGCACAGTCATTTCAGGGCTGTTTCAGGTTTGGGGGGCCTTCGGAGTTCTCTGGTTCAACATCCGCAATAACGTGAGAGGCCCTCACCTGCTGGAGCCCCTGCACTGAAGCGGGGAGGACAGAAAACATGGTGACGTGTGTGCTTGCTAGGGACCGAGGACAGAAAGTGCTCCCTCCGTTCACAGGCCGCAAGCATAGGCCGGTGCTCGGCGAGGTCGCAGCCGCACCACCCAGCAGCCGGCTGGACGGACTCACCTTTCCTCTGTGGACCCGAGGTTTTCAATTTCATTAGCTACCTCTGCTATCTCATCCTTGAGCCTCTACAAAACAGACAGTCCAGAATTACCAGGAGGGGCCGAAGCAAGGGAGAGGAGCCCCTCTAACAGCTCCCATAACTCCCTCCATCCAAAAACAAGATAAAATAAACCAAAATCAAATAAAATAAGACAAATCAGAAAAAAAAATCTTTAACGTTTGGAAAATTCATTTATTCGACAAATATTTATTGGGCTCCTACCAGATAGTACACATTCCAGGGAATCCACAGGTGAAAAAGATAGCTCCTGACGTCAAGGAGTTTACTGTCTAGGGAAGCTTATAATCACAGACACTATGTAAAATACGTATTTTCCCACCGAAAGGTGGCTGCCTCGATCGGTCGGTCAGAGCATCTCGGCAGCCTGCGAAGCGAGTGTGCTTGAAGAGTCGGGATGAATGACCCACACACCCAGCCCGCCAGGCCAGAGGCGCTTGGGCTGGGCCAACACTGCCCCCCAGCGGCGGGCATCGGGAACATCCAACCCAAGCTCCTGCCTCCCCCACCGCACAGGTGTGGCAGACCCTCCGAATGGACAGTCCCGGTGAAGGGGGTTTGAGTGAAGAACTGCTAAGATTTCCTAGCATTTACCAGTGAAATAGGAATCTAAGAATTAGTGCAAATGATCAAATCATACTGAAGCCAACACTGGAGCAAGTCTTTCCACACTCTGCAGCTTTGGGGTTCCAGGGTATGTCCCCTCCCTCCCCTCCCCACCCCCAAGCTCCCAAATGTTTTACAAAGAATTCTACAAGAATAACATCTGCTGCCCCAAGGGTAAAATAATCCAACCAATGGCTTCTATGACTTATGTCCTACAAGGCTTCGCAGTTCCGCAAAGGATCTTAGAAACACTGATGAAACAGCGCTCGCTGGTGAAGCATCTCGTAGGAACAGGGCCTCATTTAACCCTGACAGCAACCTATCAACAGGTGCTTTCATTCTTATCTCACAGCTAAAGAAGCTGAAGTTCAAAGAATCCTTTTATCTGAGATCGCTCCTCTGGGAAGAGGCAGAGCCAGGACCGGACGTGGGTCTAGCTTAACCCGAAGTCCACGTGCCAAGCACCTGAGCCCTCACCCATGCCCCACTCGGCAGTGAGAAGCCCGCTTGGGAGTCAGCGGGCCTAAGGTCACCTCGTCCTGACAAGTGACCAGCTGGGTGAGGGCTTCACAAACCAGCTAACCTCAGCTTCCCTCTTCCCACCGGTGAAACCAAGGTGACTGTCAGGAACTACACCCTGCTCAGAGCTGGGCTGGGGTCAACTCAGAAGATGTCACGAGGAGACTCTTTGTAGAACAGGACACCTGTCACACCACACGTGTCACCGCTGTGACCTCCTACCTGAATGTCGGCCAGTAGCTCCTGCTTTCTCCGCCGGATGTTCTCCAGTTCCTGACGCTCCTCTACAGTCAGGTCACTGGGAACTACAAGAAAGGAGGGAAAAGTTACTAAGAAGGCTTTATCTCACCAAAAATAAACAGACTCCAGAGACCACAAAAGGACAAGGATGCCATGGAAGAAACCAGAAGCCCATTTTGGAAATGGGGACAGCTCTGGCCCCCATTCTCCCTCAGCTTCAGCAAAGGAAGAAAGCATCCTGCTCACAGAGAAAAGCTCGCTGAAGGAGCACTTGCCATGGAAACGCGAGAAAAGGCAGCCTGAGGTCAGATGAGGCTGGCCAGGGATAAGAGGGCACTGTCAGCCGAGCCCCGGCCATCTTCAGCCCTGACAGCGGGGACACTTCAGGCCCCCGGTGAGCCCGAGTCTCGTGGCCTCAGCCCCCTCACTGGACCCCCGCCCCTGACCGGAACCACTTCCACGACTCCCTGAAGTGGGGAGGGGGTGGTACTTGCAAAACAACGTGAACACTTTTGTGCCATTTCTGGAGGGGGAGGGGACAGACTAGACACGTACAGAGAAAAAAATCTAGAAGGATATACCCCAACTGAGCGCTCGGCTCTAGGGACTGGGTTATGGAGACTCTGCTCTCTGCTTTACATGCTTCTGACTATGTTTTCATGAGCTCTCATCCTGACAACAGAGTCACTGAGCTCCCGGTCACAGTTCTCACCACGAGACACGTCCCCCTCCGAGGCTGCACCTCCTCACCTACAGGAACAGGGGCTTGGGACAACAGCTCCCTCAGAGGACCCTTCTGAACGTGCTGGGCAAAGCCACGCGGTCAGAGGGGAACACAAGCACTCGTGTCCGGAAAGCCCGGGGTTAAATCCTGGCTCCAACCCGCCACACCCCACGTAGGGGTGCCTTACACAGGTCAGCCCGTCCGGGCCCCATGTCATCGGCGGTAAAGCAGGCACACGCCACCGCGGGCTGCCGAACGGTCGGGGTCCACCAGAGAAGGTGCCTCAGAGCCCGCCTGGGGCTTCACGGGAGCTGCAAACTGTTGGCTCCTGTTTCCTTCTGGGCAAAAGCAAAAGCAAAAGGCACCGGTGTGGCTGGACGGAAGGGGCAGCACGAGGATGCTTCTAGACTCAGCAGGGGCCTGCGTGAGTTAGAACCGCACCGTGATACGGTGACCACTAAGCACCTGGAACATGACTAAGCCAGACTGAGGTGGACTATATGTATAAAATACACGCCAGACTTTATACGAAAGGGTAGAATATCTCCTTAACAATACTTTATATTGATTACACATTGAACTCATTACTTGATAAATAAAATTTACTATTTTAATTGATCTCACGTGGGCTACGAGAAAGTAACGCTGCATTTTATGGCTCAGACTACATTTCTACTGGACAGCATGGACCTGGAACAACAGCTCTGCTTAAAAGCGCAGGACCCACAACTCTCTTTCTGTGACACTGAGACTTTACTGCATTCAGAGACCAGTTACTTTCCCCAAATATTTCATAAAAATCATGGAAGACAACAACAGGGTAGAAACAACAGACAATGATGTCTACAGCCACAGGTAAATCACCTCCATTAGATAAGCTGGCCTTTTTTTTTTAAGTAGGCTGCACCCCCAGCATGGAGCCCAACGCAGGGCTGGAAGCCACAACCCTGAGATCCAGACCTGAGCCGAGACCAAGAGTTGGACACTCAACCGACTAAGCCACCCAGGTGCCCCTAACTTTTCTTTTTTTTACCCAGCGTTCCCCTGACCCTTCTCTAGAAAACTGCCTTTTAAACTTCCCCAAGATGCACTAAAAAATGCATTTGCTATCACGACCCGATCTTCTCCATATACAACAGTACCAGAAATGTACCTTCTTCATGTGACAGCCCCTGACATTTTCTATCATTTTACCCTTCGTTTTCTTCCCAGTGGCTGTGAAATGTCCCAGCCTAACTAAGGCTCTGAGTCCTACAGTAGGAAGCACCATCATCAGAGGCTGGAGGGTTCCTGCGGACGACGGAAAGCCAGCCCAGGTCACCTTCTGAGAGTGACCTCGCCGCATCCCTGGGAACTCCGAGGGAACGCTCACCAGGGCTGCCTGAACCGCTGGGCCAGTGACAAGTCAGCTCCAGTTAGAGCGAACGCCACTCTGAGAAACAATACAGACTCCATTCTTGAGAAAAGCACACACACTTAAAGGAGTTTATTCCAGTTTTTCTGGATTTCACAGAGCAGATTTTCTAGTCCATGAAGACTGGAAGATCCCTTTAAGAAATAATTTCCTCGGGGCGCCTGGGTGGCTCAGTCGTTAAGCATCTGCCTTTGGCTCAGGTCATGATCCCAGGGTCCTGGGATCGAGCCCCGCATCGGGCTCCCTGCTCGGCGGGAAGCCTGCTTCTCCCTCTCCCACTCCCCCTGCTTGTGTTCCTTCTCTCGCTGTGTCTCTCTGTCAAATAAATAAATAAAATCTTAAAAAAAGAAATAATTTCCTCAGGTTCTAGGAGACAAATATTCATTCTAACATAACATGGTCTTGAAAATTTGAGGCAAAAGTTCATTTTTAATAGCTGTTCCAAGGGGGAGAGTAACCAGGCTGTGCTTGTGAAGCTTAACCAGATCAACGCGTCCCTACCCAAGCGGAGGCTAGACTAAGGCCCTCGGAATGAGGGTGATGAAAAACAGACCCAGCGTGTAGGAAATTTACATCTCAAGACTTGCTGTGTGCCCCGAGAAACCAATGTTTCTCATTCCAGATTGGGAAATCTCTGTGGTTGCTTTCTTTCGAGAACCTCAGCACCCACCCGGTCCAGGTTAGCATTCACACACGACCATTCTTCGAGAAGGTCATTCACAATCTAGTTTCTGTGTTACAAATTCAGAACTGCAGCCGATCCTCTACCTGCCAAGATACTATTCAGGAAACGGTAAAGGAACTTTTTAAAAGCTATAAACCTACAACATCGAAACGTCCAGGGAGAGGACCCACTGGCAGAAGAGATTTCAACTAACTTCTGGGACAGAGAGAGCAGAGTGCCAACTCCTCCTTCTGGAAGGCAAACTCTGCGGGCGCAGGGCCCTGGGGTGCCCATCACGGCCGTGTCTGCAGAGCCCGGCACAGTGCCTGACACAGCATAGACTGTGAATGTCTGTGCCCTCGGCCTAACAAAACCACTGAGCGGGCAGCTGAGCCGGGAGACCTGGTACCGCCCTTACAGCAAAGTCGGTTCACACCCAGCCAGACGAAAGCAGAGCCTCGCTACACACGAGGCCCGCCCCACACACGGAGCTCCCATTTAACCTACTGTCCACTGCGTCTTTCTTACACCCACAGAGATGGCAGAACCTACAGGCCAAATGAGAACCAGCAAGGCAGGGAACAGAAAACCCACCCTGGAGCAGAACAAAAGAAAACTTCAGAAGAACAGAACACTCTGGAAAAGGGACAGTTAAACAATACACTCCTGGAAATTAAGCCTATTTTTGTCCCTCAGCCTCCCCCTATCAAAAAGGGGTTAAAAGATAAAGGTGAGGCACCTGCAGAATAAAGAGCAAAAAAGACCTGAAGACAGAAGCAGAAATGGACTCACTCAGGAAAACAGCCATTGTAAAAACTCAGAAGTTGGAGGATTCAAGATGATCCTAAAGCCTCCATGAGCAGGAAGAGAAAGGAGGCGGCGGTGTAACAGCAGACTGGGAGACAGAGGAGGGGCTTTCGAGGGTCTAAATAAAAATGACTTTGGCCCTAGAATTAATTCGCAGTCACTGTGGAGGACAAAACAGAATCATTGCAGGCACAGGAGGACTCAAAGTTTAGCTCGTTCAGGAGGAGGAAGATGCGCGCATAAGGACGGGGAAGGAGCAGCCTCGGGAGCCGGAGGAGAACACACACGCTCTTGCACGTGGACAGGAAGCCGCCCGGCCACCCGCAAGCAGCTCATCCTAGAGAAGGAATGGGAAGACAACGGAGAAGTATTTATAATATGCGGAGGCACCCCGGGGCCTTCTCTCAACATAATAAAGAGGATCACTGGGAACACAGCAACAACTGAAGGGCATCATGAGCCGGCCACAGCCGGCAGCGTTCGGGGGAGGCGAGAGAGCAGAGTGCACTGGTCAGTGCTGGGAACGGCTCCCGAGAGAGCTCCAGGCTGAGCAGCAAGTGCATCCTGTGGGTGCTGTGCACGCTTGTCAACTTCTAGAGTCAACCTGCAGACGCAGCATGAAGGCTACTCTCAATCATGCCTTACCGATGGTGAAGGCCAGAACCAGGGAACAAACAGAAAGGCGGGGGGTGGAGGGTGTCCCCACGGCACCTGCTTACAAAAGCAGGGACAGAGGTAAAAGATCAACGAACAGGAAAACGAAGTTGTAAACATGTGTATGGAAGTTCCGAAAGTGAAAACAAAGGAACCAAAAACTGATAAACCATCA
Source organism: Neomonachus schauinslandi (assembly GCF_002201575.2). Lineage (NCBI taxonomy): Eukaryota > Metazoa > Chordata > Mammalia > Carnivora > Phocidae > Neomonachus > Neomonachus schauinslandi. The sequence continues at coordinate 56,498,219 of NC_058417.1, forward strand.
AAAATCGACAGTGAGAGTGTGAAGAGGAGAATGATGTGACGTGGAAGAGGTCAAGAGACCATCTCCGACTTGATAAAATCATCAGTGGGATGAGAATATGAATATGCACTTGGCAGCATCTACCAGAAGATAAAAGCCAGAAAAAGTTAATTACCAGCGGTTGCTTCTGGGGAATGGGTCTGGGAATAGAGAGATGGGTCCTTTGAACACTTGCTTTAAAAAAAATACACGAAGGTACTACTGCAATTTTTAAAAAAGATTTTATTTATTTATCTGAAAGACAGAGAGTGCGCACAAGAGAGCCTGAGGTGGGGCCGGGCAGAGGGAGAGGGAGAAGCAGGGAGCCCAGGACGCCAGGATCAGGACCTGAGCCATCTAGGTGCCAGCAATGCACTTCTAAAATGAAAAATAAAAATGTTCATCTATGGTTCCTAGAAAAGACAGGCCTTCTACGTCCTGGTGGTCAGGAGGAGGCAGCGGCTTGCTAATTTGCAGAGAGAATAAACAAGACGTGTATTCACAAAGGCTTCGATGCGGCCTCCTGACATTAACCACAGCATCTCTAAACCCCCGCTGCATTCCACCCTTAGCCACCTTAAATCACGGCGCTGCTTGCCTTAGGGTTCAGCAAACCATCTGAGAACTTCTTTTAAAGAAGGGCAGGTTTCCATCTCATCTTTCTAGAGTTCTTCCCTGAGACCAGGAAAAATCCAGCACCCTAACACACATACCTCCCGTGCTTAAACTCACGGAGGTAAGGTCACCTCGTCACTTCAAGCCCTCACTCGCACTGCCCAGGAGGAAAGTAAATGCCATGGAGAAAATGCTTCACTTCACCTAACAGCAGAAAGAATCAAAACCGTGGCTGGAGAGGGAGAGGGGTGAGCGACCCCCAGGATCCCAGGATCGGGCAGGCCGCGGCCAGGGCAGGAAGGGAAGGCACAGCTGCGCGCACCCCCCACTCCCCACGTGCCTGGAAAGCAGCCTGGGCTCCAGGAAGGGCACGTACCAGTGCCGTGGCTTTCGCTCGAAGCCATGAGGGCTAAACTGGAGAAGCTCGGCTGATGGGCCAGATGGCAGAGAAACAAACAACTCCCCCCCTCCCCCGGCTGCCACGCGCTGCAGCCACGCTTCTGTGCCAGGAAGCCGCCTAGGCCCCCTTCTCCCGAAAAGAATGGCAACCAGGGAGGCAGCAGCCCAAGCACAAAAGATGGGGAGCAGAGCGCCTGGGGGTCTAGAGGCCTCGGGAATTCTCTCCTGCAAAGGTTAATTTACAAGGTGTCCCCCTTCCAGCAAGGGGGCCAGTCCAGTCCCTCCCCAGTCCCTTGCAGGGGTTCCAGTTCAAGGGAGGGGATTAGAGTGCGGACAAGGGACCATTGTGCTCAGCTGTGAATAGAAAAGCCACACAAGGGAAGCTTCCATTTCTTTCTTTCTTTAAATGTTGCTCTGCAGATTTTACCAGTCGGCAGAAGCCCAGAGCTGAAATGTGCTCCATCCAGCACATACAAAGGAGGACTGTCTTAAAGGGACAGCTCCCATAAACAAGCACATGGCGGCAATTGCGCTCCGCTCAGCTGCTCCCCCTTCGGCCGCTCCCCCCCCACTCAGCAGCCAGGAGCAGGTGCCCAGCGATCGGCCATGAAGTTCAATCGAAAAAGCAGTTCTTCTGAGAGCAGTTTCTGCTCAGCAGGAACGCAGGCAGCCGCCTGCCAAAATGGACCACTCAGTCCTACATCCCCGGGAGTGTTAAAGATGTGCTTTAGGACCGAGACACCACTCTCAGAGGTCATCCAGCAATACCAGGTCCCTCTGCCTAGCTCTAAAACACACCACTTGCCTTGTTTTTCCAACCATAATCATCAACCGTCGCCCTTCTTATATATAGCCCCTGCCTTTGAGTGGATAAGAGGGGTCCAAATTTAAACCAGCACAGCATGGAAATGTTTTAAGAATTGAGGCCAAGAATCTAGAAAGGTCCTTCCTTTCCCCCACGCCTGGAGAAGGTAAACAGGAGAGAACACCCTAGTCCAAGTTCCCACCCGGGCCAGGGAGGGCATCAGTGTCCAGACACTCTCCCAGCTCTCTGGAGCACGGGTATAAGAGGTACCCCCTTGAATAAGCAAGTCCAAACCCTTTACAGATGTGTACGTTTTATGAAACTGAAAACACACAGCCTCAGACACCGAACTGTAAGCCCCAGCTAAAACAGGAGCAGCAGTGGCAAAGTAAAGTACCATGCTTTCTTATACCCTCTCTAGAAACTGCTACCAGCTCTAGAGAGAACACAGCTATTTACAAACAGCTTTCGGTCTCAAGAGTGCAAATCTGGGAAACTGTTCATGGGGGTGAAGTCCAGAGACTTAAAGGTCAAAGGGCCTGCATTTACCAACCTCGTACTTGTGCAGATCCTACCAGTTAGATGCCTCATGCTGCCCCACCCTATGGGGGTGAGTCATCTGGTCTCCCATGAAATCCCAGTGACTTACAATGTGAAAGATTCAAGAGACTAGAAAGAACTCAGGTGTTGGAGACCAACATTTAGCAAACTTCCACAAAACTCTCCATTCCCAGCTGACGTTGGTATACCTGGGGGATAAGAACGCAACCAACATCCACAGCATCTCTCAGGTAAGGGGAAACAATGGGATATGGAAAACAAACAGCTGTAATGACTAAGGAATTGCAATGAAAGCCTCAATTCAGAGACGGGCCTCAGGACAGCAGCATGACCAGAGGGCAAGGGAGGGAAACCAAGAGCACACAGATAGGACCAAAGCCCGAAACTTGGTGGCGCCCATGAACCAACAGTGCCTGTGATCACGTCAGACCTTTACAGAAAGTCTGCCAACTTTAGAAAACCAACGACTTTTCCTTCCTCCTAAAGTCAAGACCATGGCAATCCTTTCTAAAACTGAATACAGTATTATTCCACCTCGAGAAGGAAAGAAAGCCTGACTCCTGCTGCAACACGGATGAAGCTTGAGGACAGCATGCTCAGTGAAATCAGCCAGTCATAAAAGGCCACATGCTGTAGGGTTCCACTTCTGTGAGGTCCCCAGAGCAGCCAAATCCAGAGACACAGAGTAGGATGGAGGCTGCCAGGGGTTGGGGGCAGGGAGCTGGGGAGGTGGTGCTGACTGGGGACGGAGTTTCCGTTTTACAAGATGGAAACTTCTGAAGACTGGTTGCACAACACTGAATATCCACAACGCTACTGAACCGTATGCTTAAAATGATAAATTTTATTTTGTGTGTACTTTACCATAACTAAAAATAAACTAAATCTACAAAAAGTTAATAGCAGTATCTTGACTTCCTGATTTCTGCTTACTGTACTCGTCTCCCCTGACACTTATAAAGTATCTCACCACCAATTTATGGCCTAGGAGATTTTATTTTTCAAAAGATTTATTTATTTATTTATTTATTTTTTAGAGAGAAGTGGGGAGAGAGTGGAAGGAGCAGCAGAGGGAGGGACAGTCTCAACCAGACTCTGAGCTGAGTGCAGGGCTCGATCTCATGACCCTGAGATCACGACCTGAGCCGAAACCAAGAGTCAGACGCTCAACCGACTGAGCCACCCAGGCTGCCCCGCCTAGATTTTAAAGGAATTTGCGTACACTCCGTGGACGAGAAAAAGTGAAATGCTAGTGAAATTAGCTCCCATAACTGATATGTGAAATTAGCTCCCATAACTCCCATAATGTGGCTCCCATAACTGATATTCAACACAGAGAGGCCAGAGGCTCCTTCTAGCAAACTGCCAATGTGAAAATTTACTCTTCCAGTTTAAATTCTTTCCACACAAAAGCCACCCAGTCTCCTACTCAAGAGGAAGGACAGGTACATTAATGACTTTATTACCATTTTCTGCATCTTTAAGAAAAATTCTGTTCTCACCTCAGTCTTGGAGCCGGCTCATCTAACCACTGCCTGAATGACTCAAGCCTCCTTAGTCCAGAGGAGAAGCTACCTGGGGTTGGGGGCGGGAGGGGGGGACAACCTGCTGGGGGCTTTCCTCGCCTAGGTAGTTCTGGGGTCTCGGGCCAACTACCACCTCACCCTGCCCCTAATGGAATGGGCCTGTCAACATCACGGCCCTTCTCAAATGAGAGAACACCTATGAAACAGCCCCACAGATGCCCAGCCGGCTCAGTCGGTGGGGCCACGCGACTCGTGATCTCAGGATTGTGAGTTTGAGCCCTACGCTGGGTATAGAGATTACTTAAAAATAAAAGCTTTATTAAACAAAAACCCCCATGGGGCGCCCGGGTGGCTCAGTCGTTGAGCGTCTGCCTTCGGCTCAAGTCATGATCTCAGGTCCTGGGATCCATCCCCGCATCCGGCTCCTGCTCCGCGGGAAGCCTGATTCTCCCTCTCCCACTCCCCCTGCTTGTGTTCCCTCTCTCGCTGTGTCTCTCTCTGTCAAAAAAAAAAAAAAAATCTTAAAAAAAAAAAAAAAAAAAAAACCCAAACAGCCCCATAAACTGTTTTAGAAAAAACAAGGTATTCTATCATCTTACCTTACACACAGAAGGGAAATGACACATTTTATCTAATAAATCCTAAAACTCCAGCAGTAACCAGCCAATCAAAGGGAAATGAGGTCATATTTAAAGGTAGTAAAAGGAACAAAGTCATAATACTCTATCCTAAAAGTCTGGTTTAGAAAAACAAAATTAACATCTGCTTTCAATTAAAGGTAAAAACTAGAAAACAATCGTTTAAAAACCCTCTCCACCTTTTCTAAAGCCTGGCAGTGGTAAGATCTGATCCAGCTGGAGTTTTGCAGCAGGATTCTTCCTGGCATTCAGACTTCCAATCTCTGTCTGCAAGCTGTTTTTGAAAGGATCACAGGAACGGAAAGCAGAGCTGGAAGCAGCTCCACAGGGGAGAACCATTTTCTCGCCTGGCCTCCTTGAGACGGAGGCAGAGTGCTCAGCTCTCGGGGAAAGCCTGGGAATTCCCTACCCACCAGACAGACCAAGTCATCTGTGCTTGCCCCCCTTTCTCCTGAGGGAAGGGACTCCAGACCCCCCAGCCCCTCCCGCTGCGCAGCTGTGCGGCCACACCCCTTTCAGTCCAGGACAGGGGCTTGGTGGGGACATAAGTCAGTTCTCTCTCACTTCACCTGTTCCTAAAACCTATTTGTTTGCCAGCTCTTCGTAAAACCCTTCATTTTTTGGCACACTAAACCATTCTCGGTCCGTCTAATCACGGGAACGGGCCCCTACGATCAAATGAAATGTGCAATTCCAACTCCTTTTCTGGGTGTATTGCGGGAAGGAGGGCTACCCAAACCCAGGGATGGCTCCAAAGTACTCAGAGTCAAACAGAAACTCATGGGGTGGATCCAGAGGGGAGAGGATCGCCCTGAGTCTGTCTCTCTGCTTCCTGCTGTCCTATTTCTCACCTCACTGAAGCAGGGCCACCAAAATTGGTGATCGGCTTGTTCCTGAACCTCAGGCCTAGAAGAAACCACACTGCATATTTGAACATCTACCTCCAAGGAGCCAGTGGAAAAGCCCTAGGAGGAGAGAGCAGAACTCAAAACCACAAGGCAGTCATGCAGACAGCCAGCGGCTGCGTGCACCCGCTCGGCGGCGCGCACCGCGGGACAGGCTGGCAGCAAAGCATAATAGAGCGGGGTCCGCGTACTCTGCAGGATGCTCTCCACGCGCCATCCACCCGGCCTCTTACCCAAGGCGAGTCCCCTCTCCTGCAGCCCCAGCGTCCCGGCAGCCCCCGTCAAAGCCTGGGAAGCTGGCAGCTCTCCGCTTCAGAGGCCATGGTGGGCTGGCACCGCGACCACACCGTCCCAGGCTCCCGGGTGCCCCCACTGCCCCAGGTGGACGGAGGGACGGAGCAAGCACAGCATGTGTGCCCGCACAGCCAGGGCAGAGGAGGCAGCGAGGAAACGAAAGCCAAGTGGAAACTGAGGGCGGAGAGGGCGCCGAGGCTGGCGGGGACAGAGATGGCCGCGGAGCTGCCGCCCGGCTGACACTTGGCTGTGCCGCTCAGCTCAGCTCCTCGCAGGCGTATTTCCATGAATGCAATCACAGCCGGCCCCTCCTACTACCCCCCACGCGGCCTCCCAGGGGAGGGGTGCACCGGCGCTCGCAGACTGCACTTGCTTTTTTCCACCCCGGGAAGCAGACGGCGGATGGCGGCTGTACGGGGAGGGTGGTAACCCTTCCTTTAGGTGCCCTCTCAGTACTGAGTGGATAAGCCCCGGGGCCGGCCCACGGGGGGAGGCTGTTCCACCACGCTGGGCACTTGGCCACCCCCTCCTCTTGCTCTGCACCCCAGGAGCAGGCGGTGACGCTGAGCAGGCTGCCCCTCCCCCCCCCCCCCCCCCCGTGCTCTGGGGCCCCGCATCTCCACACAGGTGTGCTCCGGCCTTTCTAGCAGAGGGCTGGCCTCCCACTCGGTCACCGGAGGCGGCAACATCACATTCCAGTACGTTCTGGTTAGGAGGAGCTCGGCGGGCTGATCTCGGGACAATACCATAAGGTGGCCGGTGACAAGAAACCTCACTGCAGCCCCAGAGCAGCGACTCCCAGCTCAGAGGGCGGGGGGACAAGTCAAGGGCACCGTTAGACACACAGACTTGGCCCCCCAGACCCCAGGACGTGGGTTCCATGTTAGATCGGAACATGCGGCTGCCTCTGACGAGTAAGGGAGGAGACATAAGGTTCTAAAAGCAAGTGCCGAACAGGCACGGAGGAAAAAGAAGAGAAACCATGACACCAGATCAGGGCTCTCTGACCCCAGCACGGCTGACCTTCTGGTGGGTCACTCTCTGTCACAGGGGCGTCCTGGGCAAAGCAGGATGTTGAGCTGAGCGCCCCCACCACCTCACCTCCAGATGTGACAACCAAAAGTGTCTCCAGACACTGCCAAATGTCCCCTGGAAGGCAAAACTGCCTTGCTTAAAAACCACTGCTCCAGATAAACAACAAAGGAGAAAACAAACATCCCCACACCCTCCCCTGACTTCCAGTCTTCAGTCCCGAGGAAGTTGCTGAGAGGTGGCACCCCTGCAAGGCCTGGCCCCAGCCCACCCCTCGCTACACTAACGTGGGCTCCATGCCCTGGGGATTCCTCGTCACAGGACGGGGTCACCAGACCTGACCCAAATATCCCAACCCTGTGGCCCCAGCCAACGTCTTTGAAGAAACAGCCCTAATGTGAACAATTTTATTTTTGTGTCAAAGGGGCAGTTCTCATCTGTAAGAATCATACCAAGTCTATGAGAAAGTAAACTTTAAATTTATGAACTTTTTGTTTTAGGCTGCAAAAGGAAACCAGCTTTCAACAGAGCTGTAGACTGCGAGTCCCCACCTGACACACTCCCGCCATCTGGTAAGCCACCCCACTCCCGCCCGCCCGCCGGGGGAGGGTCCCCCTGGCGCCACCAGAGTTCTCACTCCCAGCCTCTCTTCACTTCCTTCTTGTGTTTAGGGGCTCATCCTCACCATCCCTCAAGAGCCACCGCTCACAGGAAGACTCCGGGGCCACGGTGGCCAGGCTCCCCTCCCAGCTTACACGAGCTGACCATCACCTAAACACCTCAATCCGCGCTGCCTCTCTGTGTCTGCTCGTGCGGTTTACCATCTGGCGATGCGCTGTCCTACCAGCGGTCTCATCTGTCCCGCAATATCTCCTACTCTAAGTGTATAACCAGGGCTGTTCTGAGGCAACATTACCGGGTTTTACACAAATACACAGCAGGCCTGTACAGATCCCAGCAGGTGACTGCAGACCTCTCACCTCCTGCGCCAGACTCGGTCAGAATGCACCAGGCTCACTGAGCCTCACGTGACCACACCCGCACCTACTGAGCGATCAGAGGATCTACAGCTGGGCTTTACCTCAGTGTGGGAACCGGGGCAAAGGTTCAGCTTGAATCCGGGCCGCAGGCGGCTGGGAGCAAAGCCCACGAGAGTCAATTCTCAGCTCAGACAATACGACCCAAGACGTGAGCAGACAAGAAGTGAGAGGAAAAAGCTACCAGCAGGAAGTCTGCACTGTGGCCCTCCTCGTGTATAAAGAAGACAGATGCGGGGCGCCTGGGTGGCTAGACGTTAAGCGTCTGCCTTCGGCTCAGGTCATGATCCCGGGGTCCTGAGATCGAGCCCCGCATCGGGCTCCCTGCTCGGTGGGAAGCCTGCTTCTGCCTCTCCCACTCCCCCTGCTTGTGTTCCCTCTCTCGCTGTGTCTCTCTCTGTCAAATAAATAAATAAAATCTTTAAAAAAAAAAAAAAAAAGAAGACAGATGCTAAAATAAATAGCCCCATAATCAAGCTCATGAAATCACGGTGATCAAACACAAAGACCGTTCGCAGGCTAGCAGTCATGTCAGGAAATCCACCGAGAGAGAATAAAAGTTTTTAAAAATGGTTTTCTCAGACTGTTGTAAATTCAACAATCTTAAAAAAAAAAAAAAAGGTGTACCACCCATACACGAGGCACCCTATTAGTTACTGCAGAAGATACAGAGATGGTAAGACAGTTTCAGCCCCCAGAGAGCTTACATGCTACTATTCCCTTCGAAGGAAAAAGCACCAGGCAGGTCCATGAGAGGACACTGGCATCAGGCGCTGGCCACGTTCCAGAGGGCTCCACACAGGAGCTGAGGCTGGAGCCTGCTCTGAAGGTTGGAGCCAGCAAGGAGAGGGCACTCCAGGCTGGGGAGAGTGACAGTCACACGGGGGAAGGGGGAGAACACTCTGGAAAGGTGGGGAGAAGCTGGAGCCACACTGTGTCCTCTGACTCTGACACGAAGACCTCTGGATTCTGCCGCTCCCAGTGGCTCCCAGCTCCAACCAGCATGCTGGCGTGACAGCGCCCCTGCACAGAGCTCACGTCCTGCCCTGCTCCCTCCTGTGAGGCCTCAGGCACACGGAGCCAGCCCCGGGGACCCTCCACCAAGCGTGCAGGGGGAGTCTGCAGCACTCCCTCTGTTTGATCCGTAACTTCTGAGGTGGAGATAAATTCAGATCTTTGAATTCATCAAGGGCGCAAGGGTGCTAATCCTCGGCATGAGGCACTGCCAGCCCCAGCGGACCTGGGCAAAGGCCCCACGCACCAGCACCCACAACGGGCAGAGAGCCTGGTTCTCAATCTCCCCTTCTTGTCACACTGGCAACTGAGGCCCAGACCTCTAACAGTTGTACTCTATTCCTGACACTTAAACGTGCTTTATTTTTCTTTAGTAAAAGTTAGAAGCATAAATACTTCTTGCAAGAGGCAAAGACTGACATCTGTTCCCATGGAGAAGGGCCTGGAGATCTCTTGAGAGAGCAGTAGTTTCGCCTCTAACCCCAAAGTAGAAAAACCTGGCTCCCAGAACCAGACACTGACCCTTACCAGAGCTGCCCAGGGTCCAGAGAAGGTTTTCTGCAGTCTGAGAGACGCTGAGGAGGGCCTGGAGGCACCGGCCTGGGCGCCCACCTTCTGCATCCCGTCCGGTCGTGGCGGCCGCTCACGGGCAGGGCGAAGCTGGGGCAGGCACAGAGGGCCCAGCCGCGGGGACGGGGGCACCCTCCCAGTGCCAGCGCAGGCCCAGGGCTGTACGCATTCTGTTCAGAGAGGCTGCTCTCGGGGTCCTCCACCTCCTGCCCTTGCAGAGGGCACGGCTGAGCGGGGAGCAGGGCTGCAGGGAGGACAGCAATGAGGCGGCAGCAGGGGGTGGACAAAGCTCAGTGCCACGTTCTCTGCCTTTCAAGACTCCGGGTGGCACTTCTCCCTCTCCAAAATGAGCTCGGGAGGCAATGTGATCCATAAGGGAGTGGTGGGTTTGGCTGTGACTTCCTGACACCAGGAAGGTCTCTGGTGGCCTTCCTCCAATACAAACAGATCCTCACCTCTTGGCTGTCATCCTGGAGGGTATGTTGTGATTGGTTTCTCTGGACAAATTCCCTTCTACCCCCAAACCCCCAGAGCCAGCATGAGCCCTGCCAGCCTCTCACACGGGCAGGACAGAGTCACCAGGAAAACAAAGGGAGACGTAAGCAGAGGGGGGAAGACCCCAGCAGGAGAGGTCTCCCCTCGGTATGTACGTCACAGGTCCTAAAAATAATACTTACATCACCAACAAGATTTTTACAGAAATGATACAAATGAAGTAATAATAAAGTTCTTATGAAAAAGTTTATATATGGATAGTACAGAAAAGTATGAAGGAGAAAAAAGCTGATGTGAGGGAGTCACTCCTGGAGACTGATGCGCGAGGCTCGGTGACAGGAGACAGCACGAGGGACGCTCGAGAGATGCTGACCCACCTGGCGGCCCTTCAGGTCACACGGTCTCAGGAAGAAAAGACACACAAATATAAAGAAAAGTGGGATTTTCAGCCCATGGTGGCGGGGCAATAAGCCAGCAAGCCACTTGGGGTAAGACTAAGCTGAATGCCTACCTTATTCATATCAACACAAATTCTAGGTGAATCACAGATTTTAATGTAGAGAAAGAAACCATCACAATTCTAGGGGCTCCTGGGTGGCTCAGTCAGTTAAGGGTCTGCCTTCAGCTCAGGTCATGATCCCAGGGTCCTGGGATTGAGCCCCACATCGGGCTCCCTGCTCAGCGGGGAATCTGCTTCTCCCTCTGCTTCTCCCCGCTTATGTTCTCTGTTGTTATCTCTCTCTGTCCCTGTCTCCCTCTCAAATAAATAAATAAAATCTTAAAAAAAAAAAAACGATCAAAATTCTAGAATAAAGCACGATGACTATGGTCATGGTCTTGGAGAGTGTGTTTCCTGCATTAAAATGAAAAGCTTCTGAGTAGAAAATGAAGCCCGGCCGACTCAAGGTAAACAGCCAGGACAGCAAATATGCAAAGCATGTGCCAAGGGTTAGCTTCTTCAATTCACAGGGAGAGCAGCGTGAAGCCCAGTAAGACAAAGACCAGCACCACCGGCAAAGGACACAAAAGCAGATACGAGAGAAAAACACACGTGGCTACACATGGAAAGATGTTTGAACTCTCTAAAAACAAAAAATTCAAAATGTGCCAATTAGAACACGAAGACCATACTGCTCTCCATCAGTCGGGCAGAAATTAAATGTCTGATGACACGGGGGACCCTGACGAGGGCGTGGGGGCACATGGGCGGCCAGGGGCGTGTAACCTGGCACCACATTTCTGCCATACCAAAGCTCAAAAGCCACGTACCTTTCCATTCAGCACTTCCATTTAAGAACTGACCCAACCGACATCCTCCGGAAATTGCAAAAGTTAAAAACTACTTAAACACTATGTGGTCACGAGAAAGAGGGAGCTGATCTGTGAGTGATTGTCTAGAAAATTCTCTAAGACATACTCAGCGCGACAGGCAACCACGGAACAGCAGGTGCACGCACACACCGACGCCGGGAGGGACGTACCTGAGGCTGGGCGCAGACCCTCCTCAGAGACGAGGGGTGCGGACGCCTCACGGTCTACCTCTCTGAATATCAGGATCCACAACTAAGGCGACGCTTTTTTGTTTGTTTGTTTGTTTTTAAGGTTTTACTTATTTATTTGTCAGAATGAGAAAGAGAGAGAGCACGAGCAGGGGGAGGAGCGGCAGGGAGAGGGAAAAGCAGGCTCCCCGCTGAGCAAACAGCCTGACGAGATGCGGGCCTCGATCCCAGGACCCCAACATCATTACCTGGGCCCAAGGCAGACACTTAACGACTGAGCCGCCCAGGGGCGCCTAAGGCACCGCTTTACACTGACGTTTCTATTCATAGAAAATACGGACATGCCATCAGTCATTTACCCCCAAATATTTGCTAAGATTGATGCCTAAATATTTCTTTTGTGGAAAAAGCACACTTGGATTCTGCTCGAATGCCTTCTTAGCGCCCGCTGTACCTACGCCGTTCTGTCGCGGTCTCATATGTGGGACTCCATCTGAAATCTATGCGTCGGTGTCCTGAACTCTTTTTTTTTTTTTTTTTAATTTTTTTTATTCTTATGTTAATCCGCATACATTACATCATTAGTTTTAGATGTAGTGCTTCATGATTCATAGTTTGTGCATAACACCCAGTGCTCCATGCAGAACGTGCCCTCCTCAATACCCACCACCGGGCTAACCCATCCTCCCACCCCCCTCCCCTCTAGAACCCTCAGTTTGTTTTTCAGAGTCCATCGTCTCTCATGGTTCGTCTCCCCCTCCAATTTCCCCCCTTCATTCTTCCCCTCCTGCTACCTTCTTCTTTTTTTTTTTCTTAACATATATTGCATTATTTGTTTCAGAGGTACAGATCTGAGATTCAGCAGTCTTGCACAATTCACAGCGCTTACCAGAGCACATGGTGTCCTGAACTCTTAACAGAAAATACAAAAAGAAAAGAGACTTCAGACACCAGAAAGAAGAGATGCAGAAAAGCCACTGACTAGGAGAAGAAATTTACCGGCTCCTTCTCGAGTCAGAAGCTGAGCTTTCGTGACTGCGCTGTGCAGTGAGGAAGAGGTTCTTTTCTTAAGGAAGGGGAGCGTACTGGGGTGAGTGGTGAGCCCCGGCAGAGCTGACCCACCTGTCTCCGCTCCCCCCGGCGTGTCACCCGCACCACGGGGCCAGGCACGGCACACCCTCGGGAGACGCACGCGGGAGGTCACGACACCGCCATGCCCTAGCAGTGCTCTTGAACGTGAGCTCCCGGCTGGGTCTGACATCCCTCCGGGAGCCGCGGTGACACCGCATGGTGGCAGAGCTGACTGGGCCAGCCCCGGTCACTGCCGAGGCTGTCCGAGTGCGAGACCACACTGCGTTCAGGGACCGCCCCAGCTGCAGCTCCTCAGAGGGCAACCAGGGGCGCCAGCGCAGCTGCAAGAGTCTGTTTCTGACCAGGAAATCTCAGCCAAGTGGACGACAAGCAGGAGAGGAGCAGAGGGGAGAACGATGCGAATCTTGTCACACTGCCTTTGGAGCGAGGGAAGAGTGAGAACCTGAAGGTCTAGCCCTCCATTCTTCAACCAGAAGCAAACTGCATGCAGGTTCCACAGCCCCCACCACATACTTCAGTGAACCTTCCAGAACCACAGAGAAGGTTGTTGACACCTGGAATGTCCTCACCTCCACTGACCACTCTGTACGCTGATGAGGGCCCTTAAGGCCCAGCGCTGGGCCTGCCAAGACCCCCAGTACCTGCCTTTTCTTTCTACCAGTGCTGGCTCCTGAGCCTAGCCCATCTGCTGCCTCTGTCACAAGCCCACCCATCTGCTGGACTCGGGGCCCTGTGCTTTCGTACTCGGGGGCACTCGGAGGCTGCGGAAAGGCTCAGGCAGCAGTACGGTTCCGCTTTCTCAGAGGAGCAGAACCCAAGCCACGTTTCTGCTCGCCTCTGTAAAAAAGGGAAGGGCAGTTCTGATCCCCTTACAATGACACTGTGAGCGTTCATGTCTGGTGTGCTCACAGGAGGGCCGATGAAATTCAGACCAGAGCGAGTCCCCTTCAACACCTGTCACAGCAGATGGTGAGGCAGGTCTGCGGGGAAGCGCTCCTGCTTCAAGATAAAGATGCAACCATTCTGACTCTGCAAAATACAAACTCAACCCACAACGAAGGGAGCGAGAACTATCTGTGGGAATATTAATTTCTAGTTATGGCACTTTAGCTTTCCCCCTTCCTGCGCGCCTCCCGCTAAGCGGTCTGTCCAACGCAAGGCTGGTACAATCACGGGAATGCGTTACGAGGATGGGGTCAGGCGGTAAGTCAACGGCAGGGGTAGTATTTTAGTGGTCACCTGAGAATACGGTATCCTGATGGAGAGGCACTCTACTTAATTCTATCCCACACATCTTCCTATAAATAATAGGATTTTGGGGCGCCTGGGTGGCTCAGCCGTTAAGCGTCTGCCTTCGGCTCAGGTCATGATCCCAGGGTCCTGGGATCCATCCCCGCATCCGGCTCCTGCTCGGCGGGAAGCCTGCTTCTCCCTCTCCCACCCCCCACCCCCCCCCCGCTTGTGTTCCCTCTCTCGCTGTGTCTCTCTGTCAAATAAATAAATACAATCTTTAAAAATAATAATAATAATAAATAAATACTAGGATTTTACACTCACATAGAATCTCACAGCTTAAAATGTTTCTTTTTTGTTTGTTTTAATTTGGACTCAACAACAAAGTCCAGCTATAAACTTTGCATATTTCCTGACAATGAACAAGGCACTGTTACCTCCAGTTTTATAGACGAGGTAGGACTTACTGAGTAGACAACACTCTACTAACAGACAGAGCCCAATTCAAACTCACTGTCTGAGTCCTCAGCTCTTTATTTTCTCTTACTGGAATAATCAAATTCACTTCAGCTCACCATTTACTGAGGACTGTGCTCGGAGCTCAGATTTAAATAGGTCCAGCCCCTGTCCTGCACAGAACACCAAGGCCAGAGGGGGAGGTGCACGGGCCTGGGGCTACAGGACCTGCAGCCACTGGGGCCATGCACACGCGGGACTCAGAGGACGCCCGGGGACACCAAGGGGCTCAGATAGGTCAAGCCTCTGAGCCAAGACTCGGAAGGACACATGGATTCTCCAAGTGGAGAGGCACAGACCAATGTGGACACACACACCAGGCAAAGCAAGGAGGCCGAGAAGCGGGTGGGTGCCTGGGGCCAGGGCCCAGGACACGTCAGGACTGGGCCGGCACCGGAAGAGAGCCCAGCATCAGCCTGCGAGGGCCTTGTGTTCCACCTGCCAGGGAGCCTGGGTTCCAGCCCAAAGGAAAGGCTCAAGGCTGAATCAAGGGGGACTAAGCATTGAAGAAATCAGATTAGTGCAGCAGGAAAACATCTCACTTCTTTAGAGACATTTTCAAAACCCCCACTTACCCTTTCCTAGGTGTGCTCTTCGGGTCCTACGGACCTAGGAAGGGCGGCTCTGTGAGGAATGTAAAGCTGACGCTCACCTCTCTGCCCTGGGATCTTGGGGACCTGCCAGAGCCAAGTCCATTTGCTCCCTGGACTTTTACGCCTGCCCGAGTGCCATTTCTGCATCTCGTTGTGATCCCTACGGGACCTGTTTTCACGGCAGTTAAAAGGGCAACAACACTGGCCTCCCGAGTCCCAAAGAGATGCCAGGACAAAGCGCTCCTGGGAGGGGTGAGGGAAATGAGAGCGGCCGGCAGTTCCTGAAGGTGACTCAGTCCAAGCAAAGCTGCCCAGGAATCCTGTCTCTGAGCTCTAAGTCCCCAGCCCCAAAATGGCGCCCCACTCTCGTCGCAGCCAGTGAACGGTGCATGTTGGATGTCAGGGTCTCCAGGACAGCTGGAGGCCGGTGACACAGGACCCCGAGTCAGCCTCTCAAGTGACTCTTCCGTGGGGCCTCCTGGTGGGTCTGAGGCCAGGCTCCCCGGGAAAGACCAGCAGCACGCAAGGGGGAATGCGCGGCACGGTGACCAGCAGTCACAGTCTGCCCAGGCCAGGCTCACACCTACTGTCCTGAATCATCAGTAAAGCGTCCTCTTCCTCTCTCAAAAGTATCCCCTTTCCCACAAGAGGCCTTGCCTACTGTGGACTCACGGGGCAGATACAGCACCTCCCGTGTGGGTGGTTCAGTGCTAACGCAGAACTGCCTCTCTTCACTGCCCCCTCTCCAGTGCACAAGTATTATTATCTGTGCCCCTCTCTCCCCAAGTCTTTCACACGTGCTACGGCTTTCCAAGTCACCCCATGGATATGGTCCAGGATAAGCCGCACTTAGAGGTGAAACTTGAACATGTATTTTATAGTGAACCCGATAAGGAAAAGCATAAAACGGCCCCAAAACTTGTTATAACTTTCCCCAAATCTACCTTGAAATATTGCGTAATATTTATTTCAAACTTACTCATGTCATTCGTTACTAACTACAAAGCAGTATACATTTGGCTGTTCTGTCTTACGGCATCAAAACATTGCCATCTAGTGCGGGCATCACAAAACAGACACACATGCACGCGCAAAACTCCTGTGACTTCCGAGGGTCTGGAAGCCCTGACTCAAGGGGCTCCCACAGCTCTTCTGCAGGGTCCTTAGGGATTTATAAGCCCCCCAGTTTGTCATCCCTGCCCTCAGAGCTGTCTGCCATGTGGGTGTGGAAAGGATGAAGGAAGTTTACAGACACCACAGGGCCCCCCCAGTCTTTACCGACACTGAAAGAGGAAGGTCAGACGAACCCTGCACACTCCCTCCGATTCACGTGACTTCATAAAGACGGGCGCCCAGCGGTGCTGTCAACCTGGGCTCTGGGACGCCTGCGCTTTTCACCGTCACGCTCGGTCTGGGTGCGTGCGACCGCAGAGCTCCGGGCGGACTGGACTTCAAGCCAGGAAACACTCACGCTATCCCCGTAGACTCGGGCTCTGCGGAGAGGCACCCAGGGTGATCTCTACTGAAAAGCTGAGGCTGGGGCCGGGGGCGGGGGGGCGGGGAGGGGGGCACTTCTTTGGTTTAAAAACACACTGAGTTACACACAGGCACACGCAAACCTCAGCTCCCGAGCCCCTGGCGCACTCTCCAGTCATTCTCCTGAAAACACTAAGGAAGAGCCAGAGTCTGGGCGGCTGCTCCTTCCCGACAGGCAATAAAACTGTCATCACAGGAGGTCACACAGCGATCAAGAGCCGCAACCCCCACTCCGGGCGCCCAGGCGGGGGGGACAGGGACTCACCGTCCTCCGCGGCGGTTGTAAGGACCATCTTTCCCGTCACAGCAGGACCCTGGAGGTTGCTGGATGTTGTTCTTCAAAGGAGCACTGGACAAAGTGTCCCTGGGCGGGGGCGGGGGGCGGGTGGGGCCAGGACTACCTGTGGGCCGTCATCTGCCACCAGGACAGCTCAGCGCTCCTTCCTGAACTCCGGAGCCAATGAGCCTCCAGTGGCAGAGGCGTCACAGCCACCACCCAGTTCCTGAAGTCAAGCCCAAGGAGCAGTTAACCGCCTCCTCCCTGGAAGTATCTTGGGCTCCAGTCCCAGGACTCTGCTGGCAGCACCCGCGCTCTTTCCTCAGATTCGACAGAGCAATGGACAGAGCTAGGTGCCGTTTCTCTCCTCACTGTGCGAGCACCTCCTTAGAATAGAATCACGTAAAGTCCCAGCGCTCACAACAAGGTGACAGCACATTTCCCAAGACAATGACTAAGAGATCGCAATCATTATGGTATGCTATGAGGTCACAGGCTAAAAGGAGAAGGCAGATTTTAGAGGGAGGAAAAAAAAGCCGAGGGCATCATTTCCAATATAAGTTCAATTTTATCTCCATTCTATTTTCTACTGTGTCGTACCAAACTATTTGTTTCCGCATACTCTTACTATATTCACGATACATGTTTGTTGTTGAAACCAGATTAACAAGTAATGAGGGAAAAAGCCTTAATCCCATCACATAGGGATAACCACGGATGAAATTTTGGTATATATTATTTATATTCTTCCAGATATTTGTTCTATGTAGTATTATACTCTCATTCTGTCTCCGCCTCACTCTCTGCGGACACACAACATTTACTAATATACCTTATATCTCAATATACCTCATATGTCTTATATGTGATCATATAATAATCATGTTACATAATATATAATAGACACACTTATCTCTCTCAAGATATATTTATATTATCTCAAGATATTAAGTATACAGAGAGAAATACATAGAGAAACAAAAATTGGGTATTTTACATGCTGTTTTATAACCTGCCATTTTTCACTTATGACATTTTTCCATGACTGTAAATGGAGACTTACCACATTTTTTATTACCCACGATACAGACTATTTAACCAATCCCCTACTGTAAGACTTTTACGTGTTTTCAAGTTCTCCTGCCAATCTCAACACCCATGTGCGCACACTCTGGCAAGTCTTGGATCGTCCCCTGAGCAAACGTTCTCAGAGCTACAGCCTCCATGTGTTCATGGGAGGGACTACAGGGTCCCCGCCTCAGTCACTTCTTACAAGTGACAAAACCATGCGTGCCTAGGGCATCACTGCTGTAGGGCACGTTTCCTGGGTGCTCGCTTTGTGCCCATGGCTGACTCACCTAATCCCGAGAGCCCCCTGTGAGGGGTTCTCTTCAGCCCTGATTCGTGGAAGGGGACACTGAGGCCCAGAGGTGTCACACGGCTCACCCGAAGTCCGAAACCTGTTGAACCAAGGAGTCTGGCTGCATGGTCCATGCTCTGGCTGGCTCCCCCGCTGCCCCCTCCCCCCACCGATCCTGGTTGTGAGGGCCCCTCCCACAGCGGGTGTGCAGGAGGCCTGGGCCTGGTGCCAGGGCCAGTCTCTGATGCCAATCCCAGCTTTTAAGAGGTCAGGTCCCTTCTACTTTCCACGTACTGTCTGTCGAGCAGTAGAGCGCCTCTCTGGAACAGATGCCCAAAGGCAGGCCCGCCTGGCCACTGGGCATGGACACTGCCCAGGTCTGTCACCTCCCTGACAGGACCAACTTCATTTCTGCGAGTCTGAGCGGCGAAAAATGGCTTCTCAGTGGTTATAGTCTACACTGACCTGATGACTGGTGGTGTGGATGATTTTTTCAAGAGTTTGTGGTACTTCCTCTTTTATGAACTGCTTATTCATATCCTTTACCCATTTTTCTATTGGTTATCTTTCCTTATTGGTTTGTAGATTACGAATTCTTTGTATTAAATGTTGCAACCCTTTCTCACAACCTGTCACTTGTTTTTATTGGCAGGTGTGATATCTTTGCCTTATGGAAGTTTCTATGTGTTAAAGCAGGTCTGTAATCTCTTCCTCCATTGGCTTCTCTCAGCATTCACCGAGCACACAGTGTTGGGCACCCCACGGAGTGTAGGGGACCGGAGGTGCACCAGAGGACCACAGCACCCGCCCTCAGGACGCTTACACTCTACTGGGAGCTGGGGAGAACTGGGCAGAGAGGAGCAAAATACATGTATGTTGGAAGAGAGATGCTCTGTGGGGCTGGGACGGGGCACGTGGTCAGGGCTGGCTGGCTGCTCCTGGCCGGGGCAGCTGGGGCAGAGCCAAGGGCAGCCGGAGGGGAAGGCAAGGCCGGGGGCTGGGGAGGGTTGGGGAAGGGCTGTTGAGGGCCTTGTTGGCTATTTTAAGGACTGGTCTCCACCATGGCTGAGATGGGGAGCCACCACCAGGGGTTGGAACAAAGTGAAGGACCTGACTCCGGCTGCTGGCTAAGAACAGACTGCAGGGCAGCAAGGCCAGAAGCTGGGAGGGTGCCACCATCTTCCAGGCGAGAGATGATGGCGGCTTACACAGAAAGTGATCCGATTCCTGTTCTATTTACTTCTAAGGCAGAGCCAAGGACTTGCCGACGGATTCCACGCGGGTGTGAAAGAAGTCAAGGACGGCCCGAGCCCTCTGCCCTGGGCAAGTAGAAGAATGCAGATGCGGGGCGCCTGGGTGGCTCAGTCGTTAAGCGTCTGCCTTCGGCTCGGGTCGTGATCCCGGTGTCCTGGGATCGAGCCCCACATCGGGCTCCCTGCTCAGAGGGGAGCCTGCTTCTCCCTCTCCCACTCCCCCTGCTTGTGTTCCCTCTCTCTCTGTGTCTCTCTGTGTCAAATAAATAAATAAAAAATCTAAAAAAAAAAAAAAAAAGAATGCAGATGCCATCCTCCAGGTGGCAGGCCGCCAACAGGGTCCCCACCCCACCCCCCTCCCACCCCCCGGCACAGGGTGCGCCTCAGCCTCCCCACCCATCCTGCTCTGCAGCTCTGGACCTTGAGACTCTCAGCCTGCCCAGCCCCACTCCGCACCGCTGCACTCCCTGCCATGCTGCCCAGTTCACGTCCCAAAAGAGGGATTCTAAACAGCTCACCCAGTATCCCTCATCCCTGTGTGGGGATAGCAGGCCCCCCTCGGCCAGGTGCCTGTCCCAGTTCTGAGAGCTGCTGGGGGCACGGAGGGTACGGAGGGCACGGAGGGCACGGCGGGTGGGGCGCCACGCTGCCTTCTGTGTGATCATCGCTCTTCCAAAGCGAGTGCAACAAGTCACACTGTTAAAAAAGGAAGTAGTGAATGAAGAGCCGTGTCTCCAGTTCCTTAAAATAGAAGTTTAACTACTGAAGCACCAAATTACATGTTTGACTCACTCATAAGGAAAGTGACTTCATAACTTATCATCCAGATCTTGGGACATTTCTCAGATGGCAAGTGGGTGCTACTTATCATCACATCAGCCAACCGGCATAAACCGGGCCTTCCTGGGCAAACGGAAACAAATCACCACCCTCTCAGCAGGCACAGCTGTGGCATCAATCCCAAAGAGAGTGCATAGGATTGCAACCCAGCTCCTTCAATGGAAGCTGTGCCCGAGTTCAAAGGACACTGTGAAGTCCCTGGAAGAACAACGGCATACTACAAAAGTAGGACAGTCACCCAGGCCTCAGAGCCATCGGAGTGATGAGATGGAGGTAGAGGAACTGGCCCAGGCCCCAGGATCAGCATTAAACCAACAAAGTGAAAGACAACACTTTAGAGCTACTCGTATTAAAATCACACATAAGGGCGCTTGGATTGCAGGTGTTTTGACTCAAGACATTTTATATTTTCAATTAATAAAATACCTTAAATAGCCTTAATCCTTTACCGCAGCCTCATCTTCTCCGGTGACAGGTAAGAACGTGCAAACATGTAATGGTTACAAACGATGCTAGGCGAAAACGTACGTGAGTATTCATGTAACATTCCGGGGCAAGTTTTTTTTCTCAGCATGATGCCTACATCATCAGTCATAATCCCAAGGAGACAGAGCACACTCAAAGTGGGAGCCTGGAGAGTTAACTGAGAGTCTGTCTACAAATGCCAGGGAGGAGTCTGGGGACACTCTCAAGCAGTGGCGAAGCTCCCCCAGGTTAGCAAGGAGCTCCCTACTTGTTAGGTATGCAGGAGGAGGGGGCTGGCTGCAGAAGAGTCTGACAGGCCTGGGGACAGGGCTCGGCTAACCCTCAGCTACCTGGCAGGGAGAAAACACCCTGACCTCTTTCTCCTCTGACCCTCCAAGCCCCTGGACAAATCCAGCGGGGGCCAGAGGGCAAGGTAGCCTGCAGACGCAGTCCGCCCAGGGCAGCCTTCAGCACAGCAGGACGGAGAAGGGCAGAGGTGGGAGGGGCACCACACCAAACCACAAGCTGCCAGGAGTCACTCCTTGCGTCTGCAATGGCCCCAACAGCTGCCTCAAAGTCTCAGGCCCTTGTCACACTTTCAAGACCCTCCCTAATGTGACCCTGCTGCCCCTCCAGGTTCTTCTCTTACCCTCATGCCTGGTTTTTCTTCTTTAACCAAAATAACATGCACACATCACATAAAAAACACACAGGACCTATGGCTTAAAACAGAAACCCACAGTTTCCTGCCCAACGGCATCCCCCCACTGTCACATCCTGCTCCACAGAGGTAGCCCTGTTAGCTCTCCGTTCTGCTAATCACCTCCCTGCCTCCGAACAACACACGTACACTTCCTGTTTCCTAGTCTCCAATTCTGGATATCAAACTGCCTGCCGTGCAAGCTGAAGACTCAGCTTTGACCCCTAGCCTCCCCCCAACCCACTGACGCACGCTCAGTATGGTTACACGTAAATTTTGGGTTAAATCAGTATTTACTACTTCCATAAACACTGCTCACAGCTTAGCTATACAACCTGCTGTGATTACAATTACCACAGAATGGCATTAAGTGTCTCTTTTGTTTCTGTTTGCTTAGTTCTACAGACTGAAAGCCAAGCTCGATGTATGAAACTGTCCGCAGGAGCAAGCCGGCTTCTGGGATGGCCGCCCAAAAATCTCCACGCCCGTGCCCCAGCCTGGCCTTGCTACTTCCACATCAGCACCCCGGCAATCCCCTCCGCTGCTTCCAAATGCCGGCCCCGTGTCTCTGAGTCCATGTTTCTTTCCTGGGTTCCTTCTCCTTTTGCTACCACAGAAAGGACACAGAGGGATTGGTCTGTCCACAAACACCGCTGTTCTCCCACACTCCACTGGCACTCTGGCTGGATACGTTAACATCGCCTCCTCATGATGGTGAAGGCAACCCCTCACTGCCTTCCATCCCCGTAACGCTGTCAGTGACTGTGCCATTCTGACTCCCATAATTTTCTATGGGATCTTTTCCCTGCTCATAAAGCTCTCAGGTCTTTGCCCTCGGCGCTGCGCGGTTTTGTAACAAGGTGCCCAGGTGTGAGTCCGTTTGCATGCACCTCGCTAGTCCCTAGGCAGACCCCAAGTCTGAAGTCTCATAATCTTTGGTGTCCTACTCTCTTCCTCAGCTCTCACTGTTTAGAGTTTCTGTTGGACGCTGGACCTCCACTGTGGATCTTTTAATTTTTATCTTTTTACTCCTACTTTTCATCTCCTTGTGGAGCCACCTTCTAGGAAGTATTCTTGCAATGAACTGAATGTTTGTGTCTACCCCAGATCTGTGTGCTGAAGCCCTAACATGATGGCATTCGGAGGTGAGGCCTATGGGAGGCGATCAGGTCATGAGGGAGGAGCCCGCACATGTGGGATTGGTGGCCGTGCGGGAAGAGGCCAGAGGGCCAGCTGACTCTCCTCGTACCTCGAGAGCAGGATGACGGCCCTCCTCGGGCTCAGAAGGGAGCTCTGAGCAAGAAGCGCCGACGCAGGCCCAGCTCAGACTCCCCGCCTGGCACTGGGAGAAACGCACACTGCAGACGCCGCCCGGTGTGGGGCGCTGTCACGGCCACCAGCACTGGGACAGCTCTCTCCTTCATCTTCTAGTCTTTGTACTGTTGTCTTCTGGCTGTTTTTAATCTGCACAAACTCACTCTTAATCTCTGAATATTCCTTTTGGATAGCATCCTATTCTTGCTTCATTAATATCCCATCAAAGACTCTTAAGTATGTGGCTTTTAAAATGTTCTGCTATGATCTGTTTCCTCAAACATCTTTTCTTCCACTTGTTTGTTCTCCTGTTTAATGTTGAGGGTTTTCCTTAAATGTCTGGTAAACAAGGCTGTTCCTCCACATCTAAGGGCCGGGCACCAATGACCTGATGAGAAGCGGTGTGTGGTGGGGGTGGCCTGCGCAGTGCTGGGTCTCACTGTAAAATAATAAAGTGGTGGCACGCCGACCCCGCGAGGGGCTCTGTGGGTTCTTTCTCCTATTAGCCTGAAGAATCACTCTCCGATCTCCTAGCTGGGCTGTGCGGGCTATAACCCTGGCCAGCAGCAACCAGGCCTCCAGGTGGAGGGAGAAAGCATGGGACACCTACACTGAAGCACACACACCTTCACTCTCTCTCTGAGCTACCACAGCCCTCTTCAGAAATCAAACCTTCATGTTCTACCAAGAGAGGAAGAGACATCCCCTTGCTGTGAGACACGGACAGGGGACCGGAGAGCCTATGTGCCCGCCATGAATACCGTCCCCCCCGCCCTCCGGTTTCCAGCCTCACCCCTCGTCTCCACTCGCAGAAGCCCACAGAGCCCTGCAGCTTTCTGGGATGTGAGGGTAAATGGTTGTGCTTCCGATGGGCTCCTCCTCTGCAGCGGAGATCTTTCCGGACAAGCTGCCAGTGGGCGAGCGGTGTGGGGCATACAATCAGGCGAGTCCTGAAACTCCCAGAAGCGCACTAGTACGCTGGGGTGGAGGGTGACAAAGACAACAGTCCTCTGCAAAAGGAAACCCTTAGGCACCTGGAAATACTGTAAACTCTTTGGGAAGTTACTTCTGCTTAGGTTACCTGAAAAACACGGATTTGCACTGTTTTTCCTCACAGACACAAATAGACCTTGCCAAAGGGGGGGGAAAAAAAAAAGGCTGAGGACGGAGGTAATCTGTATGTGTTGCAAGGACTTCAAATGAAGAATTCAAAGAGCATCGCCATTCCCTGACAAGTCCCGCACCTGACGAAGGACGCAGACGGGTCCCTAATCGTGTTTGCCTGTACAGACCTCTGTGAGGCAGAATCTTCAGCACTTTTTTTTTTTAGCGCTTTTATTATCAAAAGAAAAAGTCTAAATCAATTAGGTATATATTAAAAAAGCCCAATCCAAACCATGTCCTTCTGCCCTTTGCATTACGGACACAATTTAAATTTCAATTTTCTCCAAGAAAAGCCATTAACTTTTGTAAGAAAAAGTAAGAAAAGTACAATTCTTCACAAAGTCTGATCTTACTTTCTGTGTAAAGAAATCCATCATCAATGCCATAAAATGCCATAAAACTGAAAAAACCACATGGTTTTGAGTTTACGTGCATCTTTTCCTGAGAAGGCGGGTGGACACGGTCATCAGATGATCAGGCAGAGCCCTTGTGCTGGAGACCCCACGTCTGGGTCACGGTGCTCTTGGGTGGGTGCGGGTCCTGGAACCCTGGTTCAGTGACATTCCACTTCCTGGCGGCGATGGAATGATGTCCCCACAGCACTGCCCGCGGCAGCCACCATCACCAACCGCGCCAGCCCCAGGAGACATTCGGAAATGAGTCACGGATACTTGGGACAAGACAAACGTGACAATATTCGTGACGCTACACAGAATCATCATACTCCACAAAGACAGAGGGGCAACAGTGCGATTCGCAGGCAAGAAAGAAGACGACTCAAACTGCACGGGAAGTAGTTGGCACAGTAGTTTCAGATGCCTTTTATTTTTATTTATTTTTTTTTAAAGATTTTATTTATTTATTTGACAGAGAGAGACACAGCGAGAGAGGGAACACAAGCGGGGGAGTGGGAGAGGGAGAAGCAGGCTTCCCGCGGAGCAGGGAGCCCGATGCGGGGCTCGATCCCAGGACCCCGGGATCATGGCCTGAGCCGAAGGCAGACGCTTAACGACTGAGCCACCCAGGCGCCCCTCAGATGCCTTTTAAAATAAAGTAAAAACTACTGGATGTGCTCAATGCCCTGTGTGCTGCCCTCTGCTGGCTACGTGAGGGTTTTTTAAAATTTAATTTTTATTTTTTTAAAGATTTTATTAATTTGAGAGAGAGAGCACGCACACAAGCAGGGGGAGGGGCAGAGGGAGAGGGAGAAGCAGACTCCCTGCCGAGCAGGGAGCCCGATGCGGGACTCGATCCCAGGACCCTGGGATCACGACCTGAGCCGAGGGCATTAACCGACTGAGCCACCCAGGCGCCCCTGGCTATGTGAGGTTTACAATTAGCCATTTTTCCCGTAAATTCAATTACCCTTTGAACGTATATGGGGAGAAAGAGGAAATTCATGTTCTACAGAGGATGGGCCATGCTCTGCTGATATTCACCAGTACTTATTTTCTGAAATGGTGTCCTTAATATTAAAACGGGTCTGCCCCTTGTCCATACACCGGCGCCTTTGTGGGAACAGGTAATGGCCAGTCGGAACTTATACAGACGGAGGCAGAGCAGACACAACACACACGACGGACCGTAAAGGAACTAGCATGCTGGGAAGTGGTGTGATGGGGTGACTGACGGGGTGACAGGAGGGAACCAGGAGTGCGAGTGGGGAGGGGCGTGTTAAAGCATTAAAAACGGTGGTCGCCACAGGCGTCGCCGAGAAGATGAGATCTGAGTCGCAGTGACAACACGCTCGAAACAAAAAGACCGTAGACAGGCCCCTCTCTTCTACAGCTCTGTGATGTACGAAGCGCATTCCCATTCCTCTCTGGACGTCCTACTCCCCGCTCCTCACCGTGAGGACACCACCGCGGCGGGCTGATTAGCACGGCCACTTCTCCGTGAAGAGACCGCGCTCAGGGGCCCAGGCCAGGCCCCCCACTCCCTGGTTACCTGAGAGAGCCTGACATGCTGGGACAACCTGCTCCCCCATGTTCTAGCTACTCACACACGTTGCTCGTTATTTCTCAAAACAGGTATTTGCCAAGTACTCTGCATTCATCCAAAAAAGGCTTGAGTCCTTACCGCATGTTCAACTCAACACCGGCTGGACTGCACTGCGTGCCCTCTAGCTGCGTGCTGGGGCTCAAAGATGACACTGTGCCTCCCTGGACACATGAAAGGGCCCGGGAGGACCCAGGGGGCGGCAGCAGGCACATAAACTGCCACGCGGCACGCTAAAGACTCAACCATGGAGGCCACGCACTCCAAGCTCTTAGTGGAAGAATGGCAAAAATCAGTCTGTGGGAGAGGTGGGGAGAGTGGGGGAGTGGGCAGCCCAAGTAAGTGCAGTGACCTTTCAGAAAATCCCAGCAGCATTCTCTGGTGTTGAGGGGGCCTGGGGAGGGTCCGACACCACCCTGGGCCACAAATCTTGAAGGACACAGACCCGCCATCAGGGTGAGGAGGCGCTCTTTGGGAGAGGAAGGGCACTTTCAGACAGAGGTCCTTGGAGGCCTGGTGCTGCCGGGCTCCCCCCACCACGAGAAGCCCACGGCCACAGAGCTCACTGGCCGGCAGCTGCTGACCATCCAGCTTGCACACGTGGAGGGTTTAGTTTTCTCAGGTGGGGTCATCCTGTCCCCACACGGCCAGGCACGGGGTACCAGGCTGAGGAGACTGTCGTCGTGGAGCTTCCAGCGTCAGGGGGGCAGATATTTGCAGAGCTCAGTACCTGCTGAGGCCGGTGGGCGCCCTCCGCACCGCAGCCCCCGGAAGCTGGAGGGACGGAGTCGGGGGCGGGCTCTGCGCTCACACAGTGCTGTCTTATCCTTCC
The DNA here is from genome assembly GCF_002201575.2 of Neomonachus schauinslandi. NCBI lineage: Eukaryota > Metazoa > Chordata > Mammalia > Carnivora > Phocidae > Neomonachus > Neomonachus schauinslandi. The sequence continues at coordinate 56,524,800 of NC_058417.1, forward strand.
AAGGGTCTGGCCCCCAAACAAACTTTCCTCCACTGAACAGATCCTCCCTCCAGCTAGTCCACTCTTTTTTGAAACTGATTTTATACCCAATGTCACAAAGAGCTGTGTTGGCTGGGTTGCACCCTTTCTCTTCCCAGCCAGGAAACCTACCTGGAAAAGAAGTTTGCATGAAAAATAGACCCAGTAAATGCAGGTTCGAAGGTAAAAAGATGGGAAGGTCCAAACAGGAAAGAAGCTCAGAGCTGGCAGAGCCTGGTGAGGGTCTGTCATGTTAACTAAAGGGATACAGGCTAATGCACAATAATCAATCAGGTAATTCTAAAAAGCATGTATCAGTTTGCAAAGAAACACAGATACTTTCACAGAAATACAAATCTCTTTTCAGCATGAAAATAACCCGGAGCAGAGCAGTAGACCACTCCTACCATCATCATCCCCATCACCCGCATCTCATGACGAGGCCCACTTAGGACACAGGAGCCACGCCAACCTGGCCTGCCAACACCACACCCAGTGGGGGTCTTCCTGGGGCCGATGTGCTCTCTGTGTGCTCCCCCATCCTGTGGGACGCACGCTGTCCACAGTAACCAGACAGAAACATGCAGCCTGGAAGTCAAGCATTTCCCTGAGCTTTCATGTTGCCCAAATGACAGCATCTTTCCTGAAACAAGAAGAGTAAGAACCACAAAGGTAAACGAGTCAGCACGGCTCCCTAAAGGCTAAATTCCAGGCTCCTTATTTTTATCGAAACAAACTGCTTGTGAAATAAAGCATAAACATTAAACGATCACCCTGAGTATTTTTAACACAAACAAAGGATTATCTCACTGAAGGGAGAATATACCAAATTTACTTTCTTCTTGTTTTTATTTTATTATTATTATCTTTTTAAGATTTTAGTTTTAAGGAGTCTCTACATCCAACATAGGGCTCGAACTCACAACTCTTGGGATCGGGAGTCCCACACTCCACCGAGTGAGCCAGCTGGGTGCCCTTCTTCTTGTTTTTAGAGAAGAAACACATGATTACTATGCTCCTGGTAGAGGCCCAGGGGACAGGATATGAAATACAAAACATACAAGTCCTTGTTTATGGCCTGCATAACAAAGGTTAAATATGTTATTTTTCTACAACTTACTTTTTCCATTAAGAGGTCTTAGAAATTTTCCTATGCTGGAACATACAGATCTACCTCAATTTTTAAAAACTGGTACATTGCACAGTAAAGTTTTTGCCAGATTTTGACTCCCAACGGATGACCCTGAAGTTGCTTCTGAGACTTTCCCATCACTAGCTGAGCTACAATCCCCAATCTTCCACACCGGGCTTTCTGCTCTTGGGCACAGATGTCTGAGGAAGATACTGGGGAAAGATGAATTACACAGTGAGCTGGTAGGGACACTTAACTGTATTTTGAATCACAGATCTGCAGAGAAATGGTAACAGCCTGGAGTCCTCGGACCTCCTTCACCCACTTCCCCCAGCGTCCCCGTCCCCGTCCTACATAACCACAGGACAGTTACTGTGACCAGAAGTTGACAAGGACACCGTGCTGACAGCCGGCCAGTGCTTCCAGGGTCGCCACCAGGCCTCTTGCTGCCTCCAATCCAGGAGTCTCACTGCCTGTTGTGTGTCTTCTTCGGTCCCCAATCTGTGACAGTTCCCTGGTCCCTGTGCGTCACGGGCTTGACCCCCGGCAGAGAACTGGTCACTATTTTGTAGAACGTTCCCTGGTTTGGATTTCTTGGGGATTTCCTGCTGGTTTCATGGAGGTTGTGCACTTTTGGCAAGAATGGCACAAAAAGCGAGGTTGTGTTCTTCTCAAGGCATCACGTCAGAGGCCCGTGATGCTAACCTTGACCGCGTGTGGCGAAGATGAGCGGCAGGTTTCTGTCAGTGATGTCCCTCAGTGACTGGGGAGCGCTATGGGGGAGGATGCACTCTGCCGTCACCAGATTTTCCAGGCAGGCTCAGCCCCGGAATCAAGCACTTCCCCCACAATCCCCGGCTCCTTGCAACGGAGGGTGGCACTGAGAAACCAAGGTCACGTACCGGGCGGTACAACCACCGGCCAGACTACCGAACTGCCTCGTGAAACTCCACACCACCCTCAAGAATGCCCGCGTCCCCACAACCCTGCCAGCGCTCTTTTCCCGGCCGTTGTAATTACTATGTCTCTGTTCACTAGCAATACTGATCACTTAGGTTCATTGGCTCTCTACGCTTCTCCTGTGAACCGTTCATATCTCTTCTCCTACTTTCTACTGCCTGTCTTCTTATTAATTTGTAGGCACCTTCCATAAGTTATGGATAGTAATCCTTCGCTTGTAAGTGTTGCAAACACTTTCTCCAACTATACTGGCTGTCTTAACTTTTTTTAAGAGAGCTTCTGTCACACAAAATAAAATATAAATAATATATTTATATGTTAAGTTTATTCATATGAAGTCAAGTCTGTCAATTATTTTTTCTCTTATGATCTGGGTTTTTGTGACCTGTTTAGGAAGTGGTGTTCCTTCCGAATGAAATTGTAAAAAATATTCACTTTAAAATTTACGTTATATACATATGTATATAATGTATACTCTGCATATATTTACGTATTTTTGTCCTTCTACACTTTGAAAAACAAACAAAATCCTTCAAATCGATTACAGGTCAAAGTATGTATAATACAGGGGAGCGCACCTGGGTGGCTGAGTCAGTTAAGTGTCCGACGTGATTTCAGCTCAGGTCATGATCTCAGCGTCCCGGGATCAAGTCCCGCATCGGGCTCTGAGCTCAGTGGGGAGTCTGCTTGTTCTCTCTCTGCTCCTCCCCATGCTCGCTCGCTCGCTCGCTCTCAAATAAAGAAAAATAAATAAAAATCTTCAAAGTATATATAATAAATATGTGCACATACAAACATGTACATACATAAACTATATTAATGTCTATATACTTTGATCTGTAATCCATCTGGAGTTTTTTTGTTTTTTCTTTTAAGTACAGAATGACAGGGAATTTAAATTTCTCCTCAATGGATAGTCAAGTGTCATCACCGTTTACTGAGAAGCACATCCTTTCCCCACTGATGTGAGGTGTCACAGTGGTCTGGACAGGTGGTGACTAAAAGCACAGGCCCAGGTCCCAGCTGCCTGGGGGGCCCTCCTGGGTGTCCCACCTGCAAGCCACGTGAGCCATGCGTCTGTGAGTTGCTTCCTCTTTCCATGTCTGTGAGGTTGCTGCTCGAGGAAATGGAGCAAATCTACCCACTTCACAGGGTTATTAGAAAAGTGCTTAGAGGGCGCCTGGGTGGCTCAGTTGGTTAAGCGACTGCCTTCGGCTCAGGTCATGATCCTGGAGTCCCTGGATCGAGTCCCGCATGGGGCTCCCTGCTCGGCAGGGAGTCTGCTTCTCCCTCTGACCCTCCCCCCTCTCATGTGCTCTCTCTCATTCTCTTTCTCTCAAATAAATAAATAAAATCTTTTAAAAATAAAAAAAAAAGAAAAGTGCTTAGAGCAGTGCAGACATCCCGGAAACACTCAATACCTGATAGCTGCTATTGTTACAAACTAAGTTTGCACATAAGCACTGGTCTATCTAGCCAGTGGTATCCAAAGAAATATATAATGTGAACCAAATATATAATTCTAAATTTTCTAATAGCCACATCAAAAAACTAACAGAACAGGTAAAATTAACTTTAAATAGTAAATTTTATTTAACCCAATATATCTGTAACATCATTTCAGCATACAATCCAAATATTAAATTATTAAGACACTTTGCATTATTTTCTTCGTACTAAGGTTTCAGAATGCAGTGCCTGTTTTACACAGGACAACACTCAACACTTCACGTTTTCAACTACAGCTGGTCAGCAAAGGGGCCGGGCCGGGGCTGGGCTGGTCCTCTGACGTGGTCGCATATTCCTGCAGCAATGTCACACGGGCATGTGTGTGTTTGTGTGCGCGGGCGCACACACGCGCAAGAAAAGTACTGTACGGACTGAACATCCATTCATGACAGAAAGAGAATCTCTTGGCAAAAAAAGGAATATTTTTTAAAACATGATGAAGGTGTCTACAAGCAATTTATAGTATGTTATACTTTGTAGGGAAAAGTTGAAAGCTTCCCCATGAAGCCTGAGAAGAAATGAAGGGTGTCAGTCTCAGCAACTCCCTTGGTGCCGAGCTAGAGGATTTTCTAGCCGGATCTTTCTCAACCAAGGAGTGCAGGAGAATCAGGCCCTAATGCCCTAGCCAGTTAAACAGGGCAAGAAAAAAGACATAAGGTTTGGAAAGAGGGAAGAAAAAGAAATGAGGGGCTCCTGGGTGGCTCAGTCGTTAAGCGTCTGCCTTCAGCTCGGGTCATGATCCCAGGGTCCTGGGATCGAGCCCCACATTGGGCTCCCTGCTCGGTGGGAAGCCTGCTTCTCCCTCTCCCACTCCCCCTGCTTGTGTTCCCTCTCTCGCTATGTCTCTGTCAAATAAATGAATAAAATCTTTAAAAAAAAGAAAAAGAAAAAGAAATGAAACCATTACTTTCACAGTTGGTTTGACTGTCCTCAGAGAACAGGTAAAAGAACCTAAAGATAAACTGCTGGAATCATTACCAGGGTTTAACAAGACTGCCGGTCACAACAAAATCGATACATAAAGCACACCTGCATTTCAGCCTATTGGCAGCAACCACCAGAAAGCAGATATCTAGTAACAGATCTATCAACAACGTGCAAGATTTTGTGGAAAGAAATCCTAAAATGTTACTGAAAGACTCTGAAGAGGACCTAAATAAATGCAGAGGGAAACCGTACTGAGGACTCGTACACTAACAATGTCAGTTTTTCTCCAGATGATCTACAGATTCGATGCCAGGGCAAATCGGAACCCAGCAGGTGTTAGCTGTTTGATTCAGGGATTGTAAGATCCTGTGGTACCGTCATGGGAAGGACGGAAAGAACGGAACGCAGAGCCCCGTGCAGATATAAATGCTCGCCATGTGACAGGGCTGGCTGCACAGCTCGGTAGGGAGAAAAACCCGCAGCCAGACTTTCCTACAAACGCTGCTGGGGGATATACCCGTCCCACAAATACCAGGAAATGTGAGCAGGAACGGTCAGAGCAGCGTCTGTAGCAATACACAAAACTGGAAACCACCTAAATATCCATCAAATTGGAACGGATTTTTAAAAATTGTGTTATATTCAAATAATGAAATATGATACATCGGTAAAAATGAACAAACTGGCTCCGTGAAACAAAGTGGGTAATTCTCATGAACATATAACAGTAAACAAAACAAGCAATCAAAATTACAAGAAAACCTTACTGAAAGAATTTTACATCAAATCCAAGAACAAAAAAGTGTTAAGGACACATCAAGACATTTTCTAATATGCAAACTTGGGACATAAACCTCCCACTTCTAGAAAATATGCTTCTGCAAACTTACGATAAACCCAAAACAGAAAAGACAAGGACCTAAGAAAAGCTGTTCCAACAGAGCGGGAATCCCAGAACGACTCGTGGCGAAGTCCCAACAGAGACCACAGCGTAGAGTAAGAGGAACGACTGGATTTGAGCAGAGTGACAGGCTCTGTCCAGGCACAGACAACAGACCCATGTGTTCAAGCAGACAGAAAGCACCAGAGAGAAGCTCGGGGCAGAGGAGAAGGATTTTAGAAAGCAACCGATAATTTCCAAGAAAACCAGGCGAAGGACAAACGGAGGCGAAGAAGAGCTGGAGGAAAAAGAAAAGCAGTGTGGCGGCTCGGCGGAGAGCTGTGCGCAACTGAAAGTCAACGGGCACCCGAACCGGGCGGTCCAACAGCAGTCAGAGAACATGGCTTTGAACTGGAACTACACGGTGTGACAATCAGCTCAGCAAATTTCAGAATGGTTGCCCTAGGGAAGGTCTCCAGGTGAGACAGGGAACTGCTGGTTTTCATCAGTTAGTTCGTTCTACAGTCTTCTTCTTTTCTCCGAGATCGCAAATGTTTGTATTTGTTAAACACGGGGGCTGAAATCAGTGCAGACCTTCCAAATTTAAAAGGTTAAACGGAATCAGTGTTGGTTACATTGCTGGTTCCACTATTTATGTGAAGACTTAACAGTACTTGAAAAATTACTTAAACCTGAAAATGGTATCAACACACTGAATTTCCTTAAGGTAGAATTTTTAAAAATTAAGATATAATTCACAAACCACAAAATCTACTTTTTCAAAGTGTACCATTCAGTGGTTTTCATGCATTCACAAAGCCATGTGACTACCACTATCTAATTCTAGGGCGTTTTTAGCACCCCAAGAAGAAAATTCCATTCCCATCAGCAGTCACTCAGTCCCCAGTCCCTGGCAGCCAGTAACCTTGCCGTGTCTGTGGACTCGCCTCCATACAACAGGTGGCCTTTTGTGTCAGGTGTCTTCCCCTTGGCATGTTTTCAGCATTCAGCCATGCTGTAGCATGGATCAGCACTTCCTTCCTTCTTATGGCCGAACACTATTCCACTGTAGGGCTGTACCTTGTTTGCTTTATCCATTCTGTAGCTGAGGAATAATGCTGTGACAAGCATTCATGTAAACTTCTCTGTGGTGTGTGATCTTTTAAAGCATGCATGTGTATCGCTGTGATAAAAATAAATTTTGTAATATTATCTAGTTTTCCATCTGGATCCTACCTGTTCTTCGAAGTACAGCCCCACAGCCCCCTCCCATGGCTCTCTCCCGTCACCCACCATGCCCCCTACACAGGAAGGTGTTGACCCGTATTTATAAATTCCACCTCTGGACATTTTATGATTCTATGAACTAAGGTTCCCATTCTCAAAGATGAAAAGGTTCTGCTGAACCAGCTTTACAGGATTTTAAGTGATTACAGAGTAATCACGTTCGGTATCCCATCAGCTCAGTAGAAATACTCATCAGCCCACCGCAAAAGGAATGGAAGGTTAACACTGTCCTGGGTCAAAAGGAAAATGTTTAAAGATCAAACAAACCTAACAGTTTTGTAGGAAGGCAATGGTGACCAAACTATCTAGAAAGTTCATTCTTTAACTCGATTAAACTAACGCATTACAAGCACCAACCGCTTATGATAAATTCAACTGATATTTCGAGAAGTGATCTTTCTGGTACTTTTACTACTTGAGCAGGGATGATCAAATCTACTCACTGGGTTTTCTATACACTTCTAAACCAAATTCAATTAGTAGACTTAGAAAAATATGCCCAGGCTTCACAAAGTATGCAAACAATTAACACCACCGTGTGAAATTCCAGCAGTTCTCTGACAAGTCAGAGTGAGTACAGATGGGGTGGGCGGGGGGGGGGGGGGGGGG